>NC_139012.1:38489092-38890427 GCF_964374135.1 Grampus griseus | reverse complement strand
TAGATATAAGGTCTTATTTGGCCTTCAGTAAGCTTAGGTACAACAGAAATATTATAAGATACATACAAATACATAAACAAAGAGCTCATATTTCCCGTTCCAAAATTTCAGCCATGAGTCAAGTACAACAATGTAAAACCCATCAGTTACAAAAGAGGTTGGATTCAATTGGATTTCTGGCAGATGAAACAAATCAAGGCACCTGTCTAGATGGTCAAATCATTTTTACTAGTATTTATGGGAAAGATACTTAAGATTTCTGTTTGTTCTTGACAAGTAAAGTTCTAAATTACCTACCCACTTTTCTGAAATTTTCATTACAAAAAGACTTGGGAGATGATTGTTCCTGGAGAGGACCAGTTATAATATTTGCATTTTAAAGGCATAGGAAGAGAGAGGCAAATTCTTCCTAGGAGGATGACTTTGTTCCCTTAAGGCCAGAAAAAAAAGTTTTGTTTTGTTTTGTGTTTTCTCAATACTTACAGGCCTCTTAAGATAAGTTGGGGAGGTCTGAGAAATGGTAAAAAAAAAATAAAATAAAATAAAATGGTGAGCTATGGATTATTCCTGGAGCTACACCTCTGGTGCTAAAAAGACTAGATTTGTAAAACAAGGACAGTTCTTGCCCCCTCCCCCAAAGAATTGAGTGGCCAGCTCAATGATATCAAAGGACTAAAACACCCACTCACCTATGTTGGAATGCTTTACTTTCTCTTATTCAGCTTAGCAGAGAAGGCATTCCCACCCAATTCCTAACAAGTTCTGAATATCAGCTGTGGTTAATTTAGTCAGACCAGTTGCCTCCCATTTTGGAAATTTATTAACATTTTTGAGGATTCTCCCTGGGTTTAAAAAGTTCTTTAGTTATGGCCCTCAGCTTGGACTTTGATCTGAGGAGGCTTGCCTTCAGCCTCAAGTGGTCCCAGTTTTAAAGGTAGCCTTGCCAGAGATACTAGCTCTATCAGGGACCTCAGTGTTCCAGAGAGCAGGGTTCACTTGAGAAACATTATGGAGTGGAAACCACCTCTGATTAGGGACTGAGGCAGGTTCCCACAGTCAAGAGCAATCATTTTTCTTGGTGGATGCTTTCTCTGTGAGGGTCTCCAAATTAGACTATTATCTGGAAATTAGTAAGCAAGTAGTCCCTTCCCAGCAGGGAATGGGGCACTCAGGTATGAGCAGAAAATTATGTGCAAAGGTCAAATTTCCTAGCAAGCAGCTGAGGTGGGGAATTGCTTGGTTTGGGGCCTTCCATTGATTCCCATTATCATATAGAACTGGGAACAAGGGTTCAGGGAAATCAGTTAGCACAGTGTAGGCTGCTTCTAACTTTCCTACCTACCACATCAAGGATTACCTTAGCTTTCTCAGGAGAAATGGCCAGGTGTCCTTTGGGAGCCAATGGGTGTCCTGAGCCTTGTCAGTCTTTGGTCTTCTTAGCTGTTATTGCCTTGGAAACCCTGTGTTCCCTTCGAGACTGGGGCAGTCCCACTTCCAGTGGCCCTCTTGTTTGTATATTGGGTAGAGTCAGTAGACTTTGCCCATACAGGTGGCATTCATCCTTCCAGTGGCCCTCCTGGTCACATTTGAATTAGATCTCTTTCTGGCAGGACAGTGGCTCTGATCCAGGCTTCCTTGATCCTATCACTGCCATGAGTCCCCAAAAGGGAGAGTAACCCTGAGGTAGTGCAGGAGTTAGGACTGCCACCAATATTTGTGCCTTTCACTGTTGTTCCTGAATCATTTTTCCTCTTCATCCCTATTTTTATTGTTGAATACTCCAAAGGCCAAGTCCATGAGCTAATTCATGGATTTCTGGGGTCTTCAGTTGCCCAGATGGGGCCTTAGGGGTAGCTGGTCCATGAGACTGTCTCCCTCAGAATTTGTTGGCGTAGGCATTCTCAGCTTCATTGTGGACTTTGGGGAGGTGGATTCATTTAAATCATTGGGCTCCTGTGAGGGAATGTACTTTGAAGGGGCATGAGACAGGCATACCCTACAGGAGTTCTTTAGACCTGGATCTTGGAATAGGGTCATGAACATTTGGATGTATGGAACTTCCCCCTCCACTTTTGGTTATGATGTCATGACAAGACAAGGGTCTCAGGGATCCTGACCAGATGGTAGTTATTCGTCCTTGTACTCTCACAGTGTCAACAGTGGGGTCCCTCTAGGCACTCAAAATCTGCCAATTCAGTGAGCCTGAGGAGACCTCTTGGATTAGTCAAGGAGAGGAATAAAAGTAAGAAGGAGAAAAAGTGACCAGAGTTCCAGGGCCTAAATCCTTTAGAGAGGGAGGAGACCTAGTCCCTGAGTCAACTAAATGGATTACCTCTTTATCACTGCAAAAGAAAAAGAGAAACAAATAGAGCTGAAGGGTAGGTCTGGATCACCAAAAGTTAGTGATAATAATACAAGGTAAAAGCTCCCCTCAGGATATGGTCCTTGTGATGTTGAGGAGGTCTACTTCTTCACAGAAGTAAAAGAGGCAACATGGCAACCTGTTGGCAAAGCTGGCAGTGAGGCTCAAAGATCAGTAGACAGTTTAAGAAGTCAGTAGAGAAGAAGGTGGAGGAGGCTATAAAAGAAATCAAGAGCAAAGAAAGAAGATGTATAGCCATGGCACTTCCTAGAGTACAGAGGAGTTGGCAAGAAGGTGTACAGCCATGACACTTCCTAGGCTAGAGATTTATAAACCCACTGAGAGAGGTGCTAGACCACTACCTAGACTCAGGGGTTCATAAAGTCTATAGCTCCTGTGAGGGAAGATCCTGCCCACAACTTTCACTCAGGGGTACAATATCCAGGGTGAAGATCTCTGGGGATAAAAGGGTAAGAAGGTGTATAGTCATGATGCTTCCTAGGAGAGATCCATAAGCCCACTGAGAAAGGTGTTTGACCACTACCTCTGCTCAGGTGTTAATAAAGTCTGAGACCTCCATGAGATGTGACTCTTAACAGGGAGCATGACATCCATCTTGGTGCCATAGTCAACAGCAGATTGAAATAAAGAGGAAGACTGATTGGGACTAGGAAGGTGCACAGCCTCAATGCTTGCTAGAGGGAGAAGGGACTATGACCCTATTGAGGGAGGTGCTCATCCACAACTTCTGCTCAGGGGTGTAATGAGGCCATAAGGCCCAAAAGCACTTGGGGAGTGCTGTGCCACAAATCTAGAGGAGGACTCATGGAGTCCCCCAATTTGGGCCCCATGATGCAATTTTGGCATCCCAGAACCAGACTGAGACTAAAAACATGTGGGGAGAGGAAATCGGCTCGTGGAGACCTGGAGGGGAAACTCACCTGATCAAGTTGTCAATTATTTGCTGCAGTCTTAATTTGGATGTCTGTGTTTTCATCTCAGTAGATCTTCTCAAGTCCAAAGAGACAGAGCAATGGGGAGAATGAGAAAGATTGAGGGGAGAAAAGCCTTGGGCTCACTGAGCTCGTTCATGGCCAGAGCACTGGTCTGCCAGATCCCACAGGCAATGTCAACAACTACCTAAGGGGCTACTAGAATATACAAGCCTTGAGAGGAGTCTAGACCATCCTCCATAGAGGGAAGCCATAGCCTGATAAGCCAATTTAGATTGTGCCCTTTGAGGTCCTTTCTATATTCACTGGGACTGTCCCTTTGTGGTCACCAGAAAAGATGTTTCAGCAAATAGGGAATGAAAGGATGGTCCTGTCCCAGGTCTTGGGTGAGTCCCTGGGATAGGTTGCCAAGTGAGGGTCCTTGGCTTCTCACAGGAAAGAATTTAAGAGTAAGCCTAGGCTAATGAGTGGGAGGATTATCCCAAATATTTTGGGGAAGGAGCAAATATTTCAAGGAATTGGACTACCATCCACTTTTTGGTCTTTTTGTGGTTAGTCTCAGAACTGTCCTGATACCTCTGGCTGTGTCATTTAGCATGCTAATATATTACACTGAGCATATAATGAAGCTCAAGGTCTACTGGAAGTCGAATCTTACATCATCTTGGCCCTAGTTGGTTCTAACCAGTTTATGTTGTATCTTGTTCTTAATGATTTTGTCATTCTTTTAATGGTTGTGTCCTGCCCTCTTCCTTCTTGTCTAACTTTGAGTCTCGAACCAAGAAACAGTGCTTTAATGTGATTCTTGCTTTCTGGTGCTAAATCCTACATTTTGACTAATTTTTTTATGTTTTGTGTTATCCATTCTTATCAGCCTCCATTCTCACTACTAACTTATTAAATAGTCTAATAATCAATACGCTAAATAAGTAATGTTCTGAAACTCTTGGAAACGTGTTTTGAGATACAATTTTTCTGTTAATTATGGCCATGGGAAATTTTTGATAACAGTATCTATTATTTTTATCTTTTTTTTATTCTCAAACTATAATGGAAGGTCTAACCTACAAGCAGTGTACAATAACTCTTTGTGGAGAAATGATTTAAAGTAAATAAATACCTTTAAAAGGCCTCTGATGAATGTTAATTTGAATCTATCAATATTAAAGTAGAAAATTATATAAAGCCTACTCAAATTTGGTTTATATTCCTTAAATACCACATAGTAGTATCCTTTATTTTGCAGTATGCGGGCCTCTCACCTTTGTGGCCTCTCCCGTTGTGGAGCACAGGTTCCAGACGCGCAGGATCAGTGGCCATGGCTCACGGGCCCAGCCGCTCCACAGCATGTGGGATTCTCCCAGACTGGGGCACGAACCTGTGTCCCATGCATCGGCAGGCGGACTCTCAAACACTGCGCCACCAGGGAAGCCCAGTATCCTTTATTTATATGTATATGTGATTGCTGAAAGTTGTTTCATTTTTAAATTTTCCTTTTGACGAAGTATGAAAACAGAAAGTACACTCTTATTCTTTAAAACACCATTTCAGAATTGTTTTTCCTAGTCTCCTTAGTATCAAAATTCTGTCCCAAATTTCTTAAATAAGAAAAAAAAACTGATATAAACATTCAGCTTGTAGGTATGCCAATGCAACTCTTTCACATCCTTGTTGCCTAGGAGTATTTAAAGAGAATTGGTAATGAGATTTACCAATTTTAAATCTCAGACGTCTGTCTGATGATCTTTTAGGTGTGGATACTTAAACCCTGCTTCATGTAGTAGCTACATAAACTACTTCACACTTAGGACCCACAAATCAAAGTTTGCCTTTTGACAAAGATGAATTTTTATTATATATATATATATGTTTAATAATGAGAGAAAAGTGGAAAAAAAGAAGAGGGTAATTGGAACTGGAATGTAAAATGTTATGTACTTATATATAATAGAGCAATAAATTAGTAAGATGATCTCTCAGGAAAGAAGAGAGAAAAGATTAAAATAAAAGTAAAGTACAATAAATACAGCAAAGACAATGGCATATTGTTTTCATTTTGAACAAGGAACATAAACATAGATATCAGGCCAACTCAGAAAATGATCAAATAAAAGTGAGTAATACAGACAAGAAATAGATCAAACCACACATTTAGCCACATTCAAAAATGTGTGTTCCAAATTGATCCATCAGCAGATACTTATCTAAACAGGATTGAATTCCAAGGGCCAATAAAAGCATTTTCAGGATCCTTAAACTTTTAGAGCAGTTTTTCATGTTAAATTCCTAAATAAAGCAAAAGGATATTAATCATTTTATGTGGTGGTAAGCTGGAAAGGTTGAAAAAAACATTTCATTTATTGATCTGAGAGAAAATTATGCACTTCAAGGAAAACATTTTCTGAATAAGAACTGATTTATTCTGGAGAATGAGGTTATACCTCTGTACAAAAACCACTTGCATTAAAACAGGGAAATTTTTCATGGTAGTATTTTCCATTGGTGTATAATTTGGAGGTTACTTTTCTACTTTCACTTAGCTCTTCAACCATCATTGGGAAAATGGCATAGTGAGAACAATAGCTTATACTTTGCTTATAATTTGGTTTTTAATATAAACATATATATATATGTGTGTGTGTGTGTGTGTGTGTGTGTGTGTGTGTAAAATCAGAAAGAAAGGTCATTCTTTTCTTCTTCTCGCATTCCCCAGTACTTCTGAGCTCAAAATTGTATTTCTATATGAAAAAAAGGAGGGGTAAAAGAGGCACGGGGACCAGAGATGTAGTTTTAACAAATTTCTAATTTGCACTTGAAGAAATAAGTATTTCTGGATCCATGCACTGAGAACATGCTAGCTGTATGCATTGTGAGCTTGTTTTTTAACTTGAGATGTGGAACTTTGGTTAATGAACAATAATAATCTTATAGTATAGTTCTCCAAATTTTTTTGTTTGTGGTAGAGTCCTAACAATTGGCATGAATTAGTTGAATTCCAGGAGATGTATTCTCCTTCTCAGTTTTCTGACTTTATTCCTCATTTTTGACAATTGTAATCTTCAGGTAAAATGTATGGGCTTTAAAATAAATCTAAGTCAATAGTGTAATATTTTGTGAAAGGATAATATTTTATATAAAAATTGTAAGCAAATGTCTTATTTAGTTATGTGATATCCAAGCAGAGTAAAAGATTATAAATGAGAGAGAAGTCATAGTCAAACATATGTTGGTACTTTAAAATTTTGTAAGAAAAGGATATTTTTTCTTATGGCTTTGAATTCTCTAGAGGGAAAGGGTACTGACTTAAAATAATGATTATTAATTTAAAAAATAATATTAAAAGTTAATTTTAAACTTTTTCCTTTGTGGGGGAGTGACCAAGATGGTGGAGTATGAAAATCCTGAGCTCACCCTCTTTCATGGGCACACCAAAATTACAACTATTTACAGAGCAACTATTGATGAGAATGACCTGAAGACTAGCAGAAAATATCTTCTACAACTAAAGAAATGAAGAACCAAAATGAGCTGGGCAGAATGGACAGAGATGTAGTATAGCCTAGCCTCTCACCCCCAGGTAGGGGACCCACAAAAGGGCAGATAATCAGATTTACAGAGGTTATCCCCAAGGAGAAAGTGGTCCAAGCCCCACATTGGCCTCCCAAGCCAGGGGTTCTGCATCAGGAAGTTCAGCTCTGAAAACATATGGCTTTGATGGTCAGCAGGATTTTCATTTGGGAGAACCATAGGGCTATAAGAAGCAGAGACTCCACTCTTAAAAAGCACACACAAAATCTCACATGCTCCAAGACCTAAGGCAGAAGAAGTAATTTGAACGCAGCCCGCCAGACCCACTTGGTAGTCTTGGAGAGACTTTCAGAGAGACAAGAGACAACTGGGATACACCCTGGGGACAGAAACATAGGCAGAAGTCTTTTGGGGGAGCTCACTCTACCAGAAAAACTCTGGAGCTGGCAATTGCCATTTTAGAGTCCTTATTAGTGCCTGAACTTACCCTGCCCACTAACCAGTCAGTGTCAGTCCTGGGACTCCACAAGTCAAGTAGTAAGGCTGACACAGCTCTACCTACCAGCAGGCCAGCACCAGCCTTGGCACACTGCCCCTCCCCGCCACCCAGGCAAACTCACTAGCAGGCCAAAATCTTCCAATCTAGGACTGGTGCTGACCGCTAAGAGCTGGCAACCTTTATATTTGGCAGACCTTGTCAATAAACTGGGCTGGAGGGCCAGTCATGCTTACCAGGGTGTTCACAGTAGTTAACCCTAACGCAACAGAAACATTATATAATGATAAAGGGATAAATACAAAAAGAAAATATAACAATTGTAAATATATATGCACCCAACATAGAACCTAAATAAATAAAGCAAATATTAACATACATAAAGGGAGAAATTGATAGTAACACAATAATATTATGGAACTTTAACATGCCAATTTCATCATGGACAAATCAGGCAGACAGAAAATCAATAAGGAAACAATTATTTCACCTTAAATGAAACAGAAGAATTTAATGAGCAAAATAATTTAATGTTTTATATAAATAAAACAGTTCACTCCAAAGCAGTAAAATACATACTTTTTGAGTTTACATGGAACTTTCTCCAGGATTGATCTCATGCCAGGACACAAAACAAGCCCCAGCAAATTTTAGAAGATTGAAAACATCTCAAGCATCTTTTCCAACCAGAAGGTTATGAGACTAGAAATCAACTATTAGAAAAAAAAACCTGCAAAAATGTACAAACATAAAGTCTAGCCAATATGCTACTAAACAACAATTGGTCATTTAAGAAATTAAATTAGAGATCAGAAAATACCTAAAGACAATTGAAAATAGAAACACAATGATCAAAAGTCTAGCAGATACAGCAAAAGCATTTAAAAGAGAAGTTTATCTCAATACAAGCCTAACTTAGGAAACAAACAAACAAACAAAAAACCTCAAATAAACAATCTAAACTTCCACCTAAAGGAGCCAGAAAAAAAGGAACAAGCAAAATTCAAAATCAGTAAAAGCAAAGTAATCTTAAATATCAGAGCAGAAATAAATGTAATAGAGGCTAAAAAACAATAGAAAGGGTAAATGAAACTAAGAATTAGTTTTTTCAAAAAATAAGCAAAAATAATAAACGTTTAGTCAGATTCATCAAGAAAAAGAGGGAGCTCAAATAAATAAAATTAGAAATGAAAAGGTAGAACCCTAGAAAAAAAAAAAAGATCATGAGAGATTTCTACAAATAATTATATGGCAATAAAATGAATAACCTAGAAAAAATGAATACATTTCCTGAAATGTACAATTACCCAAGACTGAGTCAGGAAGAAGTGGAAAACATGAACAGGCTGATTACCATTAATGAAAATGAATCAATAAAAACAAACAAACAAATAAACAAACTCCCCTCAAAATATTTCAGGACCAGATGCCTTCATAGGAGAATTCTACCAAATATTTAAAGAAGAGTTAACAGCTAGTCTCCTCAAACAACTCAAAAAATTTAGAGAAAAGAATGCTTCTAAACTCATTCTACGAGGCTATCATCACCTTGACATCAAGATCAGATGAAGACCCCCCGAAGAATTACAGGTCAATATAGCTAATGAACATTAGATTTGCATAGATGTAAAAATTCTCAATGAAATATAAGCAAACTGAATTCAAAAATACACTAAAAGTATCATGCATCATGATTAAGTGTTATTTATCTTGGGGAGGTAAGATGATTTAAAACCTGTGGATCAATCAATGTGTTACATCACATTAAGAAATGAAAGAATAAAAATTTTATTGTCATCTCAATAGATGTTGAAAAAGCTTTTTTGACAAAATTCAGCACTCATTTATGACTAAAAATTCTAAAATAAGTGGGTATAGAGGGAACATACCTCAACATAAAAAAAGGCCATTCATGACAAATCCACAGTCTGTAATATACTCAATAGTGAAACTCTGATAGCATTTTCTCTAAGATCAGGAAGAAGATAAGTATACCCACTCTCACCAATTTTATTTAACATAATACTAGAAGTCCTACTCACAGCAAGCAGAAAACAAAAAGTAAGTGAGGAATCTAAATTGAAAGTGAAGAAGTTAAACTATCATTGTTTGCAGCTGACATGTTCCTATATAGAGAAAATCCTAAAGACTCCATCAAAAAATAATAGAACTCATCAAAAAATTCAGTAAAGTGCACAGTACAAAATTAATATACACAAATCTGTTGCATTTCTATAACCTAATCACTAACAATCAGAAGTTAAGAAAATAAACTTATTTATAAATGTACCCAGAAAAATAAAATACCTAGGAATAAATCTAATTAAGGAGGTAAAAGACCTGTTCTTGGAAAACTATGACACTAATAAAATAAATTGAGAATGACACAAATAAATGGAAAAATAAATGATGTTCATGGATTGGAAGAATTAATATTGTTAAAATGACCATAGTGCCCAAAGAAATCTACAGATTCAATGCAATCCCTATCAAAATATCAATGGCATTTTTCACAGAACGTGAACAAATAATTCTAAAATTTGTATGGAAACACAAAAAACCCTGAATCACCAAAGCAATCTTGAGAAGGAACAAACCTGGAGTTATCCTGCTCCTTATTTTCAAACTATATTACAAAGCTACAGTCATCAAAACAGTATAGTACTGGAACAAAAATAGATATATAAATCAATGGACCATAGTAAAGAGCCCCCACATTTACCCACACTTATATGGTCAATTAATCTACAACAAAAGACACAAGAAAATACAAATGAGGAAAATACAATCTCTTCAATAAGTGGTTTTGGGGAAATTGGATGCCTAATTGCAAAATAATCAAAATAGATTACTTTCTCACACAATATATATATATAATATTTTTATATATTTATATAATGTGTAAACTCAATATATATTGAACACTTATATAAGACCTGAAACCATAAAACCTCTAGAGGAAAACATAGGCAGTATGCTCTTTGACACTGATCTTAAGGATTTTTGGTTTGCTTGTTTTTGCCCTTCAGGCAAGGGAAACAAAAGCAAAAAATAAACAAATGGCATTATATCAAGCTAAGAAGTTTTTGCAAAGCAAAGGAAACTATCAACAAAACAAAAGGTCCTCCTACTGAGAGGGAGAAGATATTTGCTAATAATATATCCAAAAAAGGGGCTAATATCCATATACAAAGAATTCATATAAGTCAACATCTAAAAAACAAACTGAGTTAAAACATGCTCAGAGGGCTTCCCTGATGGTGCAGTGGTTGAGAGTCCGCCTGCTGATACAGGGGACATGGGTTCGTGCCCTGGTCCGGGAAGATCCCACATGCCACAGAGCGGCTGGGCCCATTAGCCATGGCTGCTGATCCTGTGCGTCCAGAACCTGTGCTCCGCAATGGGGGAGGCCACAACAGTGAGAGGCCAGCAAACTGCAAAAAAAAAAAAAAAAAAAAAAAAAGGATATTTTCTAAAATTCTATTCTCCTAACGATACACTTCTTTCCCTTCAGATAATATTTATTCTACAATTGTGGAGGCATGACAGTCTACAATTTTTAAGAAGAATATCTTAAAGCTTGAAGGAACATTTTTAAAAATTTCCTTTCAAGAAGTGACTCACTAACAAACTTGAATTTACAATCAGTAAGAGTAAGCACTAACCATTTAAAATATTGGAGAATTGTATCTATCTTGTCAGTATCTACCTCAGATTAAGTTCTATTGTAGTCTATCTCAAAATGAAATAATACTCTGGTAGTTGACTATTATTATTAATATTAATTAAGACTATTACTTTTATGTATCAAAAGGAGCAAAGCACAATGGATGAAATCATGTAATCTGAAAAAATGTGTTTTATAAATCCTAAGAGTATAGCTTCTCCTGACATATATTAGTCTTTGGTACATGCAAGTACATACTGTTTTTTAGCTATAAATATCTAAATGATTTCACCCAAGCAGATCAGAATTGGTCATTCATATTTCATACCCACATATAATATCTGTGTTGTACCCTTGACATATTTTACTAAATAGGGCTCTACCTAGAATTTGGGATGAGAAGGAACATATATCTCTTTTACCTATTCCTGAATGTATACCCAATCCCTGTGTGTATTCCAACATTCGTTCATAAAACTTTAATGTGGCCTGGCTATGTGTTTGCCTCCAGAAGAATTCACCAAATAAAAATAGACATCATTTCCTATCTCTAAACATTCTCCTAATTAAAACAAACATTTAGCAAGTATCAGATTTTTATCAACAAACTTTTGCTGTATAGAAATGATAAATATATTTTGTACTTCATTTATATACTTAATTTGATCAATTCTTGTGATATATAACTTACAGTTGTAAATTATCAAATTCATGGAAAATAATACAAATCTACTAGAATAGTTTACGTGGCATATATGCATATTTTTCCATAGAAAATTACTGTTACTTGTAAGACTGAACCCCTAGGGCTCACATTTCATTATAGAACCTTATCCTATGACTATAGTTGACTTGGTAATGGTAGAAAGTTGACACGACTTAGGCCAATTGGAATTTATCTCCTGGAAATGCAAGGAGATTCATGGACTTACGTTTGGTTTTATGTTTTTATTTTGTTTTGTGTATTTGGAATTTTATAACATTAACACATAAACTATGAAAATTTGAGATATCCTTATTCTGCTTGTTACCTAGAAAATGTGTCAACATAAAGAAAAATGAAGCTGATGTACAGAGGGAACCACAAAATACATAAAGATCTCTGGTTGTTGCTTTGTCCAATGATTTAGTTTAGTTGCTGTCTAAAATTAAGACCTATAATATTCCCCTGTGTAATATATAGATAGATAGATATAGATACAGTCAAGCATGTTTCTTTACTTAAAATCAAAACGAGATTCAGCTATAACAAATTCCACTTCAAAACATCTCTCAGATACAGGCAAGTTTAGTTCACTGATAACAAGCCCATTTCAAGGTAACATGCATTTTATATTTTGATTTGATCAACAATTACAAGAAAAATTTAGACCTTATAGGTAGAACAGCATAAGCAGGAACAATCTTAGTCTAACTTGCTATGACAATGTCAATTGAAACTCTAAAAAGTGAAATAAATTTAAAATTTTCAAGGAATGATAGTTCAAACATCAATAGCATTGAAGTGATCTGCTTTAAAAAAAAATCACAATCTATTTCCTGAATGATTTCCACATGTTTACTGGACTGGATTTTTACTGAGAATTGAGCTTTTATATAAGAAGGAATGTAGTGCCCAGAAGCCTAGAAGAATTGACCTGTAGAATTCATTAATGGAAAACCTATTCTAGCTTATCCTGAATAAACCATAGTACTAATAAAGAAGTCTGGTCTCAAGGTGCAGGAGTGTAATTTTCTCTTTGTTATGAGGTATAATGGTGAATGTATTAATATTTGTGACTCTCAAAAAAGGGTACTATCATTTGTTATTAGCTTTACATATGTATGTAACAGTGACAGACTCTTCACGCATTAGCAGGTTATGACATTTGAGTGTCATGGTTTGTAGGAAAGAAATAGAGTTTTGTTCTTAGAAATGCAAATGTTCCCCTAGCTAACAGGATTATAGCCAAAGTCCTGTTCAAGGACAAAATTACAGCTGCCTATTCATTTATCAGTCAAATGATTTTCTGTAAAGTGTAACTCTACATTATAGGTAACACACAGTACAATTAATTATTCCCCAAATTAAAATAAACAACTTTATTCAGGAGATTAATAAATGAAAGGGAAGAAAAGCTACTATCATTTTTGAATGATATATTTTTTATAATTACAAAGTAATTAACAAAAAAGTAATACATGTAAAGAAAATAAAATAATTATTTTTGCCAAATTAATTGTGCTTTAGACTTGCACAAACTTTTCTCCTTCCCATTTTTTTAAAATAAAGAAAGCCATATTTCTTCTTATATCCATTTCATTTCATTTAAACATTTCACTTACTGTCACTTATAACTTGCTCCTATCAACAATAAAAAAAAGATCTGTAGGTTGAATAATAGTTTAAGTGGTCTAGATCAGCGGTCCTCAACTTTTTTGGCACCAGGGACCAGTTTCATGGAAGACAACTTTTCCAAGATGGGGGTGGGGGTTGAGGGGGATGGTTCAGGTGGTAATGCAAGCGATGGGGAGCCATTGGGGAGCAGCAGATGAAGCTTAGTTCACTCACCTGCCACTCACTTCCGGCTGCGCAACCCAGTTCCTAACAGGAATCCAGTACACGGCCCTGGAATAGGGACATCTGGTCTAGATGATTTATGATGGATTCTTTTAAAAAAGTCAATAAAGTCATGGTATTTTTAGCTTTGTCCTTCTTGCTCCACCCCTCCCCCCCCCCCGCCGATACCAGGTCTTTCCTTTGTAAATCATAGATAATTTGCCCCATTTCAAAGCAAAGGATTTAGTTTTTTTAATAACTATCATGGAAATTATGGGAAGATGCAGTTTCCAATTTTTTTTTTCTAAATTAGAGCCTCTCATTGTTGATAATAAGCCCAATTTAAGCAAAACCCTACACCCCAGGGACTAGCCTGTAAAGTTGCCTTGAAAATGTTAAATTGTGATTGCATCTCTTCTGTTCATTACGTTGAGGGTTATGCTCTTCAAGGTAATCATGTATAAGTGAAACAATATTTAATTCTGGTGTTTATCATCAGTGAATCTAGACATACCCGTAGGCCTCCGGTTTGCCAGTTCTAAATTGAGAAAGCCCACCAAAGGTGGTATTAAAAGAATAAGATTAAGCAATATCCCTTGAAAGAAGGATTTACTTATCTAGGAAAGCAGAGATTATGTTTTACTACCTTGGAAACACCAAGCCTTAGATGAAAGATGAGAATAAAACTCTAAATACAGAATGTAATAGAAGTTTTGAGTGCATGCACATATGTGCCTTTTTCCACAATTGACTTCTTACTCATGTGGCATAACTAACCAGAAACTGGAAAGCTTATGGAATTCTGTGTTAAAGAGCCAACTTGAGCCATAGAATGTGCATCCTTACGAATTCTACAGGTGCAGCTCTCTGGATGAGATGAATTTATTCTTGTGGTATTTATCTGTGGTTATTTTTAAGTTGTGGTATTTATCTGTGGTTATTTTTAAGTTGTAAAAATTTTTATTTTTTTAAGTTATTTTTAAGTTGTAAGGAAAATTTATTTGCAATATATCATATAGTAAAATTGAGTGAAATTGAGTGACTCATATTTTATGTTGATAATGGAATGAAAATTTTGGATAATGGAATGAAAATGTTGATAATGGAATGAAAATTTCTAGT
The DNA here is from genome assembly GCF_964374135.1 of Grampus griseus. Taxonomy (NCBI): domain Eukaryota; kingdom Metazoa; phylum Chordata; class Mammalia; order Artiodactyla; family Delphinidae; genus Grampus; species Grampus griseus. Next base: position 38,875,760 of record NC_139012.1, on the reverse strand, counting down.
AATTACATATATATGTGGAAACATACTGCTGAGTGTTTGTACTAGGAAAAAAAAAAAAAAAAACACTTTCCTTAGGAAAAAGCACCGACCTGTAGCCCAAAGCCTTCTATTATTATCTTAGCTAAGCCATTATATTGTTCTAAAACATGAGCTCTTTCGAGGGCATCAACTGCCCCCTCTGATAAATGAAGAAAGTGATCTGTGATCTCTCATGATTCCTATTATAATTAAGGGAAGTTCCATGAGTCCTAATATGTTTAAGTATTATTATCAATATTATTTTAAAATTCCATTAAAGTTCTGTGTATTCACAGATTAACAATAACAACAAAAAATCTCCAAAACTTGTTACCGGAAAATAGACATCCTCTTATATCTACCATCAGAGGTCATCATTTCCATTTCCTTTAAATTATTTCTGCATTTGTTCTACATATCTAAATAACATACTTGTATTGCACCATTTGATTTATTAAGAAGCATAATTCACTTTTCAAAAGATAGTTGGCTCTCCACTTTGAAAAAAGTGCTATCAGTTATATTTCTCTTATCTTCTCACAATCAGTTGACATGTGGACATGTGCTATATTATGACTCTCTTTCTCTGAGAATCATTTTTTTCTGGATACAATATTCATCTTTTTGTTCCATTTGTTTGATTTTCTATATAGTTATCATTAACTTATTATCAAACACTCCCAAATATGTATGTTTGTGTATGTGAGTGACTTTGTTTCTCTGTCACTATTAAGAACAAGTCTCTCCCAAGAGCCTTCTAATTTATCAAACTGCCTTGGTTTGTCACAAGGCCAGCTACAAATTTGTGTTCCAGAGATCCACCACTGCCTTAATTTCAATGATTCCATTCACATATCTTTTGTTTCATTTTTCCTGAATCTCATACCTCCTACTTTCTTACTTGATTCTCCAATTTGGAGAATCTCCAAGAAAAACTACTCCAGTAATTTTCTGGTAAAGGATGCATGGAGTTAAATTATTTAACTGACAATATCTTTACTTTACACTTAAGTGATAATTTGATGGTATGTAAAATTCATGGCACATAGTAATTTTTCTTGATTTTTGAGAAATTGCTACCCTGTCTGCTAACTTCTATGATCACCAGAAATTTTGATATTTTATATGAAAATCCTCTCTCTTTCTTTCATTAAATCCTGGATCCTAAAATTATTAAGGAAGTTTTTTTCTATTCCCAGTGTCATATATTCCTATTTTCAACTATTTTATTCACCCATAGTAGATCCATTCTATCCCCAAACCCATGTCCTTTAATTCTGTAAAATTATTTTGCATTATCTAAATTGATTTCCTCTGCTTTCTTTTCATTGTTCTTTCTTTATATTATTTTTGTTACTTAGTTAGTGGAGCTCACAGACTGACAAATAAATTATCTTCTCTTCCCTATTTTTCATCTATTTGTATTTTATTTAACATCTTTATTAGAGTATAATTGCTTGACAATGGTGTGTCAGTTTCTGCTTTATAACAAAGTGAATCAGTTATACATATACCTATGTTCCCATATCTCTTCCCTCTTGTGTCTCTGTCCCTCCCACACTCCCTATCCCACCCCTCTAGGTGGTCACAAAGTACTGAGCTGACCTCCCTCTGCTATGCAGCTGCTTCCCACTAGCTGTCTATTTTACGTTTGGTAGTGTATATATGTCCATGCGATTCTCTCACTTTGTCCCAGCTTACCCATCCCCTCCCCATATCCTCAAATACATTCTCTAGTAGGTCTACATCTTTATTCCCGTCTTGAGCCTAGGTTCTTCAGACCATTTTCTTTTTCTTTCGTTTTTTTTTTTTTTTTTTTTTTTTTAGATTCCATATATATGTGTTAGCATACGGTATTTGTTTTTCTTCTTCTGACTTACTTCACTCTGTATGACAGTCTCTAAGTCCATCCACCTCACTACAAATAATTCAGTTTCATTCCTTTTTATGGCTGAGTAATATTCCATTGTATATATGTGCCACATCTTCTTTATCCATTGATCTGTTGATGGACACTTAGGTTGCTTCCATTACCAGGCTATTGTAAATAGAGCTGCAATGAATATTGGGGTGCATGTGTATTTTTGAATTATGGTTTCCTCAGGGTATATGCCCAGTAGTGGGATTGCTGGATCATATGTTAGTTCTATTTTTAGATTTATAAGGAACCTCCATACTGTTCTCCATAGTGGCTGTATCAATTTACATTCCCACCAACAATGCAAGAGGGTTCCCTTTTCTCCACACCCACTCCAGCTTTTCTTGTTTGTAGATTTTTTGATCATGGCCATTCTGACTGGTGTGAGATGATATCTCATTGTAGTTTTGATTCGTTTTTCTCTAATGGTTAATTATGTTGAGCATTCTTTCATGTGTTTGTTGGTAATCTGTATATCTTCTTTGGAGAAATATCTATTTAGGTCTTCTGCCCATTTTTGGATTGGGTTGTTTGCTTTTTTGATATTGAGCTGCATGTGTTTCTTTTATGTATTGGACATTAATCTTTTGTCAGTTTCTTCATTTGCAAATATTTTCTCCCATTCTGAGGGTTGTCTTTTGGTCTTGTTTATGGTTTCCTTTGCTGCAGAAAAGATTTTAAGTTTCATTAGGTCTCATTCATTTATTTTTGTTTTTATTTCCGTTTCTCTAGGAGGTGGGTCAAAAAGGATCTTGCTGTGATTTATGTCATAGAGTGTTCTGCTTATGTTTTCCTCTAAGAGTGTGATGGTGTCTGGCCTTACATTTAGGTCTTTAATCCATTTTGAGCTTATTTTTGTGTATGGTGTTAGGGAGTGTTCTAATTTCATTCTTTTACATGTAGCTGCCCAGTTTTCCCAGCACCATTTAATGAAGAGGCTGTATTTTCTCCACTGTATATTCTTGCCTCCTTTATCAAAGATAAAGTGACCATATGTGCATGGGTTTATCTCTGGGTTTTCTAAACTTTTCCATTGATCTATATTTCTGTTTTTGTGCCAGTACTATGTTGTCTTGATTACTGTAGCTTTGTAGTATAATCTGAAGACAAGGAGCCTGATTCCTCCAGCTCCGTTTTTCTTTCTCAAGGTTGCTTTGGATATTTGGGGTCTTTTGTGTTTCCATACAAATCGTGAAATTTTTTGTTCTATTTCTGTGAAAAATGCCAGTGGTAGTTTGATAGGGATTGCATTGAATCTGTAAATTGCTTTGGGTAGTAGAGTCATTTTCACAATGCTGATTCTTCCAATCCAAGAACATGGTATATTTCTCCATCTATTTGTATCATCTTTAATTTCTTTCATCAGTGTCTTATAATTTTTTTCATACAGGTCTTTTTTCTCCTTAGGTAGGTTTACTCCTAGATACTTTATTATTTTTGTTGCAATGGTAAATGGGAGTGTTTTCTTAACTTCACTTTCAGATTTTTCATCATTAGTGTATAGGAATGCCAGGGATTTCTGTGCAATATTTTTTCATCCTGCTACTTTACCAAATTCATTGATTAGCTTTAATAGTTTCCTGGTAGAATCTTTAGGATTCTCTGTGCATAATATCATGTCATCTGCAAACAGTGATAGCTTTCCTTCTTCTTTTCTGATTTGGATTCATTTTATTTCTTTTTCTTCTCTGATTGCTGTGGCTAAAACTTCCAAAACTGTGTTCAATAATAGTGGTGAGAGTGGGCAAAATTGTCTTGCTCCTGATCTTAGAGGAAATGGTTTCAGTTTTTCACCACTGAGGATGATGTTGTCTGTGGGTTTGTCATATATGGCCTTTATTATGTTGAGGAACATTCCCTCTATGCCTACTTTCTGGAGGGTATTTATCATAAATGGGTGTTGAATTTTCTCAAAAGCGTTTTCTGCATCTATTGAGATGATCATATGGTATTTCTCCTTCATTTTGTTAATATGGTGTATCACATTGATTGATTTGTGTATATTGAAGAATCCTTGCATTCCTCCAGTAAATCCTACTTGATCATAATGTATGATCCTTTTAATGTGCTGTTGGACTCTGTTTCCTAGTATTTTGTTGAGGATTTTTGCATCTATGTTCATCAGTGATATTGGCCTGTAGTTTTTGTTCTTTGTGACATCTTTCTCTGGTTTTGGTATCAGGGTGATAGTGGCCTCACAAAATGAGTTTGGGAGTCTTCCACCCTCTGCTATATTTTGGAAGAGTTTGAGAAGGATGGGTGTTAGCTCTTCTCTAAATGTGTGATAGAATTCGCCTGTGAAGCCATCTAGTCCTGGGCTTTTGTTTGTTGGAAGATTTTTCATCACAGTTTCAATTTCAGTGCTTGTGATTGGTCTGTTCATATTTTCTATTTCTTCCTGGTTCAGTCTCTGCAGTTTGTGCATTTCTAAGAATTTGTCCATTTCTTCCAGGTTGTCCGTTTTATCGGCATAGAGTTGCTTGTAGCAATCTCTCATGATCCTTTGTATTACTGTAGTGTCAGTTGTTACTTCACCTTTTTCATTTCTAATTCTATTGATTTGAGTCTTCTTTTTTTTTCTTGATAAGTCTGGCTAATGGTTTACCAATTTTGTTTATCTTCTCAAAGAACAGCCGTTTATGTTTATTGATCTTTGCTATCATTTCCTTCATTTCTTTTTCATTTATTTCTGATCTGATCTTTATGATTTGTTTCCTTCTGCTAACTTTGGGTTTTTTTGTTCTTTTTTCTCTAATTGCTTTAGCTGTAAGGTTAAGTTGTTTATTTGAGATGTTTCTTGTTTCTTAAGGTAGGCTTGTATAGCTATAAACTCCCCTCTTAGAACTGCTTTTGCTGCATCCCATAGGTTTTGGGTCATTGTGTTTTCATTGTCATGTGTTTCTATGTATTTTTTGATTTCTCCTTTGATTTCTTCAGTGATCTATTGGGTATTAAGAAGTGTGTTGTTTAGCCTCCATGTGTTTGTATTTCTTACAGATTTTTTCCTGTAATTGATATCTACTCTCATAGCATTGTGGTTGGAAAAGATACTTGATGTAATTTCAATTTTCTTAAATTTACCAAGGCTTGATTTGTGACCCAAGATATGATCTATCCTGGAGAATGTTCCATGAGCACTTGAGAAGAATGTGTATTCTGTTGTTTTTGGATGGAATGTCCTATAAATATCAATTAAGTCCATATTTTTTAATGTGTCATTTAAAGCTTGTGTGTCCTTCTTTATTTTTATTTTGGATAATCTGTTCATTGGTGAAAGTGGGGTGTTAAAGTCCCCTACTATTATTGTTTTACTGTCGATTTCTCCTTTTATGGCTGTTAGTATTGCCTTATGTACCTGGGTGCTCCTCTGTTGGGTGCATAAATATTTACAATTGTTATATCTTCTTCTTGGATTGGTCCCTTGATCATTATGTAGTGTCCATCTTTGTCTCTTGTAATTGTCTTTGTTTTGAAGTGTATTTTGTCTGATATGAGAATTGCTCCAGCTTTCTTTTGATTTCCATTTTCATGGAATATCTTTTTCCAGCCCCTCACTTTCAGTCTGTATGTGTCCCTAAGTCTGAAGTGGGTCTCCTGTAGACAGCATATATATGGGTCTTGTTTTTGTATCCATTCAGCTAATCTGTGTCTTTTGGTGGGAGCATTTAGTCCATTTACATTTAAGGTAAGTATTGATATGTGTGTTCCTAACCCATTTTCTTAATTGTTTTGGGTTTGTTCTTGTAGGTCTTTTCCTTCTCTTGTGTTTCTTGCCTAGAGAAGTTCCTTTGGCATTTGTTGTAAAGCTGGTTTGGTGTTGCTGAACTCTCTCAGCTTTTGCTTGTCTGTAAAGGTTTTAATTTCTCCATCAAATCTGAATGAGATCCTTGCTTGGTAGAGTAATCTTGGTTGAAGGTTTTTCTCCTTCATCACTTTAAATATGTCCTGCCCCTCCCTTCTGGCTTGCAGAGTTTCTGCTGAAAGATCAGCTGTTAACCTTATGGGGATTCCCTTATGTGTTACATGGTTTTTTTTCCCTTGCTGGTTTTAATATTTGTTCTTTTTATTTAATTTTTGATAGTTTGATTAATATGTGTCTTATTGTGTTTCTCCTTGGATTTATCCTGTATCCTCTCTGTGTTTCCTGGAACTGATTAACTATTTCCTTTCCCATACTGTGGAAGTTTTCAACTATCATCTGTTCAAATATTTTCTCAGTCCCTTTGTTTTTCTCTTCTTCTGGGACCCCTATAATTCAAATGTTGGTGCATTTAATGTTGTTCCAGAGGGCTCTAGGACTGTCCTCAGTTCTTTACATTCTTTTTTCTTTATTCTGTTCTGCAGTAGTTATTTCCACTATTTTATCATCCAGGTCACTTATCCGTTCTTCTGCCTCAGTTATTCTGCTATTGATCCCTTGTAGAGAATTTTTAATTTCATTTATTGTGTTGTTCATCTCTGTTTATTTGCTCTTTAGCTCTGCTAGGTCCTTGTTAAACGTTTCTTTCTTGTTTTTTCTCGTTTCTCTTTCCAAGATTTTGGATCATCTTTACTATCATTATTCTGAATTGTTTTTCATGTAGACTGCCTATTTCCTCTTCATTTGTTAGGGCTGGTGGGTTTTTACCTTGCTCCTTCATCTGCTGTGTGTTTTTCTGTCTTCTCATTTTGCTTAACTTACTTTTTTAGTGGTCTCCTTTTTGCAGGCTGCAGGTTCGTAGTTTCCATTGTTTTTGGTGTCTGTCCCCAGTGGCTAAGGTTTGTTTAGTGGCTTGTGTAGTCTTCCTGGTGGAGGGGACTAGTGCCTGTGTTCTGGTGGATGAAGCTGGATCTTGTCTTTCTGGGGGGCAGGTACACATCTGGTGGTGTGTTTTGTGGTGTCTGTGGCCTTATTATGATTTTAGGCAGCCTCTGTGCTAATGGATGTGCTTGTGTTGCTGTCTTGCTAGTTGTTTGGCATAGGGTGTCCTGCCCTGTAGCTTGTTGGTCGTTGAGTGGAGCTGGGTCTTGGCATTGAGATGGAGATCTCTGGGAGGTTTTCATTGTTTGATATTACGTGGCGCTTGGAGGTCTCTTGTGGACCAGTGTCCTGAACTTGGCTCTCCCACCTCAGTGGCACAGCCCTGATGCCTGGCTGGAGCACCAAGAGCCTGTCCTCCACACAGCTCAGAATAAAAGGGAGAAAAAGAAAGAAAGAAAGAAAAAAGAAAGAACGAAAGAAAGAAGGAAAGAAAAAAAGAAAGAAAGAAAAAGAAAGAAAGAAGATGAAATAAAATAATGTTAGTAAAATAAAAAAAATAAATAATAATTATTAAGAAAAAATATTTGTTTAAGTAAAAAAAATGGACAGAGAGAACCTTAAGACAAAGGGTAAAAGCAAAGCTATGCAGACAAAATCACAGAGAGAAACATACACATACACACTCCCAAAAAGAGAAAACAGGGGAAAAATGTATATATCATTGCTCCCAAAGTCCACCTCCTCAATTTGAGATGATTCATTGTCTTTTCAGGTATTCCACAGATACAGGGTACATCATGTTGCTTGTGAAGATTTAATCCACTGCTCCTCAGGCTGCTGGGAGAGATTTCTCTTTCTCTTCTTTGTCCACACAGCTCCAGGGGTTCAGCTTTGAATTTGGATCCACCTCTGCATGTGGGTCACCTGAGGGTTTCTGTTCTTCACTCAGACAGGATGGGGTTAAAGGAGCAGCTGATTAGGGGGCTCTGGCTCACTCCGACTGGGGGGAGGGAGGGGTACTGATGTGGAGTGAGCCTGCAGTGGCAGAGGCCAGCATGACTTTGCACCAGCCTGAGGTGTGCTATGGATTCTCCCAGGGAAGCTGTCCCTGGATACCAGGACCCTGGCAGTAGTGGATGCACAGGCTCTCAGGAGGAGAGGTGTGGATAGTGACCTGTGCTTTCACATAGGCTTCTTGGTGTCTGCAGCAGCAGCCTTAGCATCGGATGCCCATCTCTGGGGTCCTCGCTGATAGCCGCGGCTCGCACCCATCCTGGAGCTCCTTTAAGCAGCGCTCTTAATCCCCTCTCCTCGTGCACCAGGTAACAAAGACGCAAGAAAAAGTCTCTTGTCTCTTCGGCAGCTTCAAATTGTTTTCCGGACTCCCTCCCGGCTAGCTGTGGCGCACTAGACCCCTTAAGGCTGTGTTCACACAGCCAACCCCAGTCCTCTCCCTGGGATCTAACTGAAGCCTGAGCCTCAGCTCCCAGCCCCCGCCCTTCCCACCAGGTAAGCACACAAGCCTCTCAGGCTGGTGAGTGTTGGTTGGCACTGATCCTCTGTGCAGGAATCTCTCCCCTTTGCCCTCTGCACCCTTTGCTGCACTCTCCTCTGTGGCTCCCCTCCCCGCAACCACGAGCAGTCTCCACAAGTGAAGGGACTTCCTAGTGTGTGGAAACATTTCCTCCTTCACAGCTCCCTCCCACTGGTGCAGGTCCCATCCCTATTCTTTGTCTCTGTTTTTTTTTTCTTTTTTCTTTTACCCTACCCAGGTATGTGGGGGATTTCTTGCCTTTTGGGAGGTCTGAGGTCTTCTTCCAGCATTCAGTAGGTGTTCTGTAGGAGTTGTTACTCATGTAGATGTATTTCTGATGTATTTGTGGGGAGGAAGGTGATCTCCGCATCTTACTCTTCTGCTATCTTGAAGCTCCTCCCATCTATTTGTATTTTGCTTGCCTTTTGGGAGATATCTTCACCTTGATCTTCAAACCTCAAACAGAGTTTTGCATTACTATTTGCATTTTTGTGTTCACTGAGTGATCTTATTTTGTGTAGATCCTCTTTTCTTTGTTGTATGATTATAGTAGCTTTACTTATATTTCTGAGTATATTAATAATATGCATCTTGGAGATTTTTCTTACATGGCTTCTGTTTCAAAGGTTGTTTTTTTCTGCTTTTCATTTGTTTTATTTTTTCATATTATAGAATTTTTTCAAATATTTTGAACTCCTTGTCAGTTTATACATATTAAAGATAACGAAACTAAATCTTTTGGAAGTTCCAAATATGTAGAAGGTTAACTGTGGGTTTCACACAAGTGTAGTCTGATTGGCTGCTCCTAGAAAAATCCCAAGTCAATATCAGTAGATAAATGCACAAAAACTTGTAAGTATACAGTTCATTGAATGTCCAGGCCAAGAAGTAGAATATTATCAGCATATAAGACACCATATACCATCACCAAGCCCCCTCCCAGTTACCACTTCTTATTCATCCACAAGGATTTCTAACACTAAAAAATTTTCTGTTGCAATTTTAAACATATTTTATAGCATAATTTATATCATTATGTGCATAAAGTATTGAATTTGTAATGATATTACTAGTTATGTCACATCATAGCATCGGTAATTTGTTAAAACATGAGAGTTAATGGAAATAAGTAATATGTGAGAATATTTTTAAACTGTAATATTGGGACTTCCCTGGTGGCACAGTGTTTAACAGTCTGCCTGCCAATGCAGGGGACACAGGTTCAAGCCCTGATCTGGGAAGATCCCACATGCCACTGAGTAGCTAAGCCCATGTGCCAGGGCTAATAAACCTGTGCTCTAGAGCCCATGAGCCATAACTACTGAAGCCCACGCACCTGGAGCTAGTGCTCCACAACAAGAGAAGCCACCATAATGAGAAGACCGTGCACCTCAACGAAGAGTAGCCCCTGCTCACCACAACTAGAGAAAGCCCATGCTTAGCAATGAAGATGCAGTGCAGCAGAAATAAATAAATAATTTTTTTTAATAAATAAATAAAAGTTCAAAAAAAGGAATAAAAAACTGTAGTATTATGTACATTTTAAATGATTTTATATTAGATATGAAGGACAATATAGACAATCCCATATACTCTTCTTCCTAGGAATATATGTATAGTATTTTGGAAGTAGTTGTCTATACCTTTTATTTTAGAAATTTTCTGGAAAATTCTCTAGACTTACAGAACATAGTCTTTATTTAGGACTATAGTTATGCTCAACTTTAAACAGTATATAAGTTTACATTATCAGAATTGTGTTCAATTTCATGTAATATTTAAAACTTATATTAGTTATTATTTAAAATAAACCTTAATATACAGATAACCTCTGTGAAAATTTAAGCCTGTTGAGCTTCAACTCAAAACTTGATGAAGCCCCAAGGGCTTCCCTGGTGGCACAGTGGTTGAGAGTCCGCCTGCCGATGCAGGGGACACGGGTTCGTTTCCCAGTCTGGGAGGAGCCGGCATGCTGAGGAGCGGCTAGGCCCGTGAGCCATCACTGCTGAGCCTGCACGTCCGGAGCCTGTGCTCCACAATGGGAGAGGCCACAGCAGTGAGAGGCCCGCATACCGAAAACAAACAAACAAACAAATAAAAACTTGAAGTCAGAAAAGTGTGGCATACAACTACCAATCATTGTGTATTTTTTTTTTATTTTATTTATTTATTTTTATTTTTGGCTGTGTTGGATCTTCGTTTCTGTGCGAGGGCTTTCTCTAGTTGCGGCGAGCGGGGGCCACTCTTCATCGCGGTGCGCGGGCCTCTCACTGTCGCGGCCTCTCTTGTTGCGGGGCACAGGCTCCAGACAGGCAGGCTCAGTAGTTGTGGCTCACGGGCCCAGTTGCTCCGCGGCATGTGGGATCCTCCCAGACCAGGGTTCGAACCCGTCTCCCCTGCATTGGCAGGTAGACTCTCAACAACTGCGCCACCAGGGAAGCCCCATTGTGTATTTTATATAAGGTAGGCACTGTTCAAAGTAATTTTAAGGCATTAAATTATTTGAGTCAGCACCAAACATTCATTTTGATCTCATTTGAAAAGCAATTTTTTCTTTTTATAGTATAAATCAATATCACAATTCGGATATATACCTTGGAGATTATAATAATGTATATGTATATGTATATTTCAAGATATTTTTAACCAAATATTACATGTTGTAACACATGGGCTTTAGTTACAGTTACATGAAGTGAAAATTTTGTAATTGCTGATTCCTTACAAATATTTTATCTTCTTGCAAAGCACTATAGCAAAAACAAAACAAAATCCCTAAACTCCTGCTATTAATTTAAACTATTCCTTCTCACTACTATGGCAACAATAGTTATGAGGTGAACACATTTGCCACACATTCATTTAGAGCCTATATTATGTGAAGTACCCCAGTCAATGAGACACAACCCCTTTGATGAGGAGTTTATGTTGATGATAGTCTCTCAGAGTCTTTAAGGACTGCAATATTTATATGGATTGTATAATAAACACAGACAGGTTATAATAATTTTATTGTTGTCATTTCCTTATTCATATAGATTCTTCTTCCTTAAATTTACTTTTTGAAATACATTCCACCACTCATTTGCCTATTTAGAAGCAATCAGCAGATGGTATTATGCTCCCTTTTCTTGATAAAATAGTGAAATATAAATAAAATATAGGGCTTAGACTTAGACATTAGGTCTCTTTAAATTGAGTTCAGATTATCGAATAAATTACAACTCGTTCAAGATAATTTTCAAAATTGTATAAATATTTTCTTCCACATGGTAGAAGAAAAGGTTGTTGGTGTTAGTAGCAGTTATGATACTTGTACTTCAAAGAAAAACTAACCATTTATTTCTTCCATTTAACAACCTATTCTGTATATACTCTCTCCTTAATATATCTTACCTCCTCTATTTAAAATTGCAACTAAAATTTCTGTTTCTCTTTACCCTTATTACTCCAGCCTAATGTTCTGATTTCTTCTTCTCAGTTGATAAATCTTCAAATTCTACCAACAAATTGCATTCGTAGTTTATTTTAAAACATTTGGTTAGTATAGAGCACTGTAAAATTAACCTTAACTGACCACTCAACACACTGTATAAAGACTGCTCCCAAAAATTCATTTTATTTTACTTTTTTAAGAAAACTCCAATCAATTAAAAACAAATAGTAACAAACCCCAACCATCCCTAAAGTCTTGTGCATTTATTGGGGAAGGTTAAAGAGTTCCTGAAAAATACATTAAGGTTTAAATAGAACTGTGTGGAAAATGAAATAGCCTGGAGGAAACTAGGATGAGGAGGTCAGTTGATTTAACCTTGTTTGGAGTTTTGGGAGAAGGGAAAAAACCCTCCAGTAAAAACCTGTACACACGTTCATAAATATTGAACTTGCAATTTACATCATCTCATTCTATGATTTCTATTGCATTGTAATCTCCAAGAGATTAATCTCATTAAAACAGTATTTTTTTTCTTTATATAATATTGTTTGCCTCATTTGCTGCTGTAGGATTTTATGTTTTCAAGTATAAAGAATATTCTAATGGTAAAATAATGTTAAGGAGTTATGGTAATTTGAAAAGTGGTAAATATAAATATTAAGATGTTTAAAGCAGAAATGTACTCCCAAATCCCCATAAAAATCACAGTCACACCTAAGTAACAAATTAGTTATTTTTCAATAGTTAATAATATAGTTATTTTCAATGTACAGGAAATATCCCAATAAAACAATATTTAAAACATGGTTATTTTAAGATGTTAAAAATGTTAAATGTTAAAACTCTAGATTTCTAGGTCAATAATATTAGTATACCTGAATTCTAATTTAGCCATAATTCGTTAAAAATTGATGATATTAGATATATTTGTGAAACTGTCAAACAAGAACAACAAATTAAATATAATATTTTCTTATTAATGTATTTCCATTTCTTGATGAAAGCATTTTAGAAGGAGGAGGATTGAGACTGTTTAAAAAATTGGAAAACTATTTGGCATCCTTTCAGATACTTTAGACACTGATGCCATCGCAGGCTTACTTTTGTTCAAAACTTACTTTGTTTTCCTTCTGTTTGCTATGGGTATAGTTTTTAACCATTGTCAAAAACTGACTCACATTCAGAAATAAAAGAGAAGATTGTCCCATTGTCCCAGATTTAGAGACGTTAAAATTAGTCAGTGGATTCAGTTGTTGTCAACCTAATCTACCATTACCACTCCCATGGGTTACATACATTTTGCTTTAAACCTCATTTCCTCTGCCTTTATTAACAGAATTTTTTAAAATAAAGTATAACTTCCCCATATCAATTACATTCGGTATTTCTAAAATATGGTTCATGTAAGAAAAGCCAAAAAATAAAATAAAGAGGCATAGAAATTTTCCTTTTAAACCTAAGAAAGACTTAAAAGACCAGAAAGGAAGACATAAAATGTGATTTAGAAAAATTTAAGATAAATTATTAATAAAGACATTACTAAGTTATATATGATCTGGTGATCCTGCATTATAAAGTAACTTTTTTCATAAATAGTTATATTCAGAGTCTCCTATTTGAAACCCAAAACCTATTTCATGATTTCAACTTTATGTTTCCTTCTATATTTCACAATATGATTTCTGTTTGTAATGGAAGACAGATTTGATAGCTAGATTTTCATTAAACACATATATAGTTACTTCAGTAGATTTTTAACCTCTTTGGCCCTAAAACAGCTGTTCATTATTTTCAATTTGTAGAAAACATCTTTTTATCCCTCTGGATTTATCTTGTTCTCTTTTTGTAGTTGTTAAATAAAAGGAGGAATTATCTATAGGCACCTAATTCCTAAGTTGTCATCTTTTCTATAATTCTTATCTTGGTTAATTTGATTATAATGCCTATAAAGTGACTTATTGCATTTTCAGTTACTTGTACAAATCCTTCAGAAACCTTTAAAATCAAAAATCATTTAAAAAAATAACATATGCACAAAGTGATTTTCCCCAAAAATAAATTATTTGGAATTTGGTTAAAATTATTTGATATGAGTTAAGTAAATATTAATACTGTAATCTGCCCTAAATAATTCATTGTTTCTATATCTGTTCATACAGTTTTTAAACCACATGCAAATCTTTTTGGGGGATGCTCTTTGTAATAAGCAGAATAATGGTTCCCCAGGTCTATCCACATCTTAACCTCTGAAACCAGTGACTATGTTACTTTATATGGAAAAGGAGTGTTAACGTGACAGATGGATTTAAGGTTCCTAGTCAACTGACCTTAAAAAAAAAGATTATTTTGAATCATCTGAATGGGCTGAATGTAATCATAAAAGTGGATTTGTGGAAAAATCTTAAATGTGGAAGAAGGAGCACAAGAGGAAGTTAGGGTGATAAGATGTGAGAATAACTTGACCTGCTGTAGTTGGTTTTGAAGATGAATGAAGAGGTTAATGAACTAAGGAATATGGGTGGCTTCTAGAAGTTGAAAAGAGCAGGAAATGGATTCACCCCTATAGCCTCCAGAAAGGGATGCAGCCTTGATGATACGTTGATTTTAGTCCCATGAGACCTATTTTGGACTTCATCAGAAATGAAAGATAATAATATATGCTGTTTAAAGCCACTAAGTTTGTGGCAATTTGTTATAGGCAGTGACTGAAAACTAATACACTGTTCCTTATTGAGGAGGGATTCTGCTGAAGATGTTTGAAAAGTTACAAAGGGTTTAAATTAAAAATATGTTTTCCATAAAATCATTATACTGAACTGTTATAGACTTCATATTTTTCACCTTCCTAATTACACTGTGAATACTAAATGATGTTAGTTACAATGCTTAGTTGCAAACAATAAAAATGGACTTGGAGATCTTTAGCAGAAGAATTTTTGGAAGGATATCAGGTGACTCATGAATAGATAAGATATTTTGTCAGTCACAGAAAATATACAGGTATTAATTGTGGCTAGTCATCCGAGGAAACATCCAGGTTTGGATACCACCTACAGCACTTCCTTGAATGGTCAAGGGCACTCTTCAACTCCTCTACTGTATAATTGTCACCAACCTTGACACTGAGAAGTTTCTCACTTGCTCCTTTGTCTTTGAGACATTGTTCAATATTCAAAGTCCTAGGTGTATAAAATTCTAGAGGGTCAAACTGATTACACTTAAAATCCTATTGATTACAGGATTATGGAGAAGGTAACAGTGTACTTTGACTTCTTTGGGAGAAGTTTTGTCCATGTCTTCCTCCAAAATCCACAGAATGAAAGTTCCTCAAATTGAAGAGGAGTTCATATGCTGAATGCAGACTACCTGGTAAGTGTTCCATTAAATTAAAAATTTGTTGTTATTACTAAAATAATTGTTATTATTATTATTATCCCATTCTAGTGATGAGGAAACAGCTTCAGATTAATGTTAGGTAATTTATCCAAAACCATTCAAGTAGTAGTCAGAAACTAAGAAGCAATATTCCGATGCCAGATTCTATTTTTCTGCAAACATGATGCCTAAAATTCAGCATATATGTCATGTGCTAGAGTAGAAAAAATGTGATTTTAAAACTCTAATAATAATTAAGGATAAATATTAGCTTCAGAATAATGAGTATGGATTTCTTCAATTAAATACATTTTTATAATTCAAGATAATTTTTGTCTTACATGTTAGGTATATAATACTTCTTTAAGTGGGTAAATTATCACCCATAGTTTATTAAGGTGACCAAAATACTAGAACTCCTTAATTTCAATAAATAATTGAAACTTCAGCAATCCCCAATCCTGATGATAGTGAAGAAAACTTAGCTTGCCAGTGGGAGGTAATATTTTCTGTTTACTTAGTTTCCTTCTCTACAAAGGCCATATCTTCTCTCTCTGCATTTATGTCCAATAGTTGTATACAAAGACAGAGAGCTGTTGCTCACATAAGGCCGGAAGTCAAGGGAGTGGGTGGGTATTGTGCAAATTTATGCATATCTTCAGACTGATTTCATTCTGGTTCCCTGCTGACTACCAAGGATTTACCTATCCCATCTAGTCACTGGTGCCAACTGAAACCACTTTCTCAGTCCAGTGCTGGTGTACTCAAATCTTCTCTGCTGATACCAGCTTCCAGTGATCGCTCTTTCTTCCCCTTGGTGGAACGTGTCTCATATATTTTCATTTTCTAAGCTCCTCATTTTGACGGCCTGATGTCCTTCAGTAAGCAGAGGAATACAACCTCATCTTTAGGGAAGATTTTATGGCTGAGGGTGGAGGGTCTTAATTCAAATAGATACAGTACAAGGGGAGAAACATTTATTTAAACTACAAATTTGAATTTTGTATCTGCCGATATAACATATAAAGCCAAGGATATATAGCTCTGCGAGTCTTCTTCAAGGCTGTCCACATTGCTGTCATGTGCATGTGTGTATGTGGATCCCTTTTTACTCACGCTAATACAGGTCTAGGACTTGTGGAAAAGTTGTTTTTCCTTGTGCATGTCTGTATTTTTATTCAAAGATTATTGATAGCATCTTGAGGGACACAGCTTCATACTCCTCAAAATATCAAACAATCAATGAATGTTTGATCAGCTCCTGATTTATTTCATTTCTACTAGTAAGTTAATTCTTACAAATAAATGCAATAAGGCATAGCTCCAAGACATGAATTATACGACTTTGTGGGAGTTTCAGGTACATTAATTACTCATAATGATTTTTAGAATTTGATTGCTATATTTTTTTTTCAGAAATTACATCTTTTAACATAGATTTGTAATTACTTTTATGCATCTCTCTTTTAAACCCTGCAGATTTGCACATCAGAATCACAGCACTGCTTTGGGTTTGCCCGTGATTGTGCCTTTACTAGGGATAACTGGAAATACTTCCTCCAGGGCAGGCCTCATGGTAACAATATCCCTCCACTTCTGTTTATCTGGGAGTGTCTCGATTTTGTCCTCAATTTTGGAGGCTAGTTTCCTGGATGTAGACTACTTAGTCAACAGTTTTTTCTTCCATCCCACTGCTTTCTGACCTCCAGAGTGTAGCAGAGAAATGGGCTGGTAATCTTACTAAATCTGATTAATTTCTAATCACACTAGAAATTAGATGACTAAAATATGAAGTATTTATGGAATTTAACACATATAGTGGAAGCATGTATATAATAAGAACATGGACAATATGATTGTCCATTCTGAGCCTTGTGTTAGAAATGCCGTATTGTAACCCTGGCAATATTTGGCTTCAATTATTAGTCCACTGGCTTCTATAAGAAAGTATCTTTCCTTCTAAAATCATATATGAGGACAAATCCTGGCTGTGCAGACATATTCTCCTTAAGGATAAAAATTTGAAAATATATAATCTTTCTTTTTAAAACTGAAAATTAACCAACACTTGCATATGTATTTAATACCTATACTGTCAGCATCGCAGTTAAAAAACCAATATTAATTTATTATTTTTTAAAAAAGGAAACTGACTTAGGTTAGTTTCATAATTTGTACAATTCAACCCAACAAGAAATCATAGGCATCAAGTTCTGAATCCATGTTTTATCATATTTATTATGTAAACATATATTTATCATAATAAATATCCAGATATGTTTTATCTCCTAAAACTCTTCATTTCACAGTGCATGTATCCTCTTTTTTATTTTTTATTTCATATATTTAACAAGAGCTAATACTTTGAGACAACAATTTTAGCCAAAACTACTTGTAATGGTTTGAGGAAGAGGAGAGAAATGTGTTGTAAAAGCACCTTACACACACAGGAATGTTAAGGTACTACAGACATGCAGGTCTAAATTGTGTTTTTGTCTGGAATGACAAAGTAAACAGAGAGAGAATAAAATGAATGAGAAAAAGAATTATTTCATAAAGAACATATTGAGGTAATATTATAGAAGAAATTATCAATAAAAGAAGAATTAGCCTAGAAAAGGCTAAGAAGTAAGGAGACAAAAAGGTAAGAAGAGTTAAAGTAAAAGAAAATTATAAGGTGGATGTAAGGAATCTGAAAAATAATTAGGCAAAGGAAAGGGAAGCTGAGTATGCTTAAATCAGATGACTTTGAGCCTATATGTAAACCAGGAACTGAAGTCTTACACTAAAGTGAAAGGATTAGAATGGGCTTTTAAGGACAGTGATAAAAGATTTGAATTAGGAAATACTGTGCAAACTATGCAGCCAAATAAGAATAACTAGAATGACTCACAACAGCATTGGGTCATTTAAAACCACTTTATATTGAATATATCACTCTCTGAGGGATTCCTTTAATCAACCTGCCACACCTCCCTGAATGACATGCATATAGAATTGTCAAAATGCTGAGATTACTTTTAATTTTTAAATTATATGTTAATGATTATGTGAATGAAAACCTACTTTTTTGTTTGAAATACAGTGCATTGTTAAATATTGCACACAATCTTATCATTTACCTAGACTTGTCAACTGTGTACTTCCACAGATAAAAAATATTTTTTAAGCTGTAGAAAATTTTAAATTACCAGAGCTTTAATACTCTTCAAACAAAACCATATTTTGCAAGACATTACAAATTCTCTCAAGTGATATTTTAAATTAAAATAGAAAAATCTCTATACAGTACAATGTTTTAAAGGGAAAAAGAAACAAAGCACTAATTTCTGAAATATGTTAAGATTTTCTCCAATGTACTTGAGGTCAAAGCACTGACTTGTCATATGTGTGTTCATATAGATGAAGAGGATCTTTTTAAATTGAAGCATAGTAGATTTGCAATATTATATTAGTTTCAGGTGTACAGCATACTGATTCAGTATTTTTACATATTACACTCCACTAAAAGTTATTACAAGATAATGGCTATAATTCCCGTTAGCTATAAATTATAATTTTATAATTTATATAAAATATATCCTTGTTACTTATCTATTTTATACATACTAGTTTGTAACTCTTAAACCCGTAAACCATGTCCCTCCTCACTTCCTTCTCCCCTTTAGTAACCACGAGTTTTTTCTCTATATCTGTGAGTCTGTTTCTGTCTTGCATGTACACTCATTTGGATTACTTTTTGATTCTACATATTATTGATATCTTACAATATATGTCTTTCTCTTTCTGACTTATTTCACTAAGCATAATATTCTCTAGGTTCAGCCATGTTGCTGCAAATGGCAGAATTACTTTATGGCTGAGTAATATTCTGTTGTATATGTATATACAAATTCTACTCTATCCATTTCTCTGCTGATGCGTACTTGGGTTTCTTCCATATCTTGCTTGTTGTAAATAGCCCTGCTCTGAACTTTGGGGTGCGTGTATCTTCCCAAATTAGTACTTTTTCTCCAGATATATATACCCAGGAGTGGAATTTCTGGATCATATGATAGTTCTATCTTTAGATTTTGAGGAACCTACATACTGTTTTTCATAGTCACTGCACCAATTTACATTCCCACCAACAGTGTACAAGAGTTCCCTTTTCTCCACCTCCTCACCAACACTTGTTATTTGTAGACTTTTTGATGGTAGCCATTCTGACACATGTGAAATGATAGCTCATTGTGTTTTTGATTTACATTTCTTTAATAATTAGTGATGTTTAGCATCTTTTCATGTGTCTGTTAGCCACCTGCATTCATTCTTTGGAAAAATGTCTATTCAGATCTCCTGACAATTTTTTTGATTTTTTTAAATTGAGTTTTACGAGGTGTTTATGTATTTTGATTATTAACCACTTGTCAGTATATCATTAATAAATATTTTCTCCCATTCCATAGGTTTTCTTTTCATTTTGTTGATGGTGTCCTTTGCTATGCAGAAGTTTTAAGTTTAATTAGGAGCTAATTGTTTATTATTTATTTATAAAAATTATTTATAAAAGTCATTTATTTATTTATAAAAATATTGCTATGATTTATGTCAAAGATAGTTCAGCCTATGTTGTCTTCTAGGAGCTTTATGGTTTCAGGTCTTACATTTAGGTCTTTAATTTAGTCCAGTTGCATTTAAGGTAATTATTGGTAGGTATATATATATTGTCATTTTATTACTTATTTTGTGGTTGTTTTTGTAGTTCATTTCTGTGTTTCTTCCCTTGTTTGATTATTTTCTTTAGTATTATAGTATACTTGTGTTCCTTCCTTTTTCATTTTTGCATAGGTATTGTACGTTTTTGATTTGTGGTTACCATGGAGTTCATATATGTTGATCCATATTTATATTTACTTCTTAAAAACTGGTAGTCTTTTAAGTTCAAACACATTTTTAAAAAATCTATATTTTTTACTCCCCTCCCACACATTTTGGTTTCTTGATATCATGTTTTACCTCTTCATGCTTATCCCTTAACTATTCATTGTAGTTATAGTTGCTTTTACATTTTTTTGTCTTTTAATCTACACGCTGGCTTATTTAGTTGGTTGATCCTCAATTTTTACTATATGTTTGCCTTTCCTAGTGAGATTTTCCCTTTCCTATGGATTTTTTTTTTCATTTAGAGAACACTGTTTAACATTTCTTTCAGAGTACACTTAGTTTCGATGAATTATTTTAGTGTTTTGCTTCTCTGAGAAGTTTTTTTATCTGTCCTTCTAGTCTAAATGATAATCTTGCTGGGTAAAGTTTGCTAGGTTGCATATATATGTTGCATATATGCATTTTGAATATGTCATGCCACTCCCTTCTGGCCTGCAAAGTTTCTGTAGAGAAATCAGCTGATAGCCTTATGAGGATTCCCTTGTATATGACTGTTTTCCTCCTGATGCCTTTGGGATTCTCTCTTTAACTTTTGCCATTTTAATTATGATATATGGGTGTGGATTTGTTTGGGTTTATCTTGTGTGCAATTCTCTTTGCTGCCTGTACCTGGATATCTATTTCTTTCTTCAGGTTTGCAAAGTTTTCAGCCATAGTTTCCTCAAATAAATTGTTAATCTCCTTCTCTCTCTTCTCCTTTCAGAGTCCATATAGTGGGAATGTTGAAATACTTAATGTTATCCTAGAGAGCTCTTAAATTGTTTTCATTTAATTTTTTTCTTTCTGCAAGTCTGATTGGATGATTTTCATTATTCAACTTCTAGATCACTTATACATTCTTCTGTATCACTTAGTCTGTTATTCATTCCTTCTAATGTGTTTTATTTTTTTTATTTTAGCCATTGAATTATTCATTTATGATTGGGTTTTTTTTTAAAAAATATTTTCTAGGTCTCTGTTAAAATATTCAGTGTTTAGATCAGTCTTTTTATTCCCCATCCGTTAATATTTTTATAACCAATGCTTTGAATGTTTTATCTGGTAAATTATTTATTTCTGTTTTATTATTTCATTTTTTAGGGTTTTTCTCTTGCTCATTCAGTTGAGAGTAGTTCCTCTGCCTTTTCCTTTTGCTTAGCTTTCTCTGCCTTTATGCACTTATGTGAAATAGTTAGTACTGTGGTCTTGAAAGGGTGTTCTTATGTGAGAGCATTCCTATATAGGCTGTATGTGTCCAATGCCTTTAGTGGGAAGGCTGTTTTGACATGGATGACAGTTATGTCTTTTCTCAGGGAGTGCTGTCAGCTATCACCTTGGTAGTGGGTGTGGCTGGAGATGGAGGAGCTAGAGCTTGTGCTGAGTGTGAGGTGGGACTTACTCTCTGCTCAGTGTCTGTTACTCCCCATTAGGGACAGGGTCTTATCCCACGTTTCTGTAGAAGAAACCCTGAGGGTCAGGTTTGAGCTGGCTCTGTTCCCTTTAAGTGTGCTTATTTTCCCCCTTTCCCCTCACCAGGACTTTTGTCCCAGAGGAGGGGAGTGCTGAAACAAGTGAGGCCAGTCTGCAGAAGGAAGTCTGATGCACTGCTTGAGTAGTGTCTACAACCTTGGGTGCAAGTCTCCTTGGTCTCTCACAGCCGATCACTGCTGCTGACCCCACCTCCCTCCCTGTTGTGGAGCCACTCCACTGCACTGGTGGGAGTCCCTGTGGACTTGCAGCATGGTTATGGAGGTTAGGTGTTGTGAGAGAGTGGTCACCATCAGAGATATGGGCAGCTTCTGAAGTGCTGCCTGAGTAAGCACCAACAGTGGCTGCCATCACCCCACCCAGGCTCCACCCTAGGACTGGGTTTCCTCTGTGTCCCATGATCAAATCTTTTCTCTGGTGTGGCTGCCCTAGATTCAGTGCCATGCTGTGGCATGGAGTGAGTGGGGCTGGATTATTTGCTCAGCTTGAGCTGGGGCATGTGGTGAGACAGTCAAGGGAAACCTGGTGGCTGCTATAGCAAACATCTCTCTGCCCTGCCTCAGGCACTGGCCACTGTGTATGCTCTCCTCAAAAGTGGGGACCAAGCTTCTCTGAGTCCTTCTTTTTGCCACAGCAGTCCTCCAACCAGCCAAGAGGTCTTGTCTCCTCTATGTGGGACCTCAGGACTGGAACACCTAAGTCTGAGACTCAACCTGCTCACTCCTGAGGGTGGGTGTCCACCTGTATAATCTCCATTTCCTGCTGAGTCCTCTCCCAGGGGCACAAGACTGACCTGATTTTTTCTCTTCCCTTCCTACCTGATTCCATGTGGATCTTTCCTATAGCCTGAGTTATACAGGAGTCTTTCTGCCAGTATACAGTTGATTTTCTGCGAGAATTATTCTACTTGTAGAAGTGTTTTTGATGTGTTCTTAGGAGGAGGTGAGCTTCATGTCCTCTTATTCCACCATCTTTGTTCTCTCATTGAAAGGACCTTTTTTAAGAATACAAAATTTAAAGTAAACAATGCTCTAAATAGTCCTCACTTTATTGTGAACAATATTTTAATAATAAAATTATCTGTGTAACATTTAAAAATTTCAAAAACCTTTTCTGAAATTTGACAACAGTGTTTCACAAAAAACTGCTGTGCTCAAAGATGTGAACTATTGAAATGAGTTGTTAGTTGTAATTACTGTAGGTGGACAATTACCTGATAATGATATTGATAAAATGTTTATTTCATGAGTAGAGAAAGGGTGTTGGCCAAAGATATAAATTTACAATTTCAGGTATTTTAAGAGGATAATTTGTAGGATGATTAAAAGCTGCCATTTACAAAAATATTTCTGGAATTTTACCAAAGTGTTATTCCTTATATAATTCCATAAATATACAAATACTTTAAATATTTATGAACATTTAAATATTTATACTTTAAATATTTAGCTTCCAAATATATTGCTTTGAATATGGAATGATTTTCACAAGTGCATTTTATTTTTCCCCAATTTGGAATTCAGTCTTTTGCAATTATTTATTCCATGTTAATGCTATGTTTAATACATACCAAAGAATATACTTAATACACATGTGGAATTTAAAAAATAATGCAATAATACAATAAGCATCTGTTGTACTCATCCATGGTAAATTCTAGAATATTATTAAAATTGTTGACAATCTTGACACAGATATTCTGAATATTTTATATTTTCTTTTTTCTTGTAGATTATCATGAGATTTTATATATGTTTTATATATATAATGTATAATTTGAAATAAATTTAAATTATGCTGAAAATTTCACCATTTTCCAACTCAGATTGTATTTTTGTATCTTGTGAAGCTACAGTTGAGTCATAATCACTCGTGATTAGGATTTCAGTGTATACAAGTCAACCTTTTTTACTTTTCAGATGAAAACAACTAGACAAATACAGTATATGTAGAATTTTATCATTAAGATCTAAATTTGCCTGCTGTCTAAACTTTACTCTGTGTCATTATATTAAAGTAAAATTACACCTTTAATATTTTTAGAAAGTTAAAATTTATTATCTTATTAAAGAAGTTTAAAGTCCTATTGATTGTCATATTAATCCCAATTATGCATATCACTAATGAAATAAGAAACATACGTGTATATATTAAAAAATATTTATCTAAAATTAAGTTTAAAACAAACAAAATTTTAATTGACTTTAAAGTTGATGTTTACTTATTGAACTGTCAGAAAATGGTATTAGAGAGTAAATTGCAACTTGGGTTTTTCTGGTTATAACTTATCTCAGACAAAAAAGGTGGAAAAATAATAAATATAATACATATATTTACTGAGTGCCTGCAATATGTCATTTGCTGTGTTATGTTCAATATGTGCTCTGAGCCAAAGAATAAAATTTTTTAATAGTTTCACACAACTGAATGTAGGACTCTTAGTCTCAAATTCATTACTGTTTCCCTTACACTATACTATAGATTCACTATTATTATTATTGTTATTATTATTTTAAATTATTAGTACTATATCTTGGTTTCTTCAGTCATGGATTGAAATGATTTATCTGGATCTTTTCAAATGAGTTACTTGTAGATCTGTATTCTTATCCATGGTCCTTGGATCCTGGAAGTTAGGGTTCATGAAGACTCTGGAATAAAAATTTGTATGCATGTATGTAGATGATTCAAAGAAGAATACATTTAGATCCTTACGATATTAGTAACTTCTTAAAAAATCTATAATCTTTACTGTAGGAAATATGAGGCATCCTTTCAAAAATTTTCCACTTAAGAGAATAGAAACTTTGTAGTACTATATTAGCACTTTTATGTATTTGAAGAGACATATGAGAAATACTACTTCCATTGTTTTATCTACAATAGTGGAGGATATGACAATCAGAATTTTAATCCAACTGTATGCCAATTCAATTGAGTTTAACTAACAGCTATTGAGTGTTCATTTTTCCTGAGAATCCAACATATGAAAAGGAAATATACACTTTGTATATCATTTAATGAATAAATAAACTCTAATTTGCTATATTAGCTTAATTACACATTTATTTTATTTTCAATAA
The DNA here is from genome assembly GCF_964374135.1 of Grampus griseus. Lineage (NCBI taxonomy): Eukaryota > Metazoa > Chordata > Mammalia > Artiodactyla > Delphinidae > Grampus > Grampus griseus. The sequence goes on along the minus strand of NC_139012.1, from coordinate 38,851,262 downwards.
GTGCTACTTTGTGAAAGACGATGCATGGTGCCTGTGGTGAATGTAAACAAACATGCAACTCCTTACTCTTTTTTCCAATGAGATTCATAACACAGTAAAAAGAAATCTAAATATGAATCAATATGAGAGCAGTTAGATAAATGCGAAAGGTGAAGGGAAGTAATATTTTTCTCCTAGTGTTGTTCATGAGCAGTGATCAAGATTTTTAAAAAGGCAACCCAGAATATTAAGAGCGTTTAAAAATTATAGCAGTTATAAGGAATATTGTTAATAAATTTATGACTAAGGAGAAATCACTTTTAAGGCTGAGTTTCTCATGAGGTCCTAAATATCCAATCAGAAGGGACACTACATTTATTTACTAAACAAACACAAATTTTGAGACCGTGACTTGAATCTTTAATTAAAATTTCAATCTTTTGCAGATTTTATGGGAAGAAAAGACACACCAATGGAAGTGCCTCTAAAATGACATTTCATTTTCATGAAACATAAATTTGTGGGTTTTGTTCATAAATACAACTAATATAACTGAGGAATTCAGAAACTCATGGGAGATCTTGCTATAAATAATCATAATTCAAAATTATTTATAACATTTATGATTGACCTTTATACAACCTGCAACACAAAATAATATCCAGAACAGGGTGAGGATAAGTATGTAATTGAGTGGTCAAACATTATCATAGATAGACTTAGATCCTTTCTGTAAAGTAAATTTTGTTTCCACATAGGTTGGTATGGTGAATAGGAAGACTATGCATTGAGATTTATTTCACCATAAACTTGCATGTCCTCTATGCAGAAGACAAATGAAAGAGAGAGAAATAATAGAGTCATATGTCACGACATGCATGGTACACTATCTTCCACAAGGTAACACTCGTTAGCAATAGAATAAGTGTGAAAATTAAGCCACAATGTATATATATTCACTTGGCCTTGTAAAGATCAAAAGAACTTTCTACATCTAAGTTGGGGCTAGAGAATCTTTGGGAAGTTTAACTTTAAATGTCTAATTCAATTAATGATAATTCAAGACTATCCAGTTTTATGGCTCCTCTAAGTAGTGAGAAACAAAGTCAATGGAAATACAGGTATCCTAGGATTGGCAAACATTTAATATTTTGTCTGATCAGGTCCTTGGTATTGTTCAGTAAAATTTACTTCCATAATACCAAAACTAGGTACAATTTCTTAAGTCTCATCCTACTAAACCTATAAGAAATATTTGAATCAGTCTTCACTTTTCTTATCAGTCAGAATTCTTTCATGGTTCTCTTGTCTCACCAGGCAATGCTTCAGAACTGCTGAAGTCTTTGATTTCCTCACCTAAATCTAGATAGAAATAGATATGGGTCTTTGAAATCTTTTTAAAATTAGAAACTACTTATCTAGCTACATGGTTTTATATATCATATATATGCTGACCATTCCCTAATTCATATCGCTTGTCCTAACTTTTCCCTTGAACTCCAGACTACTGAACATTTCTACTTTGCTGACTAATGCTTCATTCCTGACATTCTACCTGTGTTATAGATCTTCAAATAACTGCTTGGAATCCATTATTCATATTTTTCCACTATGCTTTCTACCATAGCAGGATTAATCCATTTGAACTAGATCAAGAAACACTTGCTCTCTTATTTCCAGTTGGATTTGCATAATGAGAGATATCAGAATGAAGACTAGAGAGCAAGAGGAGAGTAATATTAAGGTATTTATTTCACTAAGATCACCATATGTTATCTGTAACACTTTACTGAAGAATACAGTTTTCTTCAGGCAACTTTATGCATGGAAATCTACATGGTTTGTGGCAATCGCCCTTTCCATTTAGATGTAGGAATTATAAAGGCAACTACTTTCTTATCACAGTTTTTAACCCCCAGAGTACTGTAAATACCCCCTTGATTTTCCCAGACCCAACTTTTGTAGTTACTTTCTTCCCTTTATTAAATTCTCTTCAAACTGCCAGTTTCTGTATGTCATATGTTTTCTGCTGAATGCCAACTAAAACATCATTCAAAGTCTTCATCTCACAGACTTTTCAGGAATTAGCAAATGCATTTAATAATAGTTAAAACCAAAACTTTTGAAAATTTTCTTTTCTCTCTTTCTCTTATCTCCATCTAAATCCATTTTTTTTACATCTTTATTGGGGTATAATTTGTTTACAATGGTGTGTTAGTTTCTACTTTATAACAAAGTGAATCAGTTATACATATACATATGTTCCCACATCTCTTCCCTAAATCCATTCTTAAATTCTGTTGGCTTCATTTGAGAATATATTCAGATTTTGACTCCTTTGTATCCATTCCCCACTTCTAGAACCCCAAATCTTTACTTATCTATGTTCTATTCTCATTGCAGTGAGAATGATCCTTTTAAAATAAAATACATATTATGATACCTCACTATTCAAATTTTCTTTCCCCTCTTTTTGCCTTCAATGAAGAGAGTAAAACTGACATTTAATATCTGAATAGTCACCAAGTAACATTAAATTGAAGGCTTTTTAAAACTAACTTCATTAATATTTTGGCTATAGATAGTGGGCATGCAGCAAAATTAGACAATTTTTGACAATTAGATTTTGACAGAGCTGATTGGCTTGTAAAACATCCAATGGAGGAAGGGAGGTCTCCAATGTTTAGAAGTTGTAAGAATATTGAGAACAATTTTGAGTAATGTTTAACTCAAAAAATTACTCAAATAATTTTCAAGAATATATACTTGTTTACTCATTACCCTTCTCATGGAATTTTATTATCACTATGCTATATGGTTTCCACTTGAAGGACTGCTTCAAAGGTGTGGTGTGGGGCTTCCCTGGTGGTGCAGTGGTTGAGAGTCCGCCTGCCAATGCAGGGGACAAGGGTTCGTGCCCCGGTCCAGGAAGATCCCACATGCCACGGAGCGGCTGGGCCCATGAGCAATGGCCGCTGAGCCTGTGCGTCCGGAGCCTGTGCTCCACAACGGGAGAGGCCACAACAGTGAAAGGTCCGCGTACCACAAAAAAAAAGCTGTGGTGCAAGCTCTGAAACAGCACATAATATGTTTCTGGATACCACAGAGAACTGTGAAGGCATGTGTGAGTATGAGGAGAATTTCTTTTTTTATTGAAGAATTGTTGTTGTACAATATTATATGTTATAGGTGAACAACATAGAGATTCACAATTCTTAAAGGTTATATTCCATTTATAGTTATTATAAAATATTAGCTATATTCCTTGTGTTATACAATATATCCTTGTAGCTTATTTATTTTATACATAATACTTGGTACCTCTTAATTCCTTATGCCAATCTTGACCTTCCCTGCTTCCCTCTCCTCACTGATAACCACTAGTTTGTTGTATATATAATGGATATTATATATATATCACATCTCCTTTATTCTTTCATCTGTTGATGGACATGTCCATATCTTGGCAATTATAAACAATGCTGCTATGAACACTGAGGTGCATGTACCTTTTCGAATTTGTGTTTCCAGTTTTTTTTTTTTTTTCACATTGAGATCTATTTTTATTTTATTTTATTTTTTTAACATCTTTATTGGGGTATAATTACTTTACAATGGTGTGTTAGTTTCTGCTTTATAACAAAGTGAATCAGTCATACATAAACATATGTTCCCATATGTCTTCCCTCTTGCGTCTCCCTCCCTCCCACCCTCCCTATCCCACCCCTCCAGGCTGTCACAAAGCACATATCCCTGTGCCATGCGGCTGCTTCCCACTAGCTATCTATCTTACTACGTTTGTTAGTGTGTATATGCCCATGACTCTCTCTCGCCCTGTCACAGCTCACCCTTCCCCCTCCCCATAACCTCAAGTCCGTTCTCTAGGAGGTCTGCGTCTTTATTCCTGCTTTACCCCTAGGTTCTTCATGACATTTTTTTTCTTAAATTCCATACATATGTGTTAGCATACAGTATTTGTCTTTTTCTTTCTGACTTACTTCACTCTGTATGACAGACTCTAGGTCTATCCACCTCATTACAAATAGCTCAATTTCGTTTCTTTTTATGGCTGAGTAATATTCCATTGTATATATGTGCCACATCTTCTTTATCCATTCATCCGATGATGGGCACTTAGGTTGTTTCCATCTCTGGACTACTGTAAATAGAGCTGCAATGAACATTTTGGTACATGACTCTTTTTGAATTTTGGTTTTCTCAGGGTATATGCCCAGTAGTGGGATTGCTGGGTCATATGGTAGTTCTATTTGTAGTTTTTTAAGGAACCTCCATACTGTTCTCCATAGTGGCTGAACCAATTCACATTTCCACCAGCAGTGCAAGAGTGTTCCTTTTCTCCACACCCTCTCCAGCATTTATTGTTTCTAGATTTTTTGATGATGGCCATTCTGACTGGTGTGACATGATATCTCATTGTAGTTTTGATTTGCATTTCTCTAATGATTAATGATGTTGAGCATTCTTTCATGTGTTTGTTGGCAGTCTGTATATCTTCTTTGGAGAAATGTCTATTTAGGTCTTCTGCCCATTTTTGGATTGGGTTGTTTGTTTTCTTGTTATTGAGCTGCATGAGCTACTTGTAAATTTTGGAGATTAATCCTTTGTCAGTTGCTTCATTTGCAAATATTTTCTCCCATTCTGAGGGTTGTCTTTTGGTCTTGTTTATGGTTTCCTTTGCTGTGCAAAAGCTTTGAAGTTTCATTAGGTCCCATTTGTTTATTTTTGTTTTTATTTCCATTACTCTAGGAGGTGGGTCAGAAAGGATCTTGCTGTGATTTATGTCATAGAGTGGTCTGCCTATGTTTTCCTCTAAGAGTTTGATAGTTTCTGGCCTTACATTTAGGTCTTTAATCCATTTTGAGCTTATTTTTGTGTATGGTGTTAGGGAGTGATCTAATCTCATCCTTTTATGTGTTTCCAGTTTTTTTGGCTATATACCCAGGAGTGAAGTTGTTGGGTCATATGGTAGTTCCATTTTTAGTTTTTTGAGAAACCTGCATACTGTTTTCCACAGTGACTGCACCAATTTACATTCCCACAAACAGTTTGTGGGGGTTCCCTTTTCTTCACATCCTCGTCAACAATTGTTGTGTTCTTTTTGATGATTGCCATTCTGACAGGTATGTGTGTGTAGTGATATCTCATTGTGGTTTTACTTTGCATTTCTCTGATGATTAATGATGTTGAGCATCTTTTCATGGCTGTTGGCCATCATGGGCCTGAACATCCTTATGAGTGGAATTTCTAATGGTTACAACCAATGACCTGTTAAAAAAAAAAGTTTCTCTCCTGCTCCTGGAGCTCTGGACTCTGCTGAATTTGTGGATTAACGTTAATGACACAAAGAATTTCTTCACAAGGGTCAAAACAATGATTTTACAGTAAGCTACCAAAAAGTCATCTTGAAGGTAATTGACAATTTTGAAATTATCGTGGATGAATTCCAGAATTAATAGTCAAAAAATAGGTTCAGATTATTGGGTTGGGTTGTTGATCCTGGTTATCATCAAGAAATAGAGTTTTGTTATATACTGGAGACAGGATGGATGGAGACGGGAACCAGCAATCTCATGTTCTTCCTCATATTTCCATTCAATCCCATCTATCTGAGAATCTGCTCAAAGGCAAAAGTGAGTAGTGCAGAAGGACTTAAATTCTGATATATACACTTGAATAATTGCTGAAGGAAAAATATAGGAGTTCATCTCAGTAATGGTTATTCTTTTTATCCAACGTTATTTATATGGCATGTTTATCATGTACAACCTCACCATGAACTCTGTAAGTTGCATATCAGCACACTATGATGATAAATGGAATAAAAAAATTGATCTTCAAATGAACATATAAAGAGATACTTGATATCATATATCATTAGTGAATTGCAAATTAAAACAATAATGGGATATCAATGCTTCTATTAGAATTGGTAAAAACCAAAATACTGATAATACTAAATGCTGGTACAGATGAAGAGCTATAGGAATACTTATTCATTGCTTATGGAAATGAAAAATCATAAAACCACTTTGAAAGACAGTTTGGAATTTCTTACAAAGCTAAACATGGTCTTATCATATGATCCTGGTCTTTGATATTTACCCAAATTACTTCAAAAGTTATGTCCATACAAAAATGTACATAAATGTCTAAAACAGATAAATTCACTATTGCTAAAACTTGAAAGCAACTAAAGGCAGTGGGTAAATGGTTAAGCTGTGATGCATTCAGTCAATGGAATATTATTCATCAATAAAAAGAAATGAGATATTAAGTCACAAAAATACATGGAGAAATCTTAAATGCATATCTCTCAGTAAAAGAAACCCATCCAAAAATGCTCTGTACTGTATAATTCTAACTATATGACATTCTGGAAAGCACAAAACTATAGGAAAAGTAAAATGTGTTTTTCACAGAGTCTTAGGGAGGAAATATATGATTAAGTGGAGCACAGGGGATATTTAGGGCAGCCAAACTTTTCTACAAGATATTACAGTGATGGATACATGTCACTATATAGTTCTCAAAACCAGTAGAATGTATAATACAAAGAGTTGTAACAATATTATTTTATAATATATATTATTATACATAATATTGTAATAAAATACAATGTATAATAATATTATTAATAAATAACAATACTGTCTCATTAATTATCAAAAATATACCATGCTAATGCAAGATGTTAATAATAGGGGAAACTGGGTGGAGGGAGAACTCTGTACAGTTATATATGAGAACTCTGTACAGTTCTCTTAATTTTCCATAACTCTGTACAGTTATATATGAGAACTCTGTACAGTTCTCTTAATTTTCCATAAACCTAAAACTGATTGAAAAATAAAGCTTATTAAGTTTTTGTTTAAACAGCATATCTTAAGGATGTTATCCAAAGATCTTTTACATAGAGCTAGATCAGGAACTGACAATATTTGGCATTCTCTCCCTTTCTGTAAGAGTCGAGTATCTCTTAAATGATAGGTGCTTTATGATTTTACTTATAAATACAAATATAAAAATAAGAATAGAGATTTGGCTTTGGAAAAAACAAAATGGCGAAATATAATGAACACCTGTCAGTTTTGCAACAGCTTCCAATAACCCCTTTCTCTTCCTCAATGGGCCTGCCGCACATTGTGAGAGACAATAACTTTGCTCCTGAATCAGAACCCTAATATGGTATGCTCATCCAATCAGAATCTTAGTGAGAATCTAGAGATTTTCATGTTAAATAAAGGAAAATTTTAAGTTGTCTATGCTGGCAGTAGAACACTATTCAGCACTGACAGAGGACCTAGCAATTTGCTAGCCAGATGTTCCTGTTGCCATGTACTCCTAGAGTCTCATTTTTTGCACATTTCTCTAGGCTACATTTTCCAACCTGCAATCAGTATACAGTCTGCCCTCGATATCTGTGGGTTCTGCATCTGGGGATTCAACCAACCATGAATCAAAAATATTTTTTAAAAAACTTTCAGAAATTTCTAAAAAATGAAACAAATCTGCCATGTGCTGGCAGCAACTTATATATAATTTACTTGTATTAACTATTATAAGTAATCTAGAGATGATTTAAAGTATATGGAGGATGTGCTTAGGTTATATACAAATACTACACCATTTTATATATACATTTGAGCATCCATGGATTTTGGTATCTGTAGGGTTCCTGGAGATAATAACCTGCGGATATCAAGGGATGACTATGGTGATTTCCACTACGCATATCTATTTCATTAACTTTCATTTAAAACAGCCAGAATCAATTTCTGTTACTTTAAACCAAAAATAGAAAATGTCATTGCTGTTATTTTCTTATTATGATTATTTATATTATTTTTCAATTTTTATATAAGGGAAGGCAATAAGTACAATATAATAGGAAAAAACAGTTATGAACTACTTGTATATCTAACAAGCAGTAAGTTAGCCAATCAGAAATAAATATTTTTGAATTGTAGCCCATATTCCCCCAGCTTAAAAATCATTTCAATTAACAAAAGAAATAAATGTGTACTTTCATTTGTGAGGATAATATGTATCAACAGTCAACATATTCTTCAGAAAAGAAAATCAAAATTTTCTCATCAATAAAGTTTCAAGTCAGCTAAACAGTGTTCTGTGGGTAATACTACGCACTAACCTTTTCATAATATATACAGCCCTGAAAGTCCTGCCATTTTACTAATAACATATTTTTATCATAAATCTCTCAATGTCTCTGGAAATAGAACTTCTTTGGATCTTTGGTGAAAAAGTGCTGTGATCACAGGGCAGAAAATGTGAAAAACAAGGCATCTTTATCAGGCTAAGATGCGAATGCCTTCACATTAATATAACCTTCATTTAAACTAAATTAAGTTGTAAAAATAAAGAGCTTATGCCAGGTTGACATAAAAGAACTCACTGAATGCACAGAACTGTGAGGCTACCACATATTTCTAAATAATAGTGAGTAGACAGAACATATTATTACACTGGGAAATTTATGTCATAATGACAAGCATTAAAATCTTTCAAAAATTTCTACTTTTATTAAACAAATGTTTTATATGATCATATGAAAATGTGTGCTATAAAATCCTAAAACAAATTATTGATATTTAAGTTTACACAGGGAAAGATTCTAAATTGCTGTGAAAGTAAATGAACTCAAATCTTTCTTCTTATTTTATGTTTTCCAGGTAATAATACTGTCATATGAGAGGTATACATGTGAGAACATTTTAACAAAAAGTAATATGCAAATACCAGTAAGAATCTTGCCAATTAAATTGTTATCTAATTGTAGAATTACTATAATATTTTGGGGGGGTCCCCTTTTTGATGAAATAACTAGCATTAGGGTTTTTTTTTAATGTAAAGTGTTTCTTTGATGTTGTAATATTCATGGATGCTATTTTTTTGGTGGTATTTTTTTTCCCAGTGTTTTTGAGATATAATTAATACACTGCATTGTATAGGTTTAAGTTGTACAGCATGAAGATTTGATTTGCATACCTCATGAAATGATTGAAAAATTAGCTTAATGAAAATCCATCTTCTAATATAGATACAAAATTAAAGAAATAAAAAGAAATATATTTTTCCTTGTGATGAGAATCCTTAGGATTTAATCTCTTATAATGTTCCTACATAAAATACAACAGTGTTGATTATATTTATTATGTTGTACTTTACATTCCTAGTACTTACTTATCTTAAACTGGAAGTTTGTAAATTTTGCTATCTTCATCCACTTTTCCATCCCCCACCCCTCACCACTTATAACTATACATCTGATTTATTTTATTTTTTAATTAATTTTTATTTGAGTAAGTTTGATTTACAATATTGTGTTAGTTTCTGTTATACAGCAAAGTGAATCAGTTACACATATACATATATCACTCTTGTTTAGATTCTATTCCCATATAGGTCATTAGAGTACTGTACAGAGTATTGAGTAGAATTCCCTGTGCTATACATTAGGTTCTTATTAGTTACCTATTTTATATATAGTAGTTTATATATGTCAGTCCCAATCTCCCAATTTATCCCCACCCCCTGTTCACTTTTGGTAACCATAAATTTGTTTTCTACATCTGTGACTCTATTTCTGTTTTGGAAATATGTTTATTTGTACCATTTTTTTAAATTCCAAATACAAACATTATCATATGATATTTGTCTTCCTCTGCCTTACTTACTTCACTATGACAATCTGTAGGTCAATCCATGTCACTGAAAATGACATTATTTTGTCTTTTTATGGCTGAGTGATATTCCATTGTTTATATGTATCCCATCTTCTTTATCCATTTCTATGTTGATGGACATTTAAGTTGATTCTATGTCCTGGCTATTGTAAACAGTGTGGTAATGAGCATTGGGGTGCATGTACGTTTTCAAATTATGGTTTTCTCTGTATATATGTCCAGGAGTGGGATTGCTGGATCATATGATAGCTCTAGTTTTAGTTTTTTAAGGAACATCCATACAGTTCTCCATAGTGGTTGTACCAATTTATATTCTCACTAACAGTAGAGGATGTTTCCCTTTGTACCACACTCTCTACAGCATTTAATGTTTGTAGAATTTTTGATGATGGCCATTCTGACTGGTGTGAGGTGATACCTCATTGTAGTTTTGATTTGCGTTTTTGTAATTATTAGTGATGTTGAGCATCTTTTCATGTGCCTCTTGGCTATCCATATGTCTTTTTCAGAGAAATGTCTATTTAGATGTTCTGCTGATGTTTTCATTGGGTTGTTTTATTTGTTTGTTTTTGATATTGAGCTGCATGATCTGTTTGTATATTTTGGAGATTAATCCCTTGTTGGTTGCTTCCTTTGCAAATATTTTCTCCCATTCTGTGGATTGTCTTTTAATTTTGTATATGTCTTCCTTTGCTTTGCAAAAGCTTTTAGGTTTAGTTATGTCCCATTTGTTTATTTTTGGTTTTATTTTCATTACTCTAGGAGGTGGATCAAAACACATCTTGCCACAATGTATATCACAGAGTGTTGCACCTAAGTTTTCCTCTAAGAGATTTATAGTGACCAGCCTTACATTTAGGGCTTTGATCTATTTTGAGGTTTTTTATTTTTTTTGTATGGTGTTAGAGAGTGTTCTAATTTCATTCTTTTGCATGTAGCTGTCCAGTATTCCCAACACCACTTATTGAACAGACTGTCTTGCATATTCTTCCCTCCTTTATCATAGATTAGGTGACCATAGGTGCGTGAGTTTATCTCTGGATTTTCTATCCTGTTCAACTGATTTATATTTCTGTTTTTGTGCCAGAACCACAGTGTTTTGATTACTGTAGATTTGTAGTATAGTATAAAGTCAGGGAGATGATTCCTCCAGCTTTATTTTTCTTTCTCAAGATTGTTTTGGCTATTCGGGGTCTTTTGTGTTTCCATACAAATTGTAAAATTTTTGTTCTAACTGTGAAAAATTCTATTGGTAATTTGATAGGGATTGTATTAAATCTGTAGATTACTTTGGATACTTCAGTCATTTTGACAATATTGATTCTTCCAATCCAAGCACATGGTATATCTCTCCATCTGTTTGTTTCAACTTTTATTTCTTTCATCAGTATCTTATAGTTTTCTGAGTACTGGTATTTTGCCTCCTTAGGTAGGTTTATTCCTAGGTATTTTATTCTTTTGGATGTGATGGTAAATGGGATTGTTTCCTTAATTTCTCTTTCTGAACTTTCACTATGGGTGTTTAAGAATGCAAGAGATTTCTGTACATTAATTTTCTATCCTGCAACTTTACCAAATTCATTGATGAGCTCTAGTAATTTTCTGGTAGCATCTTTAGGATTTTCTATGTATAGTGTCATGCCACTGAAAACACTGATAGCTTTACGTCTTTTCCAGGGTGGATTCCTTTTATTACTTTTACTTATCTGATTGCCATGGCAAGAACTTCCAAAACTATGTTGAATAATTGTGGAGAGAGTGGACATCCTTGCCTTGTTCCTGATCTTAGAGGAAGTGTTTTCAGTATTTCACAGTTGAAAATGATGTTTGCTGTCTGTTTGTCATATACAGAATTTATTATGTTGAGATATGTTCCCTCTATACCCACTTTCTGGAGATTTTTTTAAAATTATAAAGGGGTGTTGAATTTTGTCAAAAACTTTTTCTGCATCTATTGAGAGGATCATATGATTTTTATTCTTCAATTTGTTGACGTGTATCACACTGACTGGTTTGCTGATATTGAAAAATCCTTGTATCCCTGAGATAAATTTCACTTGATCAAGAGGTATGATTCTTTTAATGTGTTGTTGGATTCTGTTTGCTAGTATTTTGTTGAGGATTTCTGCATCTATATTCATCAATTTTATCAGCCTGTAATTTTATTTTTAATGCTAAATTTGTCTGGATTTTGTATCAGGGTGATGGTGGCCTCATAGAATTAGCTTGGGAATGTTCCTTCTGCAATTTTTTGGAAGAGTTTGAGAAGGATATGTGTTAACTCTCTTCTAATGTTTGATAGAATTCACCTGTGAAGCCATCTGGTCCTAGACTTTTGTTTGTTGGAAGGTTTTTAATCACAGTTTCAATTTCTGTACTTGTGATTGGTATGATCAGGTTTTCTATTTCTTCATTGTTCAGTCTTAGAATGTTGTAAATTTCTAAGAATTTGTCCATTTCTTCTAAGTTGTCCATTTTATAGGTGTATAGTTTCTTGTAGTAGTCTCTTATGATCCTTTGTATTTCTGTGGTGTCCATTGTATCTTTTCCTTTTTCATTTCTAATTTTATTAGTTTGCATCCACTCCCTTTTTTTCTTGATGAGTCTGGCTAACAGTTCATCAATTTTGTTTATCTTCACATAAGACCAGTTTTTAGTTTCATTTATTTTTGCTATTGTTTGCTTTGTCTCTATTTCATTTATTTCTGGTCCAATGTTTATGATTTCTTTCCTTCTACTATCTTTGGGTTTTCTTTCTTCCTCTTTCTCTAGTCACGTCAGGTATAAGGTTAGGTTTTTTATTTGAGATTTTTCTTGTTTCCTGAGGTAAGATTATATTGCTATGAACTTCCCTCTTAGAACCTCTTTTGCTACATCACAAGGGCTTTGGACCATCGTGTTTTCACACTCATTTGTCTTTAGGTGTTTTTTGATTTCCTCTTTGATTTCTTCAGTGATCCAATGGTTGTTTAGTAACATATTGTTTAGCCTCCATCTGTTTGTGTTTTTTACAGTTTGTGTGTGTGTGTGTGTGTGTGTAATTGATTTCTAATCTCATAACATTATGGTTGGAGAAGTTTTGTATGATTTCAATTTTCTTAAACTTACAGAGGCTTACTTTGTGGCCCAATGTGTGATCTATCCTGGAGAATGTTTCATTTGCACTTGAAAAGAAAGTGTATTCTGATGAATTCATATGGAATGTCCTATAGATATCAAATAAGCCTATCTGGTCTAATGAGTCTTTCAAGGCTTGTGTTTTCTTATTAATTTTCTTTCTAGATGATTTGTCCATTGGTGTAATTGTGGTGTTAATGTCTCCCACTATTATTGTTTTACTGTCAATTTTCCCTTTTATAGCTGTTAGTGTTTGCCTTATATATTGAGGTGCTCCTATGTTGGGTACATAAATATTTATAATTGTTATATCTTCTTCCTGTATTGATCCTTTGATCATTACATAATGTTCTTCATCTCTTGTAACAGTCTTTATTTTAAAGTCTATTTTATCTGTTATGAGTATTTCTACTCCAGCTTTCTTTTGATTTCTATTTGCATGGAATTTCTTTTTCCATACCCTCACTTTCAGTCTCTATGTGTCCCTAGGTCTGAAGTAGGTCTCTTGTGGACAGCATATATATTCTTCTTCTTCTTTTTTTTTTTAAATCCATTTATCCAGTCTTTGTCTTTTGGTTGGAGTGTGTAATCCATTTATATTTAAGGTAATTATCAATATGTATGTTCCTATTGCCATTTTCTTAATTGCTTTTGTAGGTCTTTTTTCCTCCTTTCCTCTTTTGTTCTCTTCTCTTATGGCTTAATAACCATCTTTAGTGTTGTTTTGAGGTTGCTTATTCTTTTTTGTGTGTGTATCTATTGTAGTTTCTGAGTTTGCTCTTCCCATGTGGTTTTGATATAACAGTCTATATATGTACAAAATTGTTTTAACTTTCTGGTCTCTTTTCTTCCTAGAACAGGTCCTTTAGCTTTTGTAGTAAATCTGGTTTTGTGGTTCTGAATTCTCTTGGCTTTTGCTTGTCTGTAGAGCTTTTGATTTCTCCATCAGATATGAATGAGAGCCTTGCTGGGTAGAGTACTCTTGGTTGTAGGTTTTTCCCTTTCATCACTTTAAATATATTATGACATTCCTTTCTGGCCTGCAGAGTTTCTGCTTAAAAATCAGCTGATAACCTTATGGAGATTCTTTGTATATTATTTGTTGCTTTTCCACTGTTGCTTTAATATTTTTTTGTCTTTAATTTTTGTCAGTTAGATTAATATGTGTTTCAATGTGTTCCTCCTTGGGTTTATCCTGTATGGAATTCTCTGTGCTTCCTGGACTTGATTTAATGTGTCCTTTCTCATGTTAGGGAAGTTTTTGGCTCTAATATCTTCAGTTATTTCCTCAGGGCTTTTCTCTTTCTCTTCTCCTTCTGGAGCCCTATAATACTACAAATGTTTGTGCATTTAATATTGTTCCAGAGGCCTCTGAGGCTGTCCTCATTTCTTTTAATTCTTTTTTCTTTCTTCTGTTCTGTGACAGTGATTTCCACCACTCAGTCAGCCAGCTCACTTATTTGTTCTTCTACCTCATTTATTCTGTTGTTGATTCCTTCTAGTGTGTATTTTTTATTTCAGTTATTGTATTGTTCATCTTTCTTTCTTTGTTCGTTAGTTCTTCTACCTCCTTGTTAAACATTTCTTGTATCTTCTTGATCTGTGCCTCCATTATTTTTCTGAGATTTTGGATCATCTTTACTATCATTACTCTGAATTCTTTTTCAGGTAGATTGCCTATCTCTTCTTCATTTAGTTGTTCTTGTTGGCTTTATTTGGTTCCTTCGTGGGCAATATATTTCTCTGTCATCTCATTTTTCTAATTTTCTGTTTTTGTGGTCTCCTTTCCAGAGGCTGAAGGTCTCACTCTGTCCTGCCTGCCACAGACCAGTTTCTGTGCTCTCTTCCGAAAGCTCACAAAGCTCCCCTTCTGTCCCAACTAATCTCCCTGCCAGTGAGGGGACTTCCCCAGGTATGGGAACATCTCCTATCCTTGAGCTCCCCCTCCAGGGATGAAGGTCCCATCCTGCTTCCTCTCCTCTTTCTTTTCCCTTCTTTCTTTCCTCCTACCTAGTTATGCAGGGATCTTTCTTGTTCTTTTATGTGTCTGAGGTCCTCTGCTAGTGTTCAGCCTGTGCTGTGTGAGAATTGTTCCATTTGTAGATGTACTCTTGATGCATTTGTGGGGAGACATGAACTCTACGTCCTCCTACTCCTCGGCCATCTTGACTCCAGCTGTTTTATTTTTCTATGGGTTTGCTTGTTTTTGAAATATAATTGACCTAAACACTGTGTTAGAACCTGGTACACAAGATACTGATTCAATATTTCTACACATTAAAAATGATCACCATTATAAGTCTAGATACCATCTGTCACCAAAGAAAATAATTATTAAATAATTATTGACCATATAACCCACACTGTACATTACATACTCATGATTCATTTATTTTGTAACTGAAAAACTTTACCTCTTAATTCCCCTCACTGATTCTTTTCCTCCTCCAACCCCTCTCCCTCTGGCAACCACCTGTTCATTATCTGTATTTATGACCTTGTTTCTGTTTGTTATATTTGTCTGTTTAGCTTTTTAGATTCCATATATATGTGAAATCATACAGTATTTGTCTTTCTTTGTATGACTTATTTCACTCAGCATAATACCCTCCAAATGCTGTTGCAAATGGCAAGATCCAAATAGCAAGGCCCAAATGCTGTTACAAATGGCAAGATTTCATTCATTTTATGGCTGAGTAATATTCCACTGTGTGTGTGTGTGTGTGTGTGTGTGTGTGTGTGTGTGTGTGTGTATACCACATCTTCACTATCCATTCATCTAGTGATGGGCACTTAGGTTGCTTCTATATCTTGACCATAGTAAATGGCTGCATATGTTCTTCCCAGTTACTGTTTTGTTTTATTCTACTCAGAAGTAGAATTGCTGGATATTTGACAATGCTGATTTTAATTTTTGTGGACTATTCATACTCTTTCATAGTGCCTGCATCAAGTTATATTCCCACTAAAAATTCACAAGGCTTCTTTTTTCTCCACATCCTCCACAATGCATGTTTTTTGTTGTCTTTTTGACAAGTGTAATATGATATCTCATTGTGGTATGGATTTGCATTTTCCTGATGATTGAACATCTTTTCATGTGCCTGTTGGCCATCTGTATATCTTCCTTAAAATAGTGTCTATTTAGGGCTTCCCTGGTGATGCAGTGTTTGAGAGTCCACCTGCTGATGCAGGGGACACAAGTTTGTGCCCCGGTCCGGGAAGATCCCACATGCCGTGGAGCAGCTGGGCCCGTGAGCCATGGCCGCTAAGCCTGCGCATCCAGAGGCTGTGCTCTGCAACGGGAGAGGCCACAACAGTGAGAGGCCCGCGTACTGCAAAAAAAAAAAAAAAAAAAAAAGTCTACTTAGATCCTCCGACCAGTTTTTAAATTAGTTTTTTTTTTTCAGGTGTTGAGATGTATGATTTTTTTGTATATTTTGCATATTAATCCCTTGTCTGTTATATTATTTACAAATATATTCTCCCAGTAATTAGGTGGCCTTTACAGTTTGTTAATACTTTCCTTCACTGTGCAAAACCTTTTGAATTTGACTAGGTTCCATTTGTTTACTTATCATTTTTTCCCTTGCTTGAAGAGATATATACAAAAAAAGCTAAAACCAATGTCTAAGAGCATACAGCTTCGGTTTCTTTGAGAATTTTTATGGTTTCAAGTCTTACTATTAAGTCTTTAATTTATTTTGAGTTTATTTTTGTATATAGTATGTGAAAATAGTCCAGTTTGATTCATTTGTATGTATCTGTTTTCCCAGCACCACTTATTAATCTGGTTGTTTTTCCCCATTGTACATTTATGCCACCTTTCTTATAGATTATTACATAATAGTGTGGGTCTATTTCTGGATCTTTGTTCAGAACCATTGATCTATGTGTCTGTTATTGTGTCAGTACCATAGTGACTTGATTACTGCAGCTTTGTAGTATAGTTTGAAGTCAAGGAGGGTGATATGTCAAGATTTTTTCTACTTTCTTAAGACTGTTTTGGCAATTCAAAGTTTTTTGTCTTTCCACAAAAATTTATAGAATTATTTGTTCTAGTTCTGTAAAAAAAAATGTCATAATTATAATTGTAAGGATTGCATTGAATCTATAGATTGTCTTAGGAATTAATGCCATTTAACCATATTAATTCTTCCAATCCATGAGCACAGTGTATCTCTCCATCCTTTTGTGCCACCATACAGTTCTTTCATCAGAATCTTATATTTTCCCAAATACAGGTTTTTAACATCCTTGGTTAGATTTCTTCCCAGGAATTTGATTCTTTTTATGTGATTTCAGATGGGATTTTTCCTTAATTTCTGTTTCTGATAGTTCATTTATAGTGCATAGAAATGCAACAGATTTCTTTATATTAATTTTGTATACCACTACATTACCAAACTCACTGATGACTTCTACTGCATTTTTGATGGTGTCTTTTGGATTTTCTATGTATAGTATCATGTCATCTACAGATAGAGTTTTCCTTCTTCCTTTCCGGTTTTTTTTGATATGACACTAGGGTTAATATTTCTAATACAATATTGAATAAAAGTGGTGAGCATGGACAAAATTGTCTTTTTTCCAATCTTAGAGATTTAATCTTTTCACCATTGAATATGATGTTAGCTATGGGCTTGTCATATAAGGTCTTTATTATGTAGATGTATGTTTCCTCAATACTAACTTCAATGAGACTTTTTATTATAAATGGATGTTAAAGTTTACCAGAAGCATTTTCTGCATCTAATGATGATCATATGATTTTTATTCTTCAATACATTTAAGTGGTGTGTCACACTGATTTATTTGCAGAAATTGAACAACTCTTGCATCCCTGGGCTGAAACCACTTGCACATGGTGTATTGTTAAATTTGGTTTGGTAATATTTTGTTGAGGATTTTTGCACCTATGTTCATCAGGTATATTGGCCTGTAATTTTCTTGGTAATGTCTTTGTCTGTTTTTGGTATCAGGGACTTATAGATAGAATTTGGAAGCATGTCTTCTACAGTTTTGTGGAATAGTTTGAGAAAGGTAGGTGATAACTCTTCTCTAAGAGTTTGGAAGAACTCATTTCTGAAGCTGTCTGGTCCTGTGCTTTACTTTGTTGGGAGTTTTAAATTACTAATTAAATTTCATTATTCTTAATTGACTTTTCTTATTTTCTATTTATTTCAGATTCAGTTTGGGGAGATATTACCTCCTAGGAATTTGTTCATTTCTTCTAGATTGTCCATTTTATTGGCACATAATTGTTTGTAGTAGTCTCATAATCCTTTGTATTTCTGTGGTGTTTGTTGTAACTTCCTTTTCATTTCTCATTTTATTGATTTGCACCTTCTCTCTTTTTGTCTTGATTAGTCTTGCTAAAGGTTTATCAATTTTATCTATTAGAAACAGCTCTTAGTTTCATTTATCTTTTCTATTGTTTTTTTTTAGTCTTTATTTCATTAATTTCTGCTCTGATCTTTGTGATTTCTACTAACTTTGGGTTTTCTTTCTTCCTCTATCTCTAGTCACTTTAGGTGTAAGGTTAAGTTGTTTATTTGAGTATTTTCTTGTTTTCTGAGGTAAGACTGCATTTCTATGAACTTCCTTCTTAGAACTGTTTTTACTGCATCCCAAGGGTTTTGGACCATCATGTTTTCATTGTCATTGGTCTCTAAGATTTTTTTGTTGTTTTTTTTTTTTCCTCTTTGATTTCATTATAGTAACATAATGTTTAGCCTCCATGTGTTTGTGTTTTTACAGTTTTTTTTTTCATGTAATTGATTTCTAATCCCATAGTGTTGTGTTTGGAAAAGATGCTTGGTATGATTTCAATATTCATAAATTTACCAAATGCTTGATTTGTGGCCCAAG
Source organism: Grampus griseus (assembly GCF_964374135.1). Taxonomy (NCBI): domain Eukaryota; kingdom Metazoa; phylum Chordata; class Mammalia; order Artiodactyla; family Delphinidae; genus Grampus; species Grampus griseus. The sequence continues at coordinate 38,832,570 of NC_139012.1, read as the reverse complement.
ATGTGATCTATCCTGGAGAATATTCCATGTGCACTACAGAATAAAGTGTATTCTGCTGCTTTTGGATGGATTTTTCTATAAATATCAATTAAGTCCATCTGGTCTAATATGTCATTTAAGGCCTGTGTCTCCTTATTGATTTTCTGCCTGGATGATTTTTCCACTGATGAGAGTTGAGTATTAAATTTCCCCACAATTATTGTGTTGCTGTCAATTTCCCCTCTTATGGCTGATAGCATTTGCCTTATATTGAGGTTCTCCTATTTGGGTGCATATATATTTACAGTTGTTATTTCTTCTTCTTAGATTGTTCCCTTGATCATTATATAGTGTCCTTCTTTGTCTCTTGTAACATTTTTTATTTTAAAGTGTATTTTGTCTGATATGAGTAATTCCACTCCAACTTTCTTTTGGTTTCCATTTGCATAGAATAACATTTTCCATCCCCTCAGTTTCAGTCTGTATGTGTCCCTAAGTCTGATGTGGGTCTCTTGTAGACAGTATATATATGGGTCTTGTTTGCGTATCCATTCAGCCAGTCTATATCTTTTGGTTGGAGCATTTAATCCATTTACATTTAAGGTAATTATCAATATGAATGTTCTTATTGCCATTTTGCTAATTGTTTTGGATGTCTTCTTGAAACGCTTTTTCTTCCTTTCCTCTTTTCTTTTTTCTTCTCTCTTGTGATATGATGTCTATCTTTAGTGACTTGTTTGGATTGCCATTTGTTTTTTGTGTATGTATCTGTTGTAGATCTTTGGTTTGTGGTCCCATGAGTTTTTTTTTTTTTCTTTTTGCATGGTTGTTAGAACTTTATTTTATTATTTTTAATACATCTTTATTGGAGTATAATTGCTTCACAAAACTGTGTTAGTTTCTATTTTACAAAACAAAGTGAATCAAGCATATGCATAGATATATCCTCATATGCCCTCCCTCTTGAGCCTCCCTCCCACAGTCCCTATCCCACCCCTCTAGGTCATCACAAAGTACCAAGCTGATCTCCCTGTACCATGCTGCTGCTTCCCACTGGCTATCTGTTTTACATTTGGTAGAATATATATGTCAATGCTACTCTCATTTCACCCCAGCTTCCCTTCCCCCTCCTCATGTCCTCAAGTCCATTCCCTATGTCTGCATCTTTATTCCTGATCTATACAGCAACTATGGGGAACAGTATGGAGGTTTCTTAAAAAATTTGAAATAGAACTACAATAAGACCCAGCAATCCCACTACTGGGTATATACCCTGAGGAAACCATAATTCAAAAAGAGACAAGGTTGTTTTAAGTTTCTAGTCGCTTAGTTTCACATGTTTTTCCAATATCCTGAATTTGTACTCTCTTCTCATGAGTGCAGGTTTTGATATCATATTTGTGTGTGGATGACTTGCTACCTTTACTTTATGTTTGCCTTTACTGTTAAGCTTCCCCATTTGTAATTTTCTTGATTCTATCTGTGGCTTTTTCTTTTTTGCCTAGAGAATTTCCTTTCGTATTTGTTGTAACATTGGTTTGGTGGTGCTGAATTCTCTTAGCTTTTGCTTATCTGTAAAAGTTTTGATTTTTCCTTTGAATCTTAATGAGAGACTTGCTGGGTAGAATTTTTTTTTGTAGTTTTTTCTCCTTCATCACTTTAAATATATCAAACACTCCCTTCTGGCCTGCAGAGTTTCTGCTGAAAAAATCACATGATAACCATATGGGGCAGTGTGTGTGTGGGAGTCCCTTGTATGTGATTTGTTGCTTTTCCCTTGTTGCTTTTAATATTTTTTCTTTGTCTTTAATTTTTGTTAGTTTGATTAATATGTGTCTCACCATGCTCCTCCTTGAATTTATCTTATATGGGATGCTCTGCACTTCCTGGTCTTGAGTATTTCCCTTCTCATGTTAGGGAATTTTGGGGGTATAACGTCTTCAAATATTTTCTCAGACACTTTCTCTCTATCTTCTCCTTCTGGGACCTGTATAATGTGAAGTTAGTATGTTTAATGTTGTCCCAGAGATCTCTAAGATTGTCTTCATTTCTTTGCATTCTTTTTTTTTCTTTCTTCTGTTCTGCAGCATTGTTTTCTACCCCTCTGTCTTCCAACTCACTTCTTCATTCTTCTGCCTCAGTTATGCTGTGATTGATTCTTTCTAGTTTATTTTTCATTCCAGTTATTTTATCATTATTCTCTGTTTGTTCTTTAAATATTCCATCTCTTTGTTAAATACCTCTTGTAACTTCTCGGTCTGTTCTTGCATTCTTTTTCTGAGATCTTTTATCATATTTACTATCATTACTCTAAATTCCTTTTCAGGTAGGTTGCCTATCTCCTCTTAATTTAGTTGTTCTTGTGGGTTTTTATCTTGTTCCTAAGTCTGAAACTTATTTATCTGCCATCTCATTTTGTCTAACTTTCTGTGTTTGTGGTTTCCTTTCTGCTGGCTGAAGGGTCATTGTTCCTCCCACTTCTGGTGTTTGCCCTCTGGTGGGTAGGTTTGCTTCTGAGGCTTTGGCAGTCTTCCTGGTGAGAGAGACTAGTGCATGCCCAGTGGTGTGTGGATAAGGGTCTTTTCCCTCTGCTAGGCAGGGCTGTGTCAATGGGGGCTTATTTATAGATGACTGTGAGCTCAGTATGGTGTCAGGAGCCCTGTCTGCTGATGGGTATGTCTGTATTTCTCTTTCTTGTTGTTTGGCCTAGGGTGTTCCAGCACTGTAGCCTGGAGGTTGTTTTATAGGGTCGCTCTTGATGTCAAAACTGCCACCTCCTGGGTAGTTCATGCTGTTCACTATTCTTTGGGGCCTCTGTAACCAGTGTCCTTGCCCCCACAGTGAGCCACAGCTGGCCCCTGCTTCCCAAGGAGCTCCTCTAAGACATGCAGGTAAGTCCAGCCTCAGTTTCTATGGAGTTACTGGTTTTTGCTGGGTCCCAGTGTACGTGAAAACTTGTGTGCACCTTCCAAGAGTGGAGTCTTTGTTTTCCCCAGTCTTGTGGATCTCTTGCACTCAAGCCTTACTGGGCTTCACAGCCAAATGCTTTGGGTATTCCTTCTCCTGCTGCTAGACCTTCAGGCTGGGGAGTCTGATGTGTGGCTCAGGACCCTCACTCTTGTGGGAGAAACTTTGTGGTATGTTTGTTTTCCCCTTTGGGGGTCACCCACCCAGTAGGTATAGGATTTGATTGTTGTAAAGCTCCCCTCCTGCCATCGTGTTGTGTGTTCTTCTTTGTCTTTGAATATCAAATGTCTTTTTGATAGGTTCCAGTCATTTTTATTGGTGGTTGTTCAGCAGTTAGTTGTGATTTTGGTGTTTTCGTGAGAGGAGATGAGCTCAGGTCCTTCTATTGCACACTCTTTTCTGGAATCAAGGGGCTGCTTTTATTTTGGATGCTTGCTGCCTCTTTCCTCAGTGTGTGCTGGCCATTATTCCCTTGATATGAGGTGTGGATGCATATTAGCAACCCTGCATTTTTCTCCCCCCACCCCCACCATATTCAATGATTTTGACATCATATTTTACATCTTTTTGTTTATCCCTTAAACACTTATTGTGGCTGTAGATGATTTTACTAATTTTGTCTTTTAAACTTTTTCTGGTTCTCCAAGTGGTTTATCTATTATCTTTACTGTATGTTTGCCTTTACCAGTGAGATTTTTCCTTTCTTCACTTTCATATTTCTAGTTGTGGCCTTTTCTATTTCCCCTAGAAAAATCCCTTTAACATTCCCGTAAATCTTGTCTTCATGGTGTTGAACTCTTAGCTTTTTCTTGTCTATAACACATTTGCTCTTTTCTTTAAATCTAAGTGATAGCCTTTCCAGGTAAAATATTCTTGTACTTTTTTTTTTCTTTGCATCTCTTTAAATATATCATACTACTTCCTTTTGGGACTGCAGAGTTTTGATGAAAGTTCAGCTGATAGGCATATGGGAGATCCCTTGTATATACCTTGTTACTTTCCCCTAGCTGCCTTTAGTATTCTCTCTTCATCTTTAATTTTTAAGATTTTAATTACAGTGTGTCTTGGTGTGGTCCAATTTGGGTTGATTGTGTGCGGGCCTCAGTGAACTTCCTGGACTTGGATATCTGGTTTTCTCTCCCAGATTAGGAAAGATTTTAGCTATTATGTCTTCAAATATATTCTCTGCCCCTTTCTCTCTTCCTTCTCCTCTGGGAGCCCTATAATTCAAATGTTAGTACATTTGATGTTCTCTCAGAGGTCACTTTAACTGTCCTCATTTCTTTTCATTATATTTTTCCTCTGTATCTTCTATTGTACTTTTGATTCCTTTTAGGGTATTTTTTATTTCAGTTATTGTGTTCTTCATCTCTGTTTTGTTTTTCTTTGTATTTTCCAATTCTTTGTTAGAAACTTGTATTTTCTTACTGCTTTCATCCATTCTTCTCCCGTGTTCTTTGAGCACCTTTTTGGCCATTACCCAGAACACTTTATTGAAAGATTGCTTATCTCCAGTAGTCTTAATTCTTCTTCTGTAGTTTTATCTTTTCCCTTCATTAAGGACATGTTCTGTCATCTCATTTTGCCTAATTCACCATTTTTATTTCTAGGTATTTGGTAGTTTGGTTATGTTTACCAATCTTGGGAGAGTGGCCTTATACAGACAGTGTCCTATGGAGCCCAGCAATCACTTCCCTCTAGTTACCAGAGCTATATGCTCTGGAGTTGCTCGTCTGTTGTGTTGGACTAACCATTGTGGTTGGGCTTGTAGTCATGGCTGTCCCCTGATCTGGAGAGTTGCCAGGCCCTGTCTATGTGAAGGCTGCTGGCTACTGGTCCTGGCACAGCTGTCTGAATGGCCAGAGGAGTCTCAGACTTGGTGCCAGCCTGCTGGTTGGCTGAGCCAGGTCCCTGGGGGACTGGCTGTTGGGCTGGATGTTAATGTTAGTCTAATTTTGGGTTTGAATATGGCTTAGGGGGATCCCTCGGGCTTTTGTCACCTTGATAGTGGTTAGAACGTGTCTCTGACATAGCTTATTGTGATATCTAGCATGTTCCATGTCTGGTGTTGACATGCTGGTAGGCAGGTCCTGGACCCAGCTTAACCCAGAGAGGTGCCAGCCTGCTGGTGGGTAGGTCCAGACTTGACACAACTAGTTGTGGGGTTTCATTGTACTAGGGGCTGACATTGGCTTACTGGTGGGCAGGTCTGTGGTCCAGAGCTCTTGAAGCTGCTATTTTCTCTTAAAGAGTAGAGAAAATCATAAAAAATGTTATCTCATAAGCAAAAATGTGAAAATTGTAAACAGTACAATACTACCTATATTTAAAAAAATGATATACAAGGCTTAAAGAGAGTGGACAATTTGTTCTCGTTTTTCTTTTTCTTTATTAAATTACATATACCAAAGAAACTTGATCTCGTTGCATTCTGAATTATAACAAAGTTCTTTGTGAACAATTACTTCTGTGAGGTGTAAATACATTTTACTTAGATTCTTTATATAATGGGAATCCTAAAAACAATTTATATTAACTTGTTAAAATTCCTTTAAGATTTTCTGTATTAACATTAAAAACCTAATTGGGGTGATTCTTTAGCATTTTTCAAAATGTTCATGGCCAATGAAAGTTAAAATGGATAAACAAATGGCCATATGCCATAATTTATTTAATGAATATTTTAAAATGTTAAGCTCTTTCCAATTTTATATATATATATATATATATATATATATATATATATATATATATATATATATATAAAAGTTTGTTATGGTTGAAATATTTATTATAATATTCATTTTTAATTTTTGTAATCTGCTTTTTATTATTTTATCATTGTCTCACCTTGCAATATTTTAAGTTTTAAAATTTTTAATTTAAAATTCTAATGCCTTTTACTTATTTGCCTTATTTTATTGCAATTTCTGGGACTTCCAGTAAAATATTGACAAAAAGGAATGAGATCAGTCACCCTTTGTTCAGATCTTAGAGAGACAGCTTCAAATGTCACTACTAAATACAATATCAGCCATAGATTTTTCATCAGTAAACTTTTAATGTGATTTTTTCACATTGAGATGTTTTCCATCTCATGGGATGCAAGAAAGTTTATGGGTATTTAATTATGTAATTTTAGTTACATAAATTATTCAGTAGCTATAATCCAGTAAATAATTTTCTGATTTTTATAAAATATTCTAAAAGTTTGGAAATTGTATTCATAGTTCTGGCAAATGATTCTTCTTAACTAATAAATATGTTAAGCCAAAAAAATTAACATGTATTTGAGGTAATTAGTACAAGTACTATAATAATTATATGTCTGCATAAAGATTTTACAATTATGTGTATTGCTTGAGCAGATGTTTGGAACTACTACAAGTAACAGGCATCATATATCACTTTAAGATATTTTGTCTTTAATAGCATAACAGTTTAATTTTCCAATAGAATAATCAAAATTTTAAATCTACTATTGCGGTTTTATTTCTCACCCTATGTTCTTCTCCCTGCTATTATCCTCATTAACTTTCAAGTTTGACAAGAAAACTTTATAAAGCTTTAACAATTTTAAAGTGGTTTATAGAAATTTACATATATAAATTTTGTTAACAATAATGAGTTAATAAAGATATATCTCTAAATGTAAAATTTTGATGAATACTATTTTGGTCTTCTTTGTATCTTCATAAAGTTTTCAGTGGTACACTTCGCTGACAAAAAAATTATTTCAAGTAAGAGAAGAAAATTTTCATTACATTTTTCATTTTTAAGGATAAGTAATTAAAATGTAAAGTTTTACCTTTTTTGTATCAACACTTATCATCTAAAGCAGTTTTTAAAACTTCATCCAGGACATTTTGTTCTACAAACTTAAATATTCAAATACATATATTTGGAGGTTTAACCTCCCACTGTTTTTTATGAAAGTTAATAAGGTCACCATGAATATTAAAGAGTGACTGTGCTATACAAAATAAATTCTTATGTATTAGATAGGTTAATAGGAATGTTAACATAGTTTGAGATACGATACTGTATTTTTAACAATAAAAAATGCACAAAAAAGTTACATGTACTCTATATAATACCGGCATATTTAATATCTACTGTTACTTTATAGTTTCTGGTTTTGCTTTTGAACATAAGGCCATGCATTATTTCATTCTTTAAAATGTATTCTAATTTAGGAATATTATGACCTTGACCAGGTAATCCAAATTCTAGTGATCATTAGATTAGCATAGAGAGCTCAGATGCACCTCCAGGAATACTGACTCAACAGTTTGGGGGTGAATCTCATGAATTTGCACTCCAACAATTTCCCAGGTGATGCTAATGACTGCTGTTCCTCAGAGCTTTGAGTAGCATTGGGCTAATAGTGTGTGGTTCTTTATCAATATACATCACATTTGTTCATGTTCTGTATGATTGTAAAAAGTGTTGTATCAATATTACTAAAAATAAATACTAATAAATAAATACTAATATGTTCTCTATAAAAAATTTGTATTTAAAAAATACAAATGTATTTTTTTATACAAATGTATAAAAAATACAAATGTAAAAAAAATAATATGTATTTAAAAAATAAATACTAATATGTTCTCTATAAAAAATTTGGTCTGAAGTGAAATTTTTAAAGGAATACACGCATAGATACTAGTTGGTAACTTGCTTGAAAACAAGAAGATTTGCTTCTTTAGTTTTCTTATTTCAAGCTACCATTAATTCACATCCACTTTACTGTAAAGAATTGCCTAACTGGCCTCCTTGCTAATAATTTATCTGCCTGTTGTATCTGCCTGTTGTTGCCTGATTTTTCTAAACACAAATCTAACCAAAGTTAAAAAAAAAAAATCCTTCAGGATAAAGTTCATATTTGGCTTAAAATAACCCTTCTAATCATCTTTCATCAAACACTGAGACCCTTCTCTGGTCTCAACTTTAGAGACCAGTTCTATCTTTCTGTACCAGCCAGGATTTTGCATAAACCTTTCCTCAGCCTGGAATTAATTCCTATTTTCTAACACTTGTCCCTCATAAACTTGTCTTGAGAATGCCTACTCATATTCCAGATATCTCTCTCTGGAAAGCAAACAAATCTCTATTTGGAATGCAAACAAATTTCTTGGGAGATGGGGGATGATTATTATCCTGGAATGTCTCTGGGGAGGGAGATGTTGTCTATCTATCATTCTTAAATTGTTTCTAAATGCCTTTGATCAGAACATCCAAATTCTGCAGTAACATGAGAGATTTAGGGGAAATTGTCACCTAATATCTTCCTCCTCCATATATTGATACATTCTTATAGAAGGCATAACTCTACAATATTATCTTGGCCCCCATTATATGTAGTATCTGTGGCTGGTTTAAATGAAGATAAGGGTAGTTCTGATCATCTAATTTTGATTTTATTTTCAATATGTTATAGAATATGGCATGTAGCAAATATATCTATGGTTTTTTTTCACCATAAATGGTGATTAAGACTTTTAGTAAACAATCCATAATACCTTTGTAGAATACATCTCTGGAATTTTCTTCTCAGATACAGTGGGTTATGTTATACATTCTTCCTTCATCATCATGTACTGTCTGTGAAGTTCTTATCCTGACTCTAGAGTGGAAGAATCAAAGGTTTTCCAAACATTGATATCATATACTGAGACAAGTGTGTATATGCCTCGAGAACTATGTCTTAGCACAATAAATATACAATCAAGGGAAGCACCTTCAAAGTAGTTACAAAATTTAATCAGAATTAATCCTATGGATCAGAATATGAGGAACAGATTGCAATTGGGATTAATAATAGTTAATAAAGAAATGCAAGTGGCACTAGAAAATATACAGGAGACTAAGATTAAAAGTTACAAGGTCAGTACTTAGCTATAGTGGAATCTCTTTTGAAAGTCTGTTCTGCTTCCATAAATGTACTCTATATTGGATTTGGAAATGTAATGCTCAAAGCCTTGTATCTGACTTGCTATTTCTCAAATATCCAGATCTGATAAAACGCTTACACTATTTGATGATCAATGTACTGCTTGTCTTGCTTTGTGTTAAAATAAGATTTAGTTAGCTCTCTTATTTTTTTTTTTCTTTCTTTTTTTTTGCAGCTTTGTATGTTAGGTGTTGCTGCACTTGAAAATAAACCTATAAACTCTCTCATTTGATTTTCAGGAATATGGACATACTATACCTAAAGTTTTACAATAGTGACTTGTCCACCTTCAGCAAGTCGTATACATTAAAAGGAACGTGGAATCTATTAGGGACACTCTAGAGGGAGATTACAATAAATTTTAGATGATACAGCTGACCAGGTTTCACTTTTCTCAAGATGCCATTCCATTTTCAACTGATACCATCTTCTCTATTAAGAAAATGATGCCTCATATATTCTCTTCCCAGATACAAATAAGACTTTGAATAAGTAGTTTTGTTTGTTTGTTTGTTTCTGAAAGTGTCATCACTTTCATATTTATTTTGCTCAGTTCTATGGCAGGAATTGAATTTCTCCATGGAAAAAATTTTACACAAGTTTCAGCACACTAAAGGGAGATAGTGACATCATGATGTTAATCAAATGCCAAAATTCTACTAAAAGAAAATTTATGGCAGTACAGCTATTTGAAGTATCTCCTCCAGAACAATGTTTGATTTTTTTTCCATGATAAACAAACTGTTAGAGGGAGATGTGTTTTCATTTCCTACTTGCCTTTTGAAGAACGAGCATTTCTTATTTCAAATTATATCTGTATAATAAAGGCATAGTTGTACAATTAGGTACTTCTTTGTTAAAGTAGGTCCAAATTAATTTAAAAAAAACCAGTACTGCCATATGAATTAAAATAGAGAACAGAGCTATAAAAATAAGATATGAGGTATTTATTTGATACTTCTGGGTTATTTATTTTAATTTTTTTAATTCAATTTTTATTATTATAATTTTAGAAACTTACACAACATTGTAAGTCAAATATATTTAATCAGAATTAATACTATATATATATATTCTTCTTTTGAAATTTTATTTTATTGAGGTATAGTTGATTTACAATGTTTCAGATGTACAGCATAGTACAGGTGTACAGAGTATGCTTTTCAGATTCTTTTCCATTATAGGTTATTACAAGATGTTGAGTATAGTTCCCTGTGCTATACAGTAGGTTCTTGTTGTTTATTTTATATATAGTAGGGTGTATCTATTAATCACAAATTCCTCATTTATCTCTCCCGTCTTCTTCCCCCTTTTGTAACCATAAGTTTGTGTTCTAGGTTTGTAAATCTGTTTCTGTTCTCTAAATAAGTTAACTTGTATCTTTTACTTGGATTCCTCACATAAGTGATATCGTATATTCTTTCTTACATTTTCTTCCGTTATAGGTTATTACAAGACAGTAGTGTGTATATTTTAATGCCAAACTCCTAATTTACCCCTCTCTCTCCCTCCCCTTTGATAACCATAAGCTTGTTTCTATGTCTGCAAGTCTACTTCTGTTTTGTAAATAAGTTCATTTGTATCCTTTTTTAAGGTTCCACATATACGTGATATCATATGATATTTGTCTTTCTCTGTTTGGCTTACTTCACTTAGTAAGATAATCTCCAGGTCTGGCCATGTTGCTGCAAATGGCATTATCATATATATATATATATATATATATATATATATATATATATATATATATATATATATATATATATATATATATGAATCCCCATATATATAGGAATATTATATATATATATATATATATATATATATATATATATATGAATCCCCATAAGGTTATCAGTTGATCTTTAAGTACAAACTCTGTAGGTCAGAAGGGAGTGGCAGGATATATTTAAAGTGATGAAAGGGAAAAACCTATAACCAAGATTACCTTACCCAGCAAAGATCTCATTCAGATTTGATGGAGAAATGAAAAGATTTACATACAAGCAAAAAATAAGAGAATTCAGCATCACCAAAACAGCTCTACAACAAATGTTAAAGGAACTTTTCTAAGGAGGAAACATAAGAGAAGCAAAGGACCAACAAAAACAAACACAAAACAATTAATAAATTGATAATAGGAACATATGTGTCAATAATTGCCCTAAAAGTGAATGGATTAAATGCTCCAATCAAAAGACACAGACTGGCTGAATGGATACAAAAACAAGGCCCATATATATGTTATCTACAAAAGAACACTTCAGACCTAGGGACACATACGGACTGAAAGTGAGTGGATGGAAAAAGATGTTCCATGCAAATGGAAATCAAAAGAAAGCCGGAGTAACAATACCCATATCAGATAAACTAGACTTTAAAATAAGGACTGTTACAAGAGAAAAGTAAGGACACTACATAATGATCAAGGGATCAAACCAAAAAAACACCATAACAATTATAAATATTTATGCACCTGACATAGGAGCACCTCAATGCACAAGATAAATGCTAACAGCCATAAAAGGTGAAATTGGCAGTAATACGATAATAGTGGGGGACTTTAACACCCCAGTTGCACCAATGGACAGATCATCCAGACAGAAAATAAATAAGAAAACACACAATGTTTACATGACACAAAAGACTAGATAGACTTAATTGATATATTATAGGACATTCCACCCGAAAGCAGAAGAATACACTTTTTTCTCAAGTGCACATGGAACATTCTCCAAGATAGATCACATCTTGGGTCACCAATCAAGCCTTGGTAAATTTAAGAAATTTGAAATCGTATCAAGCACCTTTTCTGACCACACATTATGAGATGAGAAATCAATCACAGGAAAAAAAAACTGTAAAAAACACATATACATGGAGGTTAACCAATGTGCTATTAAATAACCAAGAGATCACTGGAGAAGTCAAAGAGGAAATCAAAAAACATCTAGAGACAAATGACAGTGAAAACACAGTGACCCAAAAGGTATGGGATGCAGCAAAATCAGTTCTAGGAGGGAATTTTATAGCAATACAATCCTACTTCAAGAAGCAAGACAAATCTCTAATAAACAGTCTAACCTTACACATAAAGGAGCTAGAGAAAGAAGAACAAAAATCCCAAAGTTAGTAAAAGGAAAGAAATCATAATGATCAGAACAGAAATAAGTGAAATAGAAAAGAATAAAACAATAACAAAGATCAATAAAACTCAAATCTGTTTCTTTGAGAAGGTAAAGAAAATTGATAAACCTTTAGCTAAACTCTTCAAGAAAAACAGGGAGAGGACTCACATCAATAAAATTAGAATTGAAAAAGGGGAAATTATAATGGACACCACAGAAATACAAAGGATAATAGACAACTACAAGCAACTATATGCCAATAAAACGACAACCTGGAAATAATGGACAAATTACTAGAAGCATATTACCTTCCAAGACAGAACCAGGAGGAAATAGAAAATATAAACAGACCAATCAAAAGTAATGAAATTGAAACTTTTATTAAAAATCTTCCAACAAACAAAAATCCAGGACAACATGTGAATTCTATCAAACATTTAAAGAAGAGCTAGCATCCATCCTTCTCAAACTCTTCCCAAGAATTGCAGAGGGAGGAACACTCCCAAACTCATTCTATGAGGCCACCATCACCATGATACTAAAACCAGACAAAGATATCATCAAAAAAGAAAATTACAGACCTATATAATTGATGAACATAGATGCAAAAATCCTCAACAAAATACTAGCAAACAGAATCCAACACCACATTAAAAGGATCATAGACCATGATCAAGTGGGATTTATCCCAGGAATGCAAAGATTCTTCAATATATGCAAATCAATGTGATACACCATATTAACAAATTAAGGAATAAAAAACATATGATTATCTAAATAGATGCAAAAAAATCTTTTGACAAAATTCAACACGAATTTATGATAAAAAGTCTCCAGAAAATGCACATAGAGGGAGCCTACCTCAACATAATAAAGGCCATATATGACAAACACACAGCAAACATCATATTAAGTGGTGAAAAACTGAAAACATTTCCCCTAAGTTCAGGAACAAGACAAGGATGTCCACTCTTGCCCCTCTTATTCAACATAGTTTTGGAAGGCCTAGCCACAGCAACCAGAGAAGAAAAACAAATAAAATTAATACACATTGGAAAGGAAGATATAAACTTATCACTGTTTGCAGATGACATGATAATTTACATAGAAAATCCTAAAGTTGCCACCAGAAACCTACTAGAGCTAATCAATTAATTTGGTTAAGTTGCAGCATACAAAATTAATGCACAGAAATCCCTTGCACTCCCATATACTAACAATGAGAGATCAGAAAGAGATATTGAGGAAACAATCACATTCACCAATGCAACAAAAAAAAAAAAAGAGAAAATACCTACAAATAATCCTATCTAAGGAGGTAAAACACCTGTACTCACAAAACTATAAAACACTGATGAAAGTAATCAAAAATGACATAAACAGATGGAGAGATACATGGTGTTCTAGGATTGGAAGAATCAGTATTGTGAAAATAACTGTACTCCCCAAAGCAATCTACAGATTCAATGAAATCCCTATCAAATTACCAATGGCACTTTTCACAGAATTAGAACAAAACATTTTACAATTTGTATGGAAACACAAAAGACCTGAATAGCCTAAGCAATCTTGAAATAGAAAAAAGGAGCTGGAAGAATCAGGTTCCCTGACTTGAGACTATACTACAAAGCTACAGTCATCAAGACAGTATGATACTGACACAAAAACAGAAATATAAATCAATGGAAAAGGATAGAAAGCCTAGAGATAAATCCACACACCTATGGTCAACTAATCTATGACAAAGGAGGCAAGAATATACAATGGAGAAAAGACAGTCTCTTCAATAAGTGGAGCTGGGAAAACTGGACAGCTACATGTAAAAGAATGAAATGAGAACACTCCCTAACACCATACACAAAAATAAACTCAAAATGGATTAAAGACCTAAATTTCAGACCAGACACTATCAAACTCTTAGAGGAAAATATAAGAAGATCATTCTTTGATATAAATCACAGCAAGATCTTTTTGACACACCTTCTAGAGTAATAGAAAGAAAAACAAAAATAATCAAATGAGATCTAATGAAACTTCAAAGCTTCTGCACTGCAAAGGAAACCATAAACAAGATGTAAAGGCAACTCTCAGAATGGGAGAAAATAACTGCAAATAAATCAGTGGACAAAGGGTTAACCTCCAAAATATGCAAACACCTCATGAAGCTCAATGTCAAAAAAATAACAACTCAATCAAAAAATGGGCAGAAGACCTAAATAGACATTTCTCCAAAGAAGACATACAGATGGCAAAGAGGCACATGAAAAGATGCTCAACATCACTAATTATTAGAGAAATGAAAATCAAAACTACCATGAGGTATCACCTCACACTGGTCAGAAAGGCCATCATCAAAAAGTCTACAAATAATAAATGTTGGAGAGGTTTGTGGAGAAAAGGGAACCCTCTTATACTGTTGGTGGTAATGTAAATTGATACAGCCACTCTGGAGAACAGTTTGTAGGTTCCTTAAAAAGCAAAAAAATATAGAACTACCATATGACCCAGCAATCCCACTACCGGGCATATATCCAGAGAAAACCGTAATTCAAAAAGACACATGCACCCCAATGTTCATTACAGCACTATTTACAGTAGCCAGGTCATTGAAGCAACCTAAATGCCCATTGACAGATGAATGGATAAAGAAGATGTGATACATGTATACAATGGCATATTACTCAGCCATAAAAAGAACGAAATTGGGTCATTTGTAGAGATGTGGATGGACCTAGAGACTGTCATACAGAGTGAAGTAAGTTAGAAAGAGAAAAACAAATATCATATATTAACGCATATATATGGAATCTAGAAAAATGGTACAGATTTTTCTGTCCCAAGGAACAGAACAATCTTCCTGTTTCAAGGAAGAAATAGAGTCACAGACAGAGAGAACAAACCTATGGACATAATGAACTGGGAGACTGAACTGACATATATAAATAATATGTATAAAATAGATAACGAATGACAACCTGTTGTATAGCAGGGAGAACTCCACTTCGCTATACAGTAGAAACTAACACAACATCGTAAAACAACTATACTCCAATAAAATAATAAAACATATTGAAATAAAAAAATATGACTGAAATCATTATACATACATTTTTCCAAGCTCATAGAATATTCAGCACCAAGATCGAGACCTAAGTTTAATTATGAACTTTGGGTGATTATCATGTGTCAACATTGGTCCATGTTTAGTTAAAAAAAAAAAGCACATTTTCAGTGAATGATGTTATTAATGGTTGAGGCTATACATGGCTAGTGGCAGATGTATATGGGAAATTTTTGTAACTTTCTCTTAATTTGCTTTAAAACCAAAACTGCCCTAAAAATAGTCTTCCATAAATGACTGGCAATCTTATAGGCTAAAATCTATTTCAGTGGTTCTATAAAATATTTCCTGTTACATAAACTTTTCAATACTACTGTTTCCATAAATGTTAAGAAAATTTTAGTTAAAATGTTTATCCACATGGATCTCTTTATATCTTTTGATCCTGAAGCAAATCATGACAGAAAAAGAGACAAAAATGTCTAAGAATGACCTGTGCTGAGGAAATATAATTAAAAACAATATCTTCTTCCAACCAAGAAAACCTCTCTGTAAAGGTAGTAAACAAAGAAAATTGCATTGAAAAAAGCATTAAACCACCATGTGATGCACATCACAGGCAAGTCACTAAGAGACTGCAAAATTAGAAAGAAATCTCACCTTTTATAGAGCCAAGAAGACATGTTCTCAAGATAAAAAATAACTAGTCTTCAACTAAGAGGGCTTGACAACATCATTCTTCACACATAGATTCATGTGGTAGAAGGGATTACCCTCTGTGTTAGCTAATTGGCTTGTCCAGAGGAATAATAAATTTTGTATAACTTTAGGGTGGGAGATAGAGAAACTGGGAGGTAGGGGTTCCATCTTCCTTGATGTTTACATTTGAGTGAGATGGTTCCTGACCTTGCAAAAGCCATCACTGGGTCATAAAGATGGCAAACGTCTATCTGGTTTTCAAAAAGATTTACATATATTTTAAAGAGAGAAGAAAGTACTTGCAATTGTAAATTTTCTAACCTCTTTCCTTATTTTCAACAGGGAAAATTAATCCTCCTATTTTTAATTTTTATTTGTTCCTACATCAGAAATATAACATTGAATGAGATTACCTAAATGTGAGGGTTTTCCTCTGCTCTGGTTGCAATTCTGTTCAAAAACAAGAATAAATCTCACTAAATTACTGAAAAAAAAGTATTATGTATTCTTTATTTCTACATAAATGAATACTTATAATAAGTATGTTTTGAACATTCCTCAGATTGTATCTTATATATTTACTTACATTTCCCACACATTTCTTTTAGAACATAGAAACTATATTCTAAGATAAAAATAATTTTTCCTACTAAAATAAATGCATAGGGATTGTGACATACAATAGTATAAGTGGGGGATTAGGTGAAAATGGTTTTCAAAGTAAAAAATTTTTATTGAAAAAAATTTTTTTTTTTTTTTTGCGGTACATGGGCCTCTCATCGTTGTGGCCTCTCCCACTGCGGACGGAGCACAGACTCCGGATGCGCAGGCCCAGCGGCCATAGCCCACGGTCCCAGCCACTCCGCGGCATGTGGGATCCTCCCGGACCGGGGCACGAACCCGCATCCCCCGCATCGGCAGGCGGACTCCCAACCACTGCGCCACCAGGGAAGCCCCCCAAAAAATTTTTATTGAAAAATATTTTATAAGGCAAATCATAAGAAATGACTCTAAGAGCTTTAATCATTCTGCGGTATGTCTGTCAAATATATCTGTGTCCACAGAAGTGTTTTGCTCTGTCAAAGCAAGCTACAATTTCTAGTCAGGGATTTTCATCATGGTCAATATCTTTTCTCTTCATCCTTTAAGTATGAGATATGTTCAAATAAAAAACCATCTAACAAGTTATTTCTCCTCTATTTCAGTTCCCAGAGCCGCTCAGTATTTGTTATTCATCTAAAGAAATATTAAATAATTAATAGAAAAATTCTAATATGTATGACCCATCACATTAATACAGTTTTTACAGTCTGGGGTACTTGGAACATATGCAGTTCTCTCTACTCTTTTTTTTTTTTTTTAAACTTAATGCTGTAGAATGCATGAGTAATTTGAGAATGAAGTGCTGCATGTTCACCTCATGAGAAGCAATAAAAGAAAGCCAAGGGAAAGATTAACAAAGAATATGTTGTACTTTTACAGTTACACAATGATTCTCTCTGACAAAAGACATTCACAGAGATTTTGACTACTTGAATGATTTGTGTGAATGAACTCATAATCACCTTTAGGCCTCGAAGTAGAGTTGTAATGAGCCCTTAAGTGTAACTGAGCAGTCCATTCTGACTACCAAGCAAGGAAGAAGTTCTGTGTTTGAATGAACAGTAACTATGATAGTTACTAACATTTAAAAAATATAATAGAGGAAAAATAAATTTTAAAAGTTATTAAATGATTTAATAGTACCAACTTTAAAAATCTACTATAATAAAAATTAAATTCTTTTAAAATGAGTTCAGTTAATTATCACCATTAGAGCCCACAGTGACTCATTAAACTCTTATTATTCTCCCTTCTCTTTTCTTCCTTTTAGAAGGTGAATCACTTTTTAGGACAAAATCTATTTTTCTATAAGTGTATTAGAGGGATGCAAGGGGACAGTTCTCTTCTCTAGTTTACTTCCAAACTTGTGGTTTTAGTTGCCTGTGACTTGGTTTGTAGTGGTTTTCACATTACTAATGGTTATAATGATACTGCAATCCAAGTCCCAGATTCTCCACACACTGAAGCCCATATAAGTTTACCTCAAGGTGTACTTCAGAAATAATAACTCACATTTTTTCTGGGCTCTTAACCTGATTTTCTACTTTTCTATGTTTGTTACTTTCAATATCAATGGTTTTCCTAATCCACACCTTTATCAATATTCATTTGAATGATAACAATCCCCTTAACTATTTACATATGTGAGTAGTGTTAAATTTATTTAACAAGGCCATTAGACTAAGGTGGCTCTAATGCAGTGGCAGTCTACATAAGCAAACCAAAGTCTAAGCCAGTAAATGCCTCAAGGTTACCAAATCAAAACCTAAGGACAACCAATCACAAACAGCCAATTAGATTTTAAGCTATAGCCACTCAGTAATTTCCTTGCTTTTCTTCTGCCTATTCTCTATAGAAGTCTCTTCCTGAGTTACTGTTTGGGGAGTGTTTCTAACCACTTCTTGTTTTGTGCTGCCCTATTCAAATAAATTTTTGCTCAAATAAACTTTTAAATTTTTTAATGTGCCTCAGTTTATTTTTAACAGTACATATGAAGACTGACAAATAGAGCTGTTCAATATAACATGTGGTAGGTTCTAATGTTAATAAAAATCATTTGAAAAAATATAGAAAGAAATTAGAGAGAGAGGGAGATTGATTTTAATTTTAATAGATGTTATATAATTTATTTTAGGTAGTATTATCTTTTAAGCAGAAGTTTTTTTTGTTTTTTTTCCCCAAATTTTTAATAGCTTATCTCATACCTCATTTACAATAACAGCTATGCAAACTGAATTGCACTGGTGTCAACTCTGCTCATAAATTGCAATAAGCTTTTTCTCTTTCAAGTTCTCCTCCACTAACTCATGAATGTAACTGTTGTTCTGGGTACAATATAAGTTTTTCATTTTCCTTTATTTTGGTTCTTATTTATGTAGAGTTTGCTTGATCCCAGAATGTGTGACAGTCTTCAGCCATTCTGTATTAAATATGACTTCTTCCCATTCTCCATTTTGTCAGTAATCCTATGTGCAACTTCAGTTCCACACTTTGAAAAGGTAAGAGTTTTTTTTCCGTCTTTTGCTTAATGTTGTCTATCTCTTCTGCTAGAATGAAGAATCTTTGAAGTCAACAGAAATTTCTGTGTTGTTATTGTATTATTATTATCCTACTGCCCATAAGAATGCCTGGGGTACCATAGAAACACAGTAAATATTTGTCAAGTCAATTAACTTGTACCTGCAGTTTCTACAGATATTTTGGTGTGAGGGGAAGGAGAGATTTTATTTTATACATATTTATTATAACTTAATGCTCATATTATCGGAGGAATTTGGGTTTTTTTCAAGAAAATAATCTAAAGAACATTAGCAACAGTGTTGTGCCAGATAGCATGCCTACTTTTGACCAACTTGTCCATTGATGTGAGCCCACCTCAAGTGCCTTGCCATGTCATTCCTCAAAGAGAATTTCCACTTTATGAAGTTCTTTAAACATTATGCAAATTGAGAGCATGTCTTGTTATCCCTTGTAATGTATATCTATTCTATTTTACTCTCCATCAGATGTTTATTCACTTCCTTGGTCTGGTAAGAACCCTATAGTATCTCCTTAGAGAGACATTTCTTCCCCCTTTCTGAATTCATGTAATTTATGCCGGTAGGAATCTACCAGCAGGACACAGGAGCAAGCAGAAATCTTAGTCAAGGTATCCTATTGCTCCTGCCACATTGAATGATTCAGAGATTGCTTTTGACTCAAGCCTGTCTAGGGAGACCCAAACCAATGACGCTTATTAGAATAACACAGGAAACCAATAGCTTATCTTAAGACACAGAGACACAAGGGGGCTTTACATATTTGAGAGGATGTAAGCTTCAAAATGAATTTTTCCAATAAAAAGAAAGAGACTAACAATAAGATCCACACAGACTAAGACAAAACCAAGACAAACTATGCCCTGATGATAAAATTTGAGTGCATGGACCAGCTCACCTCAAGTCAGAGTTGTCCTTCTATTACATGAGTCAGTTTGAGATGAGTTTTTGTCACTTCCAACTGAAAGTGCAAGTATGTAATATACTATTCTAAATCTGCTTAAATCCTTGGTATAAATACACTGAATTATGACTCAGGGATTAAATGCTTTATACTCCATCTCTATGATTATTTCAATTCTTTTTATAAAAGGTATTCAAAACAATTCCAAATATTGCTTCATCTGTTTGTTTTTTTTCCTCTCTGTTTTTTTAATATTGGTTGAAGGGCAGCATGATATGACATTATATTTTTGTGTAGCTGTGTTAGGAGTTTCACAGTGATATCAATTTAAAATTATATTAGGTATATTGAAATTTGTTTATTAAATATATCCATAAAATTGTGATAAGTTGAGATTCATGTCATATACAAATGGCCTATACAGGAAATATTTAATCCATTCATTAATTCAACACATATTCAACACAAAAAACAACACATTAACATCAATACAACAAAACCTCTTTTTTTACTTTTACTTTTTTTATAGAGAAGTTTCTTAATAGTTATCTATTTTATGCATATTAGTGTATATAGATCAACCTCAATCTCCCAATTCATCCCACCACCCACTCCCCTGCTTTCCTCCCTTGGTGTCCATATGTTTGTTCTCTACATTTGTGTCTCTATTTCGGCCTTGCAAACTGGCTCATCTATACCATTTTTCTAGATTCCACATATATGTGTTAATATATGATATTTGTTTATCTCTTTCTGACTTACTTCACTCTGTATGACAGTCTCTAGATACATCCACATCTCTACAAATGACCCAATTTCGTTCCTTTTATGGCTGAGTAATATTCCATTCTATATATGTACCTCATCTTCTTCATCCATTTGTCTGTCAATAGGCATTTAGGTTGCTTCCATGACCTGGCTATTGTAAATAGTGCTGCAATGAACATTGGGGTGCATGTGTCTTTTTGAATTATGGTTTTCTCTGGATAGATGTCCCCTAGTGGGATTGCTGGGTCATATGGTAATTCTATTTTTAGATTTATAAGGAACCTCCATACTGTTCTCCATAGTGGCTGTATCAATTTACATTCCCACCAACAATGCAAGTGGGTTGCCTTTTCTCCACACCCTTTCCAGCATTTGTTGTTTGTAGATTTTCTGATGATGCCCATTCTTACTGGTGTAAGGTAACACCTCACTGTAGTTTTGATTTGCATTTCTCTAACGATTAGTGATGTTGAGCATCTTTTCATGTGTTTGTTGGCCATCTGTATGTCTTCTTTGGAGAAATGTCTATTTAGGTCTTCTGCCCATTTTTGGATTGGGTTTTTTTGCTTTTTTTTTAACATTGAGCTGCATGAGCTGTTTATGTATTTTGGAGATTAATCCTTTGTCCGTTGATTTGTTTGCCAATATTTTCTCCCATTCTGAGGGTGGTCTTTTCTTCTTTTTGTGTTTTTCCTTTTCTGTGTAAAAGCTTTTAAGTTTAATTAAGTCTCATTTGTTTCTTTTTCTTTTTCTTTTCATTAATCTAGGAGGTGGGTCAAAAACGATCTTGCTGTGGTTTATGTCAAAGATTGTTTTTCCTATGTTCTCCTCTAAGAGTTTTATAGTGTCTAGACTTACATTCAGGTCTTTAATCCATTTTTAGTTTATTTTTGTGTATGGTATTAGGGAGTGCTCTAATTTCATTCTTTACATGTAGCTGTCCAGTTTTCCCAGCACCACTTATTGAAGAGACTGTCTTTTCTCCATTGTATATCCTTGCCTCCTTTGTCATAGGTTAGTTGACCTGTGGGTTTATCTCTGGGCTTTCTATCCTGTTCCATTGATGTATATTTCTGTTTTTGTGCCAGTACCATATTTTCTTGATTATTGTACCTTTCTAGTGCAGTCTGAAATCAGGGCGTCTGATTCCTCCAGCTCTGTTTTTTCCCTCAAGGTTGTTTTGGGTATTCCAGGTCTTTTGTGTCCCCATACAAATTTTAAGATTTTTTGTTCTAGTTTTATAAGAAATGCCATTGGTGATTTGATAGGGATTGCATTGAATCAGTAGATTGGTTTGGGTAGTTTAGGCATTTTCACAATATTGATTCTTCTAATTCAAGAACATGGTATATATCTCCATCTGTTTGTGTCACCCTTGATTCCTTTCATCAGTGTCTTATAGTTTTCTGAGTACAGGTCTTTTACCTCCTTAGATAGATTTATTCGTAGGTATTTTATTCTCTTTGTTGCAAAGGTGAATGAGATTGTTTCCTTAATTTCTCTTTCTGAATTTTTGTTGTTAGTGTATAGGAATGTAAAAGATTTCTGTACATTAATTTTGTATCCTGCAACTTTACCAAATTAATTGATTAGCTCTAGTAGTTTTCTGGTGGCATCTTTAGGATTATCTTTGTATAGTGTCACGTCATCTGCAAAAAGTGACAATTTTACTTCTTTTCTAATTTGCGTTCCTTTTATTTCTTTTTCTTCTCTGGTTATTGTGGCTAGGACTTCCAAAACTATGTTGAGTAAGAGTGGAGAGAGTGGATATCCTTGTCTTCTTTCTGATCTTACAGGAAATGTTTTCAGTTTTTCACCATTGAGAATGATGTTTGCTGTGGGTTTGTCATATATGGCCTTTATTATGTTGAGGTAGTTTACCTCTATGCCCACATTCTGGAGAGTAAAAACTCATAAATGGCTGTTGAGTTTTGTCAAAAGCTTTTTCTGTATCTATTGAGGTGATTATATGGTTTTTATTCTTCAATTTGTTAATATGGTGTATCACATTGATTGATTTGCATGTATTGAAGAATCCTTGCATCCCTGTGATAAATTCCACTTGGTTGTGGTGTACAATACTTTTAATGTGTTGTTGGATTCTGTTTGCTGGTATTTTTTTTTGAGGATTTTGGCATCTATATTCATCAGTGATATTGTTCTGTAATTTTCTTTATTTTTAGTATCCTTGTCTGGTTTCGGTATCAGGGTGATGGTGGCCTCATAGCATGGGTTTGGGAGTGATCCTCCCTCTGTAATATTTTGGAAGAGTTTGAGAAGGATAGGTGTTAGCTCTTTTCTAAATGTTTCATAGAATTCACCTGTGAAGCCATCTGGTCCTGGACTTTTGTTTGTTGAAGATCTTTTTTTCTGCCTTACTGTCTCAGTTTATTCATTCTTCAACTTCTGTTCTTCAACTAAATTCTCACTTCTGCTTTAACCTCTTAAAGAAAATTGTATTTTTAAATAAATCAAATGTATACTTTTTTAACTTAATTTTTGATCTCTTTATAGCATTTTACACTAATAAAGACTTTATTTTCAGTGATTTTTTTGTGTGTTTGTTAATCACATATTTTTAAATTTGAAAATATTTTTTTCAATGTTTAATTTTTTTTCTGTATATTGCTTTAAGACTCTTCACAGGGTACTGTAATTAAGTGAGAGTGAAGGGGCTAATCATATGACTTTCATGTATTCCAGAGCAAAGGCCATGTTGAAGACTTTATCCTGTTAGTGATTGGATTTACTAAAAGGTTTTTAATTGCATAGTATTTTTATCAATTCTGTGCTTTAGAAGTGCTAATTTGATATAACTGAAACTGATTCATTCCAACTTTCAGAAGATAAAATGATGATGATTAGTTGGGAAGAAATTGAAATATTCCAAAATGAGGTGACAAAGTTCTTAAACAATTTAATAATTATTAAGTAATGAGCTGTTAGGCACTTAAAATGATGGGTAAAAAGTTTTAAAAGGACTTTTAAAAGGCTTTTATTTTTTGAGCTGAACATTTCAATGAAGTTGTTCTTAACTGGCTGTGATTTTGCCCCCACAGCCTGGTGACATTGACAATATCGCAATGATTGCCACAGTTGATTGTCATAACTGGGGGAGATGTTACTAACATCTAATTCATAGAAGTCAGATATTCTGACTTTTTGTTTTGGCTAAATTTGAGATTACTAATGGATATCTAAGTAAATAAGTTTGATATTGTTTGCATAAATAGTTCTTAGAACTCAAAAGAGAGTTCATATTTGGAGATATAGATATGGAAACTGATAACATATAGATGATATTTGAAGATTTCAATGAGATTAATCAGTAATAAAATGTGAGCAAACACCAACCAGTTTATCACTGAATACAAGGGTGTTAAAATGTGTTAGAAGGCTGCCAAGATATTGATCATTTCAGCCCTCATGATGGATAAGTTGGGTATAAAGCAGTTATTAGTCCCTGATCCTGTCATCTTCAGGGTTAAGCAATTTTCTTTTAACTAAATGGGCCAAAACAAATATTTTTATTCTCTATATTTTCCACAACGTGGAAAATATTAGTAAACACTAATAGCTTAGAAGAATGAAAGGTGAGAGGGTTAAGGAAGACTAGAATTTAAGGGACCTATCAGAATGGAGGAAAGTGAGAGGAAATTATGAGAAGAGATCAGTTGTGGAAGCAAATAATTAATAGTAAAAAAAAAAAGAACATATAAAGATGCTTAAGAGATGTCAATTAAGATAAGAATTTATACATAGTAACTGATTTTAACAAGAATAGAGATGTGACTGACCCTGAAGTGTGAAGTCCTAATACTGCTTATTGTTGAATGAAATGCCTTATAAATCTTTGTAGGGGGAAATTCTTTCTCTCCACTGTACTGGAAAGAGATAAGTTAGAATGAAATTATCCTTTTTTTGTATTTCCTCTTTGTGGTTATTTACTGGGAGAATAAGTTATTTACTGCACTGGTAAGATTTATGTGACTTCTGGGGTTCATTGAACCACATCCAAAATTCCCAACATTTGACATTGGTCTTAAAAGTTGGAAATAGAACACACTTTCCTCTCTCTTTATCTACTAGTTCACAAATGAGGCAACAATAATTTGTTATTATTATTGGGTACTGTTTTATTTATTTATTTGTTTGTTTGTTTATTTATTTATTTATTTATTTTACAGGTGATTTCTAGACTTTAATCATTTTCATAAGTGAAACTTTACTCCCATTGAATAGCAACTCTTCATTCCCCTGCCTTCAGTATTCTATTCTCTGCTTTTATGTGTATAACTATATTCTAAACCACATGAATGAGTGGAATCATGCAGTAATTGTCCTTCTGTTACTAGCTTGTTTCACTAAACATAATTTCCTCGTGTTTATCCATTTTACCACATATGGCAAGAGTTCATTTTTTTTCAAGCTAAATAATATTCCATTGCCTGTATAAACCACATATTCTTTATTCATTCATCTGTCTATAGACATTTAAATTATTTCCATATCTTGGCTATTGTAAATAATGTAATAAACATGAGAGTATAGATAATTCTTATCTATAAGAATCAGTTCAGATGCTGATTTTATTTCCTTTAGATAAATATATTCCAAAGTGGAAATACTAGATAAGGTAGTTATATTTTTAATATTTGAGGAACTCCCATGCTGTTTTCCATAGTGGCTAAACCAGTTTACATTCCCACCAAAAGTGTACAAGCTTCCCTTTCCTCTAGAACCTTGCCAATACTTGTTATCTCTTATCTTTTTAATACTAGCCATCCTAGCATGTGTAAGGTGGTATTTTTTTTTTTTTTTTTCATTTCCCTGATTACTAGTAATGTTGAGAATCTTTTCATGTACCTATTGGCCAATGTATGTCTTCTGTGGAGAAAGCCTATTCAAGTTATTTGCCCATTTTTAATAGTTTTTTTCCCTATAAGTTGTAAGAATTCTATTTATATTTTGGATATTAACCTCTTCTCAGATATATGGCTTGCTAATATTTTTTTTTCCCATTCAATGGCACTTTTTTTTTTTTTTTTGGCTGCATTGGGTCTTCATTGCTGTGCATAGGCTTTCTCTAGTTTTGATGAGCGGGGCCTACTCTTCATTGTGGTGCATGGGTTTCTCACTGCGGTGGCTTCTCTTGTTGCAGAGCACAGGCTCTAAGCTCATGGGCTTCAGTAGTTGCAGCACTCAGGCTCAGTAGTTGTGGCACATGGAAACTAGAGCACATGGGCTTCAGTAGTTTTCGTGTGTGGGCTCAGTAATTGCAGTATGTAGGCTCTAGGGCATGTGGGCTTCAGTGATTGTGGAGTGCAGGCTTGGTAGTTGTGGCTCATGGGCTCTAGAGTGCAGGCTCAGTAGTTGTGACGCACAGGCTTAGTTGCTCCACAACATGTGGGATCTTCACAGACCAGGGATCAAACCCATGTCTCCTGCATTAGCAGGCTGATTCTTAACCACCACACCACCAGGGAAGTCCTGGCAATTTTTACAGAATTAGAAAATACAGTTTTAATAATATAAAACTAAAACAGACTCTGAATGGCCAAAACAATTTTTAGAAAACAGAATAAAACTGAAGACATCACACTTACTAATTTCAAAATATATTACAAAGCTACAGTAATTAAAACAGTATGGTACTGTCATAAAGGCAGACATAAATCAATAGAACAGAATAGAGAGCTCAGAAATAAATTCACACATATATGGTCAATTTTGATAAAGGTGCCAAGAATACACAATGAGAAAAAGATAGTCTCTTCCACAAATGTTGTTGAGAAAACTGAATACTCAAATGCAAAAGAATAAATTTGCATACATATTTTATACCATACACAAAAATACACAAGTATACAAAATGGATTAAAGACTTAAATGTAAAACCTGAAACTGTAAAACTCCAGAATAAAACATAGGGAAAACCTTCCTAACTTGGGTCTTCACAATGATTTCTTGTAGATGACACCAAAAGCATATGGAACCAAAGCAAAAATAGACCAGTGGACTACATCAAAATTTTGTTTTGATGTATTTATAACATTGTTTAGAAATTCACGATTTAACTCAGGCTTAAAGACTCATCCTTTATGACAAAATTCCATAGCTCCATGAATGTGCATAGGTAAATATATTTAGGAACACTTTCATAGCATTGCCTAAACCATAAGTAGATCTTAAGAGATAGGGAAAGGCAAGTGACAGGATGGTCACTTATTTTGGATTAAGACTGTCCAGGAAAGGCCTTGATGAAGAAAATAGGAAGGAAGTGAACGAAATTCTCAGGTGGAGGGGAGATTTATTTAATATCAACTGGAATGATGTTCCATTGCAAATATCTACAGTGAGATTGTCCTCAGTGTATCCTTATCTTGGGTTAACATGGACAGAAGTAAGAGAGAATGATCCAATAGTGTGGGAGAGAGAATTGGATCAAAAAATAAGAACTCTTAATGAGATTCTAAAACATGAATATTAAGAATTAGGAAGACAGAGAAAAAAGAAAAAGTGTACATTCTTAGTATATTGAAAGTTATGATTTCAGAAATACAAATAGAGAACTGCCATCACAAGTAGCCACAATATTACAAATATATATTATTCATATGTCAAAAACACTAATAATATAAAAATCATATCAAATATCTCTATTTGCTATCAAAACATTTCTGTATTAATAAATGTGTCATTCAGAGATATCAGCTCGGTGTTTTGTGACCACCTGGAGGGGTGGGGTAGGGAGGGTGCAGGGAGGGAGACACAAGAGGGAAAAGATATGGGAACATATGTATATGTGTAACTGATTCACTTTGTTATAGAGCAGAAACTAACACACCATTGTAAAGCAATTATACCCCAATAAAGATGTTAAAAATAAATAAATAAATGTGTCATTTATTTCCCATGTATATGAACACATCAGCTTCATATGTTTTATTCCATAAAAAAAGGAATTAAAACTTAATTCAGTATTCCTCAAAGTGTATTTCACAGAAAAGTAGGTTTTATTAGATGCTTGAAACAAATAAATAAAAAATGTTCATACAGTTAGTCAGAATGAACTAGCCAACCAGAGAGATGGATGTTGTCTAACCAAATTCCCGTGGGAAAGCCCTGGCTTCTCTGATTGTAGTTTAGATTAAATTTGCTCTCATCTTCTGAGTTGGACAGTCAGTTTCACCAGTTAACATCAGTGTTTCTATGTTACTACTGGGCTGTCATATGTCACTTGACTCATCCTAATCTATGAAGTGTCAATGTTATCCACTGTCTGCAAAAGGCCTGGAATAAAGGGATGAAACAAAGGCTTGCAATTTCAATTTGCAGGATGTTGCTGAAACTATAATACTGAGCCTCTTATTAAAAACTAAGTGGGAGGTGGATAGACCTAGAGTCTGTCATACAGAGTGAAGTAAGTCAGAAAGAGAAAGACAAATACTGTATGCTAACACATATATATGGAATTTAAGAAAAAAAAATGTCATGAAGAACCTAGGGGTAAGACAGGAATAAAGACACAGACCTACTGGAGAACGGACTTGGGGATATGGGGAGGGGGAAGGGTAAGCTGTGACAAAGCGAGAGAGAGGCATGGACATATATACACTACCAAATGTAAGGTAGATAGCTAGTGGGAAGCAGCCGCATAGCACAGGGAGATCCGCTTGGTGTTTGTGACCGCCTGGAGGGGTGGGATAGGAAGGGTGGGAGGGAGGGAGACGTAAGAGGGAAGAGATATGGGAACATATGCATATGTATAACTGATTCACTTTGTTATAAAGCAGAAACTAACACCCCATTGTAAAGCAATTATACTCCAATAAAGACATAAAAAAGAAAAAACAACTAAGTGAGATTTGCCCTGTACAAAAGGGCAGAATACATTCATTTGTGATTATCTAAATTCTGAAGGGAATTTTATCCCTTCCAAAGAGTTGATTAATTTCCAGGAACAGTGAGAAACAGTGGCAAGGAATATGATCTTGATCATCTCCATCACATGGCCTGGCAGAAAAATCCTCAGATGACCTGTGCTGTGTAATTGCTTTCTTCCTTCTTTCTTTCTTTCATTTATTTGGTGTGTCTCCTGCATATGAAGGACTATCATTTTCTTTTGCAGAGAAAAATTCCCTACTTTCATCGCATTTCTCTGCTATGGCATGACTTACACAGGTATTTCCTTCTTTCCTTTGGAATTTCCTTTCTGCCTCTAGTTTATCCCAAACTTGCCTCCTCTTACAAAGATGATGATACTGTTTGGCATTCACATAGAGGCTCTTCTTCAAATATCTCTGTCCCAGTAAAGGGATACCTTAGATAGCATGCACAGAGCCAGCTCCAAACACCACCATGACCGTCCCTCCTGAATTGATCACATAACCTGCCACTGGTAGAATTATGATAGACCCTTGTTGGTTGTGTTGGTTTTGGCTCCTGTCTGAACAGTCTGTGCCCCTATCAAACTTGCTGCTGGATCATGCCTTTCCAGTGAGTGATGCCATCTTCCTTAAATGGCTGATAGAAGATGGTCTGTCCTTCAACAGTCTGTGCTACTTGCTGCCCCTAGAGAGTGATCTGCTGCTGTGTTTGCGTCTGACTGGTAGTGACAGTTGTCTGTGGCTGCTGGATGATGATATGATGCATCTGGCCCTTGCAAAGTCTGTCCTTTCTTTTACTCCCAGATCTGGATCTATCTCAATGGAACCAACTGTATCTGCTACAAATATTCTGTGTCCCAGATACAGGTACTAACATGATGGTTTCATCATGTCCACAAGGGATAGTTTGGATAATGATAGGTTGGACAGAGATTAACACTAACTTGTACCACTAATGTATGCCCCTGGACCTGCTGTTGAATCCATCTTGCAATCTGCTCTTTTGAAATATTGCTCTTTGCTGCATTCTGCTCTATGGTCCAATGAAGTTAAAATCCTATTCAAAGACAGCTTTGCTCTGGAGATCCTAGAAGATTATGAAGTATATTTCAGAGTGCAGGGGAGTTGGTAATAGGCAAGATTGCTCTGGGTCTGGTGCCTGAAAATCTGGACCTAAGTGTGAGAGAGAAAGAGGTGCATCTCTATCTGGCACTAGCACTCTGCAAGGGTCAAGAACTCCAATGTGCCTGCTCCAGTGGTCACATCCATGCATGGGACTGGCCTCTGCAGGCCTTGGACTAGAGTGCCTGGAGGCACTCACAGGCTCTGGGCCAAGGCCACCAGCTCTTTTGCTCATGTAGGTAGGCTAAGCTCAATTCTAACAATCTATTTTTTTATTTAATATATATTCATAAACATATGCATATGGACACTGGACTACATTACTTTCTGATAACCATTCTAGGATATTTAGGCAAGTATTATTCATAAAACCATCTATAAGGCATTAGAAAAAGTGAAAACAGCAAAGAAAATTCCTATGACAATGCAAACTAAGAGATAAAAGAGACATAGAAAGACAGTTCTAGGGATATTAGCAGAATAACAACCCTGTCTAAAAATCAGAGACTAGAGCACATAGTGATATTTGAACATGATCTTTAATATAGAAATATTTTGACAAGAAAAGTAGGAAATTTTTGGAAAACAGGATAAACTTCTTTCAAAAAGTGGGGAACAATCCAATTGACATTAATATAAGACACACAAAGGAGCAGTGGTCTTATATTAATAAGACAATATTAATAATAAATATTATAAATAATAAATATAATATAAAAATAAATATTATAAATATAATAATAAATATTATAAGACAATAAAGGAGTTGCAATCTTCTATATTTTGTTACTGTGTTCTCTCAACTTTTTTTTTTTTCTTTCTACAGATATGCTATATTTGTCTAGTATGGACTTCTTATTGCAACCCTGTAAGTCAGCATTTCCAAGGGTTCTGGCTTTAAACTTCTTACTTTGTACACTCATCCTTAGAGCTGACATCACAGCCATGGCTTCCTGAAAAACTTTAATGCTGATGACTCCCATCTTAAATCAGTCTCCTAAACTGCAGACTATTTCACCAAATGCCTCCTAGTTATCTCCCAATGAATGCCCTATAATGATTCTAAAACCATTATGTCCATCATTTCCTCACATATCTATGTTATGTTGAGTTCTCTAACTTAATATATAGCAATGAAATGCTTGAAAAAAACAATAGAGGAATCCCTAGGCAACAGTAATAATCACATGATGTCACATCTGTAGACAATTTAGAATATCCTTCAGAAATTTTCCACACAGAGGAAATAAAAGAAAGTGATAACGATCCACCTTAAAGATAGTTTTACTGGAATAGAATTTCTCTGAAATGTGCCTCTGTGGAGAAGTAGGAAGAAAGAGCAAAAGAGATTTTCAACTGAAAGGGAGCCATGCAGGACTAGCTACATAATTTACAGCGCCCAGTGAAAAATAAGAAGTGGGACTCCTGTTAAAAAATTATTAAGAATTTCAAGTCAGTAGCAGTAGAACATTAAACCAAGTGTGAGACCCTACCATGTGCAAGCCCTGAACAACTGCATAGCCCACACACCTTGAAGCCATCCTTACGTGCAAGGATCCTTATGTGCTAAACCATCCTTTTGTGCTAAGCCATCCTTAGCCTGCTGAAATTGGCAAGTTAGAAAGTACTTGGGGTTCACATAAAAGAGCAATAGGTATTCATAACGAAATTTTAAAGACAATTGAAAGAGAGACAAGATCTCTAAATGAGGACAAATTGTGACATAGAAATTTTCAGTATCCTATTAATCTTCCATTCAGCTCTACCTGTAATTAAATCAGTGATGATATGAAATATTAAGGAACTATGCTTTTACTTTATTAGCTCATAACCATTCTACATTCATAACTTTTCTTAGAAGTATGATTGACATTTATTAACATATTTTGTAATAAAGAAGTTCTCACTGTGTCCATCATTACTTACCTTAATCTGCATGTGCTTATTTTAAAGAAAATATTCATATGGCTTCTATGAAGATTTGTTTTCACTTCTGACATTTTATCTGCAACTTCCTACATGATAACTTCAGAAATAAAGCTTATATTGCTTATAAGCTTATATCTATATTGATATTGTAGGCTATTATTTAATTCCTTCCATTATGTCTTAGTGGTACAAACTCTGCTATTATTGATCATGCTATATTTCAAGACCTATTGAAAAAAATCTTTTGTTGTTTAATTCACTTTCAATGTAGCACATCTTCATATCGTCAACTCTGCCTTTTCATTCAATGGATTTTACCCTCTTTAGATTTATTACATTGTTTACTCTTTTCAGCTTATGAACTATTTTCTCAGATTCAAGAAAATTAGGCACCCGTGAAAAATATAGGAGGATACATAAAAGCATTCTATATTCTATTCTGGAATATATTTGTGCATCATTGTTGACATATGCCCCCTGCTGGTCCAGTTTTGATCCCTCCTCATTGGAACCTGTCAATCATTCTAAATTGTATGTGGGTTTTATAATGTGAGGATATTTCCCAGAGGCTAAAATAACTGAAATTCTTGGGTAAATTGAAAAACAAACAAATACATGAATTAATAGATTCAACAAAAGACATGACAGAATATGCAATTCTGTGTATATTTATTATTTGGATTTTCAATGCTGTGCCATAGAGAAAAGATGGAAAAAATCTATTGCTAAAATTGTTATAGTAAAAGGTTTTTAAGCTCATCTTTCTTTTAGAAAATAAATGAGGTAAGTTAAATATCCTGAGTCGTATCAGGGAGAAAAAGCTATCTAATATCCTGTGTTTGGTATAAGTTTTTTTTATGTTTTCAATAAATGGTGCATATAAATCTTTTGATATATAATTTTAGTGGTGTATATAGAAAATGAGGTTTTCTGTAATTCTAACCTCTTTTGCATTGTCATGTGCTACTTTCGCTTCCAATGTTGTTATATTGCATATCTAGTGTCTCTTTTCTTGTTCATTTCGTACTTATGAATTGGGAAATGCTTATTAGAAAACATTTTTATAAAGTTCAAAAAAAACACAAATTATAAAATGTCCATATATAATTTTCATTTTTTGCAAATTAATGTTTGTTAAATGTCTGTTGTTCGTTATCATATTGTAAATTCCATAATGGTGGTAAAATATTTAGTTCTAGATTAGGTGCACAGTTCCATGGTCATAGTTTCCAATATTTTATCAATTCGCCACATGAGTTCCAAATTCATATTTATTCTGTGAGAATTTTGTAGTAACTATACAAGCACAATCCAAATTATAAAATATAGGAGTATTTGGATGGGTTTGTTTTTATTTTTGCTTGTGTTTATTTACTTTGTGAGAGTGCAATAACCTCCAAAGTTTTATTTATTTAATAGTCTGTGAATCAAAACTCATTGAAAAATGACCAATATCAGGCATGTGATGTGTCAGTCATATTTCCTGAATAATAAAATTTTTACCATAGGAGCTACTGTCCTGGGTTCTAGTTTCTCCTTCTCACATACATTTGAACTTGTCTGTGTTTATGCTGTTGTTTGAGAACATATATGTTAGGTATGATGCAGGCATCTCAGTGAAAAACAGCCTTAATTGGCAATCAGTTCAAGAATACAATCTCAGAGGATAATTCATTGAAAATTGGGGAGATTCTCACATTTCTGTTGCTTTTCTATAATCTTTCACATGAGGATCACATCTTAACTGCCAAAATAAATCCAAAAGAAACAGAAAAGGAGAGTCAAGAACAGAATGGTGATCTTACCCAGGGATAAAGGTACATGCTTAGTATAAGGGGAAGATTAACAGTAAGAAAAAGTCCCAACTGTAATGTTTACAATGCAGTTATAACTACATCATAAGCATTATCAACTTTAAATAAATTCATATGTAAGTAGGGAATGGTAGCTTGGAGGAATACATTTCACAGGTGTAATATAAAACTATATTTACTTGAGATTACATTAATTAAAAACAAGAGCAATGAGCTCATGAAAAATCTTCCAAGCTGAAGCAGGATATGTTACAAATAAATTTACCATTTAATTGTATCTTGAGGTCCAAATTACTTCATACTTATGGAGATGGCTATTGAACTCAAGAGAATAAGGCTACAAGATATGCATCAAATGGGACTGGTTTGTGGGTCAGGTCTATTGCAGCAGATTATCAATTCTGGAATGAACACTAATACCAGATTCAGTACTTCCCATAAATTTGAAGAGGTAAAGAAGAATTTTACAAAAAAAAATCAAAGCCATAAGTGTCTATATTGTCCCTTTTACTGCTAACATCCACTAATTCTCTTGAGGTTCACCCTCTGATAATTGGTATTCTTTGTTGTGAATGGAATTGTCTAGGCTTCCACAAATAATTTTGACTAATAGATGTATTTATAGAATCTTATGCATTACAAATAGAGAACAAACTGCATATATTAAAAATAAACCATGGACTAGAGAAAAGAAAACCTCATATTCAAAAGAAACATCATAAGACCGTGGCTTCTAACCATAATGCAATAAAGTTAAAAATCAATGAGATGATGTAAAATCCTCATATCTCTATGTTAACAAACTACAAAGTGAATGCTGAGTTTAAAAGAAAATAAGGAAATTTGCAAAATACTACTTAATTCTTATGGAATTTTCTTATGCCAAAATATATAAGCCAAAACTAAACTAGCCATTGTAAGAAAATTTGTAGTTTAAAATACAGTTCAAAAGTAAAATGTGTCTACTATACAGCCACTAGAATGGCAAAAGTTAAAAAGACAGACAATAAGAGAATAACAAACATCTGTAAGGATGTGAATGAATAAATATTCATATACTGCTGATGGCAAAGTAAATGGATACAACCACTTTGGAAATTTTTATACCTTGGTGGTATCTTTTAAAGTTAAACAGTTGAATATCTTTTGACCTAACATTTACATGCTTAACAGAAATATTTATGATATATATTAACCATATAATATGCACTAGAATGTTCATGACAGTACTATTTTAATTGACCTAGAACTTTACCAGATGCCCCAAAATAAATTAAATTGTAAATATAAATAAATTAAATTATGCAAATTAAATTGTAGCATATCCATATAATGTAATTCTTTTCAAAAATAAGAATAATCTGGACTACTTGCAATATGAATAGATCTCATAAAGCATTATGGCAAGTAAAAGAAGCAAGACAAAAGAATATACACTATTTGGAAGAAATGCTATAGAATACCATACAGAACGTTGCTTTGAAAGAGGATAGGAACCTAAAGGGAATACAGGACAGCTTTTAAGAGGTTATGAATTTTGATCTAGGTTGCTAGTTTCACAAAGTAGTCAGTTTGTTAAAATTATGCGAGCTATACTCTTATGTGCACTACTCAGTATTTATATTACCCTTCAATAAACAGTTTTAAAAGACAGATGAATAAATGTTGAAAATATGTAAATTCTCAAGTCAAAATTTTAGAAAGAATAAGAAAGCAAATCCAAAATATGAAGAATGAAGGACGTTGGTTTTGAAAAAGAGCCATGGCAATGAGTGAGAGCAAATTACAAAGCCTGATTCATGTTTGAGGATGATGAGAGCAATGATTTGGATTCAATTAAGGTTAGTACCACCTTAATTTATTATGTAATTATCAACAAGTAGTTCAAATTAAAACTCAATTTTTGGTCACAGATACATTTTCCTTCTTTCAAATAGAAAGAACAAAACAGAAAATTAATAGATAAAGGAATCCATGTAGATCATTCTTTTTCTGTTTTAACTGGTAATAGGAGACAGAAGTTGGGAGGGAATATAAATACAAAAGCAGCAATTTTACCTTTCCACATTCTGTTTCTTATTGTATTACTGGGTCTATTTTTGTTTGTATTATGGTAAGTGTGGAGTTTTGATAACCTGTAGGGACACTTTCTCATAAATCTGGTGAGACATCTTTTACTTCCACAGTGAAAAACACAGGGCCAATTTAATTGACAGGTGATAGTACTTTCAGCAAAACTCACTGTACCAAAAACCCTAACACAAAAGTTAGAAAGAATAAAAACTCTATGCAGTTTAGCTCTTTAACCTGCTGGTACTTGAACATGTTTCACTACCCATATGGTTTATGAAATTACAAGTATATGTCTCGTCCTATTCAAGAGTTCAATAAGCCTTTTCTCATTAATAATTGATTAACTGATCATAACATTTCTTAAGGATCTTTAGCCAAGGAAAGAAGGTGTCACTATATCAGGATAATGATGTATGTGGTCTGTAGCAACTGTCTCAGGCTCCGGGTCTGTATGACTGGCAAGCTCCATTTAACTAGACATAACTGGCCATTTGGGGACATAACTTTTGGATTTTGCAAGAGCATTACTCTATCCCTTCAACAAGTTTACCATGAGTATTAAAAAAAACAAAAAAAAGCATTTGTGTAATAATTTCTTCCTCTTCGCCACTAGGCCATATTTCCTAACCCTAACCGTCTCTGCATGATCTACACTGTCTCGGCATATCAAGATAAAAGGCCATCTCAATTTCATAGTGCCAGGGCATTTAGGACTCTTATCCCTTAACTTTTTATTGAGTCTTTAATGAAAAAGAGAGACCAAATTAATATTTCTTACTTTAATTACACATTCCAAACGCTTAGGAATATAACAAGTATTCCATCGAATATTCACCTTGATATTACCACCAGACAACTAACAACGACACACACATACATACAAACAGACTGCACGTACTTCCTCCTACCACATCGTATTGGTAAAGTTTGAGTATGAGAGAATATGCCTGAACCATTATAGAGTAAGGGAAATTTTGGAATTTTGTGGAATGTGTATATTGTACTGCATGTACACTATCCCCTCAGATGCATTGGTGAAACAAACTATGTGGATTCCATGAAAATTTTTCCTGGGAACAAAATACAGTATATTTATTCATGTCTCTTAAAATGACTTGCTGAACAATTTACTCCAGTGGATGTCATTATTGAATTGGAGAGCTTTCTATTTTTATTTGTTGATGTCTAAGTGCTCTTACGATTGCTGTCGATCAGAGATCGATGTCCTTGGGCACTCTTTGGAATGGAAAATATGTCATTTTATTTGAGAGATTGTTGTGTACAAGTACCACAATTAATTGATCATATAGACCCTCCACCTTCCATAAGGACTTTATAACTTCTACCCATTTTTCCAAATCCTCTATTACACAGCCTCATTGTAACTGTGAGGACCTATATAACAAAGATATTCTCATGTGGATATTTTAAAGCCAGTTAACTTCTACCAGTGGAATAAAGGAAATAAACTTAACAAATCAATTACTTCATTCCATTCCCTTGTTGACAGGGCAACAACTATCGTTGTCAAAGTTTGTACTAATGATTACAAGTGTGACACAATGTTATTTAATCCATTCTAGTTCCACTGTGAGGTACCATGACCAATCTACATAGAGGGAGTTGTTTAACAAGAGTAATATAAAGTAAAATAAAATAAATAAATTTTCTTTTACATCTTTGAATATCCACTTAACCTAGAAAGAAGCATTTAAACTTCTTAACCACTAAGACAGGCTGTTCAAATTAAGGGATTTCTGTTGTACCTTTCCCATTATTCTGATCCTTGACTTCCTTCCAAATTCATAAAATAACACTATCTTCTGAAATCTCATTTATTTAGTCCCATAATACTTTCTGCCTGATCTAACATTATGGTTTTCCTAATTTAGAAGGCATCAGAATAGCTGTTTTCTCTGCTTGCAATGACTCCACTAATATTTATATTACCCTAAATAATTCTCCATGTCAATAGGCAGTATCTACATCCCATATTAACACTAACTTCAGCACAACTGCATGTTCCATAGAATGTAGAATGACATAATGGGGGGTGTGACCTTCATGTTTAGCTATTACCAGCCAGGTAAGCTCTGGCACTGGGTTTGCTAAATATCTGAGCCCAAGGGATAAAGTGTGCCATCCTGAGAAGCAATCAAGATACACTACTTTTTTCCTTTCCTGTGACTACCATAGGGTCCTACCACATTTGAGTGGGTTGGAACTTTCTTTGCCAAATCCAGAGTTCTGCTAGTGACTAATTAAGTAGATATTAAGGTGATGAAGTATTTGATAAATGACAGGCACAGAAGATCCACATGGAGGCATCTAAGCAACAGTGATCCCACTCAGGTGTCCCCAATTATACTACAGATTAAGAGTCAGTCTCTGAACTCATACCAGTTGAAAGACATCTGTTAAAAAGAATCTGAGACTAGACATTACAGGGGACCTTGACTCAACAATGCATGCAAGAGTAACAAAAGATCTCACCAGGGGAATTTACCAGTAGAGGCTAGGCCACCTCCAGAGTCCAATCCTCAAACCCTCACTTGGGTTAGAGATTGAAAGGTGCCCTCCTAAACCTTTTTTGAATTGCATGTTGTACTCAAGAGAAGACTGTAGAGACCTGACTGGTTTTCTGCCACAGGCCGTCTCCTAGAGGCCTCTTAGAATGTTCTTTTTTGTTCCTTTTTGCTTAAACCAAAACAAAGGGAGTATGCATCTTATATTTATATCAGCCTTTCCCCTTTCTCACTTAAACCACTAGGCTATTCTGTCAGTCCTGCCACAGCTACTCTAATGCCAGTAGAGTACATTTATAAGATACTTTTCAGAGCTTTGTGTGTGCGTGTGTATATTTGTGCATATGCGCTTATGTACACACTTATAGGCTATAAAATAGGGAAAAATGTCTGTCATTGGAAAAATTGATCAATAAAATGTGGAGGATGAAGACTGTATAATATATATAACATTTAGAAAAAGTCTTCACAAGCAACCTAGGAGAATATTACATAACACTCTTCACCCAGGTACATTCTTCTTTCCTCAAAGAGGATGGCAAAAGGAGTCTTTAATTTTATCTGGCAGCCTTAAAATAGAGCGGTGATTTTTTTGAATCTTAAGCCGCTTCTTAGACAAGGAGAACTGTCATGTCTCCTGCTCTATGTATGTATTTACATGGATATATATACGTGTAATAGGTTGTTCGCTTTAGTATAATAACTGGTATTGTTGGTCTATTTCTCCACATCTGGCTGTTCGACCCACTTTGATCATCCCACAATGGCTAAAATAACCTTCTACTTTGTTTTCTATCTAATCTAAAGTTTGAGTGCTTTACCAAACTTAAAATTATAAAAGCAGCTGCCATGAAATAAAACTATGTCTATCCTCAGTAGCCTGGCATATGAGATATGTATCACTCACTGGATTATGAGCTAGATAAGTGTAAGAACATACTTTGTCATATTTACCAATTTAACCCTGGTGCACAGTACACCACTGGTTTTAATTGTTTTTTAAATAATAAATGCCTTTTAAGTTCCAGCTCCAGTTAAATATTGTAGCTCTTTCTGTGTATTCTTCTTCACACCAGACAATATCATAATCATGTGTGGAATCTCGTACTGTAACTTCCTATTATTTGTTAAAATATATTCTCAAAATATAGATTAAGTAGCTTTTCAAACTTAGAACTGTGGCAGAAATTACTTCTGGTTCTTCTCTATGCTGGACTCAAAAGAATATTATACTGCCCTGTTCCCTGAGGTTAACATGTTTATATAATACTTTGGCCAAGAAAATGTGAGTGAAACTGACATATATCACCCCTGGGTGGAAATACTTAATTGCTAGTGCTTGACTTTTCCATTCATTCTTTCTCTGTCATACAGAACTAGAAAGTTGTGTATTCCTGATATATGTGTACAGATGGTTGAGCCTCATTCAGCTTGGCTCACTGAACTGCCTCATAAGGATAGTTGCACGAATGATCACTTAGATTTGCAGGGGTATTTACCTGTTACTGAGATCAAAGAGTTGTGAGTTGTCAGAGCATAACATAGTCTGTCCTGATGGACACAGAAGTTTCTCACTTCATTGTGTTTTCTTAGCCCGTCTTTTCCCCTAAAGAAATGAGTAATACCTTTTTTTATTTCTTTCTGCATTTTATTTATTTTTTATTTTCTCTTTTTTTATTGAGGGATAATTGCTTTAAAGTGTTCTCTTATTTTCTGCTGTACAACAAAGTGAATCAGCTATATGTATACATATATCACTTCCCTCTTGGACCTCCCTCCCACCCCCACCCTCCAATCCCCCCATCTAGGTCACCACAGAGCACCGAGCTGACCTCCCAGTGCTATACAGCAGGTTCCCACTAGCTATCTGTTTTACACATAATAGTATATATTTGTCAATCCCAATTCCCAATTCATCCCACACCCCTTCCCGCCATGGGACCAAACATTCATTCTTTACATCTGCCTCTCTATTTCCACCCTGCAAATAGTTTCATTTGTACTATTTTTCTAGATTCCGCATATATGTGTCAATATACGATATTTTTCTCTTTCTGACTTACTTCACACTGCATGACAAACTAGAGGTCCATCCACATCTCTACAAATGACCCAATTTCATTCCTTTTTATGGCTGAGTAATATTCCATTGTATATATGTACCACATCTTCTTTATCCATTCATCTGTTGATTGACATTTAGGTTCCTTCCATGTCTTAGCTATTATAAATAGTGCTGCAATGAACATTGGGGTGCATATTTCTTTTCGAATTATGGTTTTCTCTGGGTATATGCCTAAGAGTGGGATTGCTGGGTCATATGATAGTTCTATTTCAGTTTTGTAAGGAATCTCCATACTATTCTCCATAGTGGCTGTATCAATTTACATTCCCACCAACAGTGCAAGAGGGTCCCCTTTTTTCCACACCCTCTCCAGAATTTATAGTTTGTAGATTTTTTGATGATGGCCATTCTGACAAGTGTGAGATGATAACTCACTGCAGTTTTGATCTGCATTTCTTTAATAATTAGTGATGTTGAGCATCTTTTTATGTGCTCCTTGGCCATCTGTATGCTTTCTTTGAAGAAAGGTCTATGCTTTCCACCTATTTGGTGATTGGGCTGTTTGTTTTTTTGATATTGAGTTGCATGAGCTGTTTGTGTATATTGGAGATTAATCCCTTGTCAGTTGCTTCATTTGCAAATATTTTCTCCCATTTTGAGGGAGAATTCTCTATTCGTCTGGTTTATGGTTTCCTTTGCTATGCAAAAGCTTTTAAGTTTAATAAGTCCCATTTATTTATTCTTGTTTTCATTTTCATTACTCTAGGATGTGGTTCAAAAAAGATCTTGCTGTTATTTATGTCAAAGAGTGTTCTTCCTAAGTTTGTTCTCTAATATTTCTATAGTGTTTGGTCTTACATTTAGGTCTTTAATCAATCTTGAGTGTATTTTTGTGTATGGTGTTAGGGAGTGTTCTAATTTCATTGTTTTACATGTAGCTGTCCAGTTTTCCCAGCACCACTTATGAAGAGACTGTCTTTTCTCCACTGTATATTCTTGCTTCCTTTGTCATAGATTAGGTTACCATAGATGCGTGGGTTTAACTCTGGGCTTTCTATCCCATTCCATTGATGTATATTTCTGTTTTTGTGCCAGTACCATACTGTCTTGATGACTGTAACTTTGTAGTGTAGTCTGAAATCAGGGAGCCTGATTCCTCCAGCTCCGTTTTTCTGTCTCAAGATTGCTTTCACTATTAGGGGTCTTTTGTGTTTCCA
The DNA here is from genome assembly GCF_964374135.1 of Grampus griseus. Lineage (NCBI taxonomy): Eukaryota > Metazoa > Chordata > Mammalia > Artiodactyla > Delphinidae > Grampus > Grampus griseus. The sequence continues at coordinate 38,791,334 of NC_139012.1, read as the reverse complement.
TACAAAGTGTAAAATGGTTTGTTCTAATTCTGTGAAAAAGAGACATTGGTAATTTGATACAGATTACACTGGATCTATAGATTGCTTTGATAATACAGTTATTTTCACAATACTGATTCTTCCCCTCCTAGAACATGGTATATCTCTCCATCTGTTTGTGGCATCTTTGAGTTTTTCATCAGTGTTTTATAGTTTTCTGAGTACAAGTCTTTTACCTCCTTAGGTAGGTTTATTCCTAAGTATTTTGTTCTTTATGTTGCTATGGTAAATGCAATTTTTTTCCTTAATTTCTCTTACTGATATTTCATTGTTAGTGAATACGAATGCAAGAGATTTCTGTGCATAAATTTTGTATCCTGCAACTTTACCAAATTAATTGATTAGTTCTAGTAGTTTTCTTGTGACATCTTTAGGATTTTCTATGTATAGTATCATGTCATCTGCAAATATTGATAGTTTTCCTTCTTCTTTTCCAATCTGGATTCCTTTTATTTCTTTTTCTTCTCTGCATTTTGTGGCTAGGACTTTCAAAACTATGCTGAATAGTAGTGGTGAGAATGGACATCCTTGTCCTGCTCCTGATCTTAGAGGACATATTTTCAGTTTGCTGTGGGTTTGTCATATATAACCTTTATTATGTTCAGGTAGGTTCCCTCTATGCCCACTTTCTAGAGAGTTTTTATCATAAATGGTGTTGAATTTTGTCAAAAGCTTTTTCTGTAACTATTGAGATGATCATATGGTTTTTATTCTTCAATTTGATAATATGGTGTATCATATTGATTTATTTGCATATATTGAATAATCCTTGAATAACTGGGATAAATCCCACTTGATCATGGTGTGTGATCCTTTTAATGTGTGTTGGATTCGGTTTGCTAGTATCTTGCTGAGGATTTTTGCATCTACGTTCATCAGTGATATTTGTCTGTAATTTCTGTTTTGGTGATATCTTTGTCTACTTTTGGTATCAAGGTGATGGTGACCTTGAAGAATGAGCTTGGGTGTGTTCTCTGCAATTTTTCAAAGAGTTTGGAAGGATGGGAGTTAGCTCTTCTCTAAATGTTTGATACAATTTATCTGTGAAGCCATATGGTCCTGGACTTTTGTTTTTTGGAAGATTTTTAATTAAAATTTCAATTTTGTTACTTGTGATTAGTCTGTTTATATTTTCTATTCTTCCTAGTTCAGTCTTGGAAGGTTGTACCTTTCAAATAATTTGTCCATTTCTTCCAGGTTGTCCACTTTATTGGCTTGTAGTAGTCTGTTTTGATCCTTTGCATTTCTGCAGTGATAGCTGTAATTTCTCCTTTTTTGTTTCTAATTTTATTGATTTGAATCCACTCCCTTTTCTTGCTAAAAGTTTATCAATTTTGTTTACCTTCTCAAAGAACCAGGTTTTAGTTTCAATGATTTTTGCTACTGTTTTCTTCATTTTTATTTCATTTATTTCTGCTCTGATGTTTATGATTTCTTTCCTTCTATAACTTTGAGTTTTGTTTGTTCTTCTTTCTCTAGTTGCTATAGTTGTAAGTTTAGATTGTTTATTTGAGATTTTCTTTGTTTCTTGAGTTAGGATTGTATTGTTATAAACCTCCCTCTTAGAACTGCTTTTGCTGTGTCCCAAAGGTTTTGGATCATTGTGTTTTCATTGTCATTTGTCCCTAGGTATTTTGGATTTCCTCTTTGATTTCATCAGTGATCTTTTGGTTATTTAGTAGCATATTGTTTAGCCTCCATATGTTTGGAATTTAGAAATCAATTACAGTTTTTTCCTGTAATTGATTTGTAATCTCATAGTGTTGTGATTGGAAACGATGCTTGGTCTGATTTTAATTTTCTTAAATTTACCAAGGCTTGATCTGGGACCCGAGATGTGATCTATCCTGGAGAATATTCTGTGTGCACTTGAGAAGAAAGTGCATTCTGACACTTTCAGATTGAATGTACTATAAATATCAATAAAGTCTATCTGATCTATTGTGTCATTTAAAGCTTGTGTCTCATTTATTTTCTGTCTGAATGATGTCCATTGGTGTAATTGGGGTGTTAATGTCCCCCACTATTATTGTGTTACTGCCGATTTCCCCTTTTATGGCTGTTTGCATTTGCCTTATGTATTGAGGTGCTCCTATGTTGGGTGAATAAATATTTATAATTGTTAAGTCTTCTTCTTGGATTGATCCCTTGATCATTACGTAGTGTCCTTCCTTTCTCTTATAACAGTCTTTATTTTAAAGTTTATTTTATCTTATATAAGTATTGCTTCTCCAGCTTTCTTTTGATTTCCGTTTGCATGGAATATCTTTTCCATCCCCTAACTTTCATTCTGTATGTGTCTCTATGTCTGAGGTGGGTCTCTTGTAGACCTCATATATGGGTTTTGATATTGTATCCATTCAGCCAGTCCGTGTCTTTTGGTTTGAACATTTAATCCTTTTACATGTAAGGTAATTATCAATATGTATGTTCCTATACCATTTTCTTAATTGCTTTGTGTTTGTTTTTGTAGTTTTTTTCCTTCTCTTTTGTTTCCTGCCTAGAGAAGTTCCTTTCATTTTTTTTGTAAAGCTGGTTTTGTAGTTCTGAATTCTTTTAGCTTTTGCTTGCCTGTAAAGCTTTTGATTTCTCCATAGAATTTGAATGAGGTCCTTGCTGGGGAAAGTAATCTTAGTTGTATGTTTGTCCCTTTCATTATTTTATATATATCCTGTCACTCCCTTCTGGCCTACAGAGTTTCTGTTGAAAAATCAGCTGATAACCTTATGGGGATCCCCCTGAATGTTATTTTTTGATTTTCCCTTGCTGCTTTTACTATATTTTCTTTAAACTTAACTTTTGTTAGCTTGATTAATATGTGTCTTGGTGTGTTCCTTCTTGGGTTTGTCCTGTACAAGTCTCTCTTCATTTCCTGGACTTGGGTGGCTATTTTCTTTCCCATGTTAGAGAAGATGCAGCCCAAGTGCCACCCCTGACATGGTCTCCTCTCACTACCTAGGTCCAGGTGGGTTGAGTGTCAACCCCCTCCAAGGCCTCCTGTGGTGCAGCAAGTCCCTGCGGGTCTGCATGTGGAGGCCTGTACCCCTGCTGGCCTGCAAGGGAAGCTGTGCTCTGTGCCAGCTCCAGGAACAGATACTGGAGGCAGAAATACATGCAGAGGTGGGGCTGACTCAGAGGGTCCAGGGATGTACCTAGAGGTCTTGGAGGGCTGCTGGGGAGCTGGTGGCTTGTGAGGTCTTTGTTCCCAGGCCTGGAGTTGGTCCTGTGCTCCTGTGGTGGGAGCAGTGAGTCCAAGCCACTGGGCTAACAGAGAGCTTTGGTCCCAAGGAATATTAATCAGTGTGAGGTCTCCCAGAGGTTCTCCTCTTGGTGCCAAGACCCAGCTCCACCCAACTGCCTGCAAACCCTGGTGCTGGATACCTCAGGCCAAACAACCAGCAAGACAGGAACACAGCCCCAGTCATCCAAAAAAAAAATAGATAACAAAAAAACATGCTACAGATGAAAGAGAAAGGTAAAACCTACAAAACCAAATAAATGAAGAGGAAATAGGCAACCTACCTGAAAAAGTATTCAGAGTAATGATAGTAATGATGATCCAAAATCTCAGAAATATAATAGAGGCATAGATTGAGAAAATACAAGAAATGTTTAACAAAAACCTAAAAGAACTAAAGAAGAAACAAACAGTGATGAAAAACACAATAACTGAAATGAAAAATACACTCAAAAGGATCAATAGCAGAATAACTGAGACAGAAGAACAAATAATTGAGCTGGAAGATAGAAAGGTGGAAATAACTTCTGAGGAGCAGAACAAAGAAAAAGAATGAAAAGAAATGAGAACAGTCTCAGAAGCCTCTGGGACGACGTTAATCACACCAACATTTTAATTATAGGGGTCCCAGAAGGGGAAGGGTCTGAGAAAACTTTTTGAAGAGCAATATCTTCTTTAAAACTAAAATACCTTTATGTTCATTTGCAGATATCAAAAGAAAGAGTTAACTAGTGAAATTCATTCTTTCAAAAGACCCAAGAGTGAAAGAGTACATGGAGAAAGCAGGCTGAGGCCCTGAAAAATGTGACTATGGTTCTTACTCTCTAATCTGTTCCTTCTTTGGAACATTCTACCTGTTTTGGCTTGCAGTAAAAAGCAGATTGTAATTCATAAGTAGTCTTCCTCAATTGCCATTACATTGCCACTCATGAAAGCCACAGCAGAGTGAGTTCCTGTTTTCCTTAGTAAAAGAATAACTTCACTTAGTGGTATAGTTAAACATGGCTGTGAACCTAATTATATGAGTAAAATATGGTTTCAATAGGCCAATAGTGACCATGCCTGTATAAGTAAGGTCAGGCAGCTATTAAAACCAAAACACATTCATGCACAAAGTTTCATTGCTGTTCTATTTTTTTTCTAACACAAATACCCCAATGTTTGAACCTCTCTACATCTGCTTCATAGAATCTACTCTGTTTTCCCTTTTTCTGTTATTCTGTATGAATTCCAAAGCTATACACTCTATACTTTCTTATTTCTGAATTTTCATGTCCTGCTAAACAAATTATTCTTATGCTAAATGTGATATAACAAAATTTTGCATACATATTATGCTTATGTAGGTTAAAAATAAACTACATAATGTTTTGTAGTAAAATATTGTCAATTAATTAACTAAAAATACATAATCAGAGTTATACTAGTGAGACAGCATAACAGATACAATTTTATATTGATTTGTGCTAATACTGACCATGTATCTGAGCAGGACCCTATCGGGCCTTTCTGAGACAGACCCTTCCCCCATATCCTCTGCTTTAACTCCTCTCTGAAGTACCTAGATAACAGTATCTGATGAATATTTCCTGAGTTGTTTTATAGATAAGAAAAACCCTCACCAAATGGAAGATGTTAACTACTTGATGACCATGAGCCCATAGCCCCAGCCATTGGAGCCAAATGATTGATAATTTTAATCCCTGTGACACTGCCCTGTTACCTTACCTTACCATTAATCAATCAGAGAATTGTACACAAGTTGATCATATATTCTGCAACCTCACTCCATCACCTGCCTTTTAAAAGTGCTTTACTGAAATCCTTCAGGGAGTTTGGGGCTTTTGGGCATGAGCCACCTGTCACCTTGCATGACTCTACAATAAACATTTCTCTGCTCCAAACTCTGATGTTTAGGGAGTGTATGGCCTCATTGTGTATCAGGCACGTGAACTTGGGCTTGGCAATAACTAATCAGTACTTGTGAGCTAGTGATCCACATGGTACCTTGGTAAGTAATCACCTTTGGGCAACAAGTTTGAGAACAAGTTGGATTTATGTGAAGTTTCCATGGGTTTCCAGTTCATGTATTACTCATTAACATGTACACTGGATACTTGGAACTTATTTTTCATGTAATTTTTATTCACCACTTTATTCTAAATATGCCACTTATAGGGCAATCTCCTTTATATACATTTTTTGATACGTGATGAAAATGTTACAAATAGTATAGCTGAGCAGAATAAGGAGAATAGAATAGGTCAGAAGAAATTGAATGTTACAATAGATCTAAATTATTTTGGTATGTGTTATAAACCGCTAGATAAAAAGTGCCATAAAGTTGAGGAAATGGCCTGAAAAATAAAATGAGCTTGTGATATAGGGGAAAAAGAACTGGTGAAGGATTTTAATTACCTAGTGCATAAAAATTAATCTAAAAATGTGCTGTTCAGAACTACATAATATTGTCTCATAGTCAAGATATCACTTACCTTCTTTTCACTCCACTTAAGGTAAAACTTCTATGTAATCCCAAACTATACAGTTTTTTTTCAAATTATCTGCTCAGTTTTGCGTAAGTTTTGACTCATTTATTTGGCATAGATATTCTAAATTTTTAAAATTAACTTTAGTTATGGCATTTTTCCTAGTTAAAAAATAACACTTTGATTATGATTAAACAGTAGATATAAAACAGACCAGAAATCTGTTAATAGGTTACTAGGAAAATCAAACTGAAAATAAATTATATTAATATATGTAGTTCAAAAAGAGAACCATAAGAGTTCAGCACATTTAGAGTAGAAAAAGCACTGCAAATCTACCCACATGTATTTTGGAATATCTATATTATTGAGTCTTGGAAAGGAAAACAAAACAAGTTAATGAAATGTCAAAAGTCCAAAGTTGAATTTAAATAAAAGCATTTCACCTAAAATTACCAAACAATTTTGAACTGAAGTTTAAATCATCATAACTTTGCCCTCTACCTCAATTTATTGCTGTACCACTTTGTCTTCAGAGAAAAAGAATGAAAAAGAAGAATCAAAGAAAGTGTTTGCAAGCACCTGAAATATCAAGGGTCTGGATTCTAGCTGCTAATTGGTTTAAATCCTTAGATAGGCACCTCTTATAGCAAAACCTCTTATTAGTAAGCTTATTTTTTCCCTCAGATCACCAGTGTCTGGACTTCTATAGGAAAAATTCTATTTAACATATCAGAGGAATTTTCATTAATCACTGTGCTTCAATAGTAATTTACTATGTAGTATTTAAAATAAATGTATCCTGTTTATAAAGGAATAAAGGCATCTTAGTGTGCTAGGTTAAACAATAAATAGTTTATAAGTGAATTAAAACATGATGACTTTCTCATCTTCTACAAGCATAACAACCTAGATTCTGGAACCTAGAGTTAATTTACTTTCCCATAAAATATTGAAAAAGGCTACAGTGTTCTTTTGTATTCATTACCAGGTACTTGAACTTCAGTTTTGCAAAAAGATAGAAAATCTTGATAACTTGCTCCAGAAAAGTCTCTGATAAAATTTAATATAATACATTGATAAAAACTTAAGTATTTGAAAGTTGATGCCTGAACTCATAGCCCAACATTTTAGCCATTTTTAACTCGGACACCTTGAGCGAGTTCATTATTCTCTTGGAGTTTCAGGCCCCTAATCTGGAAAATGAGGAAAATAATAACTTACAAGGTTATATATAGAGAGATTAAATGAGATAATAATATAAAATGCTTAGGACAGTGACTAGCATTTGCTGTATAAAAGTGGACTTTCATTTTCTGTAAGCTATTATTTTTGAAAATCAGAGATAAATGGTTCCATCTAAGAGTGCATAGTGTTTCAAAGATAAATTTGAAATGTGCTTCGGGCTAGATGTCAAATATTGTAATTGATTTTTTCTTGGGTCCGTAGCAGAAGAGTTTGATATTTCTAAGTGTATAAATTCATTTCCAGAGACTTAGTAGGAAATCTTTTTATCTCAGCTACCAGTTAACCCTTCATGGTATTTCAGGCAGTCATTTCTGCAATCCGGCTGGCAGTGTATAGAAAAGATTTCCTCTTGATAGAAAATTGAGACTTTTTTATTTTTATTATTATTATTATTTTTTGTGGGGGGGAGGTACGCGGGCCTCTCACTGTTGTGGAATCTCCCGTTGTGGAGAACAGGCTCTGGACACGCAGGCTCAGCAGCCATTGCTCACGGGCCTAGCTGCTCCGTGGCATGTGGGATATTCCCAGACCAGGACATGAACCCGTGTCCCTTGCATCAGCAGGTGGACTCTCAATCACTGTGCCACCAGGGAAGCCCAAGACAGATTTTTTTTTTTAACATCTTTATTGGGGTATAATTGTTTTAAAATGGGGTGTTAGTTTCTGCTTTATAACAAAGTGATTCAGTTATACATATACATATGTTCCCATACCTCTTCCCTCTTGCATCTCCCTCCCTCCCACCCTCCCTATCCCACCCCTCCAGGCGGTCACAAAGCACCAAGCCGATAACCCTGTGCCATGCGGCTGCTTCCCACTAGCTATCTACCTTACGTTTATTAGTGTATATATGTCCATGACTCTCTCTCGCCCTGTCACAGCTCACCCTTCCCCCTCCCCATAACCTCAAGTCCGTTCTCCAGTAGGTCTGTGTCTTTATTCCTATCTTACCCCTGGGTTCTTCATGACATTTTTTTTTCTTCTTAAATTCCATATATATGTGTTAGCATACGGTATTTGTCTTTTTCTTTCTGACTTACTTCACTCTGTATGACAGACTCTAGGTCTATCCACCTCATTACAAATAGCTCAATTTCGTTTCTTTTTATGGCTGAGAAATATTCCATCATATATATGTGCCACATCTTCTTTATCCATTCATCCGATGATGGGCACTTAGGTTGTTTCCATGTCTGGGCTATTGTAAATAGAGCTGCAATGAACATTTTGGTACATGACTCTTTTTAGATTTTGGTTTTCTCATGGTATATGCCCATTAGTGGGATTGCTGGGTCATATGGTAGTTCTATTTGTAGTTTTTTAAGGAACCTCCATACTGTTCTCCATAGTGGCTGAACCAATTCACATTCCCACCAGCAGTGCAAGAGTGTTCCCTTTTCTCCACACCCTCTCCAGCATTTCTTGTTTCTAGATTTTTTGATGATGGCCATTCTGACTGGTGTGAGATGATATCTCATTGTAGTTTTGATTTGCATTTCTCTAATGATTAATGATGTTGAGCATTCTTTCATGTGTGTTTCTTGGCAGTCTGTATATCCTCTTTGGAGAAATGTCTATTTAGGTCTTCTGCCCATTTTTGGATTGGGTTGTTTGTTTTTTTGTTATTGAGCTGCATGAGCTGCTTATAAATTCTGGAGATTAATCCTTCGTCAGTTGCTTCATTTGCAAATATTTTCTCCCATTCTGAGGGTTGTCTTTTGGTCTTGTTTATGGTTTCCTTTGCTGTGCAAAAGCTTTGCAGTTTCTTCAGGACCCATTTCTTTATTTTTGTTTTTATTTCCATTATTCTAGGAAGTGGGTCAGAATGGATCTTGCTGTGATTTATGTTATAGAGTCTTCTGCCTATGTTTTCCTCTAGGAGTTTGATAGTATCTGGCCTTACACTTAGGTCTTTAATCCATTTTGAGCTTATTTCTGTGTATGGTGTTAGGGAGTGATCTAATCTCATACTTTTACATGAACCTGTCCAGTTTTCCCAGCACCACTTATTGAAGAGGCTGTCCTTTCTCCACTGTACATTCCTGCCAACTTTATCAAAGATAAGGTGACCATATGTGCATGGGTATATCTCTGGGGTTTCTATCCTGTTCCAATGATTTATCTTTCTGTTTTTTTGCCAGTACCATACTGTCTTGATTACTGTAGCTTTGTAGTATAGTCTGAAGTCAGGGAGCCTGATTCCTCCAGCTCCTTTTTTCATTCTCAAGATTGCTTTGGATATTCAGGGTCTTTTGTGTTTCCATACAAATTGCAAAATTTTTTGTTCTAGTTCTGTGAAAAATGCCAGTGGTAGTTTGGTAGGGATTGCATTGAATCTGTAGATTGCTTTGGGTAGTAGAGTCATTTTCACAATGTTGATTCTTCCTATCCAAGAACATGGTATATCTCTCGATCTATTTGTATCGTCTTTACTTTCTTTCATCAGTGTCTTATAATTTTCTGCATACAGGTCTTTTGTCTCCTTAGGTAGGTTTATTCCTAGATATTTTATTCTTTTTGTTGCAGTGGTACATGGGAGTGTTTTCTTGATTTCCATTTCAGATTTTTCATCATTAGTGTATAAGAATGCCAGAGATTTCTGTGCATTAATTTTGTATCCTGCTACTTTACCAAATTCATTGATTAGCTCAAGTAGTTTTCTGTTAGCATCTTTAGGATTCTCTATATATAGTATCATGTCATCTGCAAACAGTGACAGCTTTACTTCTTCTTTTCTGATTTGAATTCCTTTTATTTCCTTTTCTTCTCTGATTGCTGTGGCTAAAACTTCCAAAACTACATTGAATAACAGTTGTGAGAGTGGGCAACCTTGTCTTGCTCCTGATCTTAGTGGAAATGGTTTCAGTTTTTCACCACTGAGGATGATGTTGGCTGTGGGCTTGTCATATATGGCCTTTATTATGTTGAGGACAGTTCCCTCTATGCCTACTTTCTGCAGGGTTTTTATCATAAATGGGTGTTGAATTTTGTCAAAAGCTTTCTCTGCATCTATTGAGATGATCATATGGTTTTTCTCCTTCATTTTGTTAATATGGTTTATCACATTGATAGATTTGCGTATATTGAAGAATCCTTGCATTCCTGGAATAAACCCCACTTGATCATGGAGTATGATCCTTTTAATGTGCTGTTGAATTCTGTTTGCTAGTATTTTGCTGAGGATTTTTGCATCTCTGTTCATCAATGATATTGACCTGTAGTTTTCTTTCTTTGTGACATCCTTGTCTGGTTTTTGTATCAAGGTGATTGTGGCCTCATAGAAGGAATTTTGGAGTGTTCCTCCCTCTGCTATATTTTGGAAGAGTTTGAGAAGGATACGTGTTAGGTCTTCTCTAAATGTTTGATAGAATTCGCCTGTGAAGCCATCTGGTCCTGGGCTTTTGTTTGTTGGAAGACTTTTAAGCACAGTTTCAATTTCAGTGCTTGTGATTGGTCTGTTTGTATTTTGTATTTCTTCCTGATTCAGTCTTGGCAGGTTGTGCATTTCTAAGAATTTGTCCATTTCTTCCAGATTGTCCATTTTATTGGCATACAGTTGCTTGTAGTAATCTCTCATGATCTTTTTTATTTCTGCAGTGTCAGTTGTTACTTCTCCTTTTTCATTTCTAATTCTATTGATTTGAGTCTTCTCTCTTTTTTTCTTGATAAGTCTGGTTAGTGGTTTATCTGTTTTGTTTATCTTGTCAAAGTACCAGCTTTTAGTTTTATTGATCTTTGCTATTGTTTCCTTCATTTCTTTTTCATTTATTTCTGATCTGATTTTTATGATTTCTTTCCTTCTGTTAGCTTTGGGGTTTTTTTGTTCTTCTTTCTCTAATTGCTTGAGGTACAAGGTTAGGCTGTTTATTTGAGATGTTTCCTGTTTCTTAAGGTGGGCTTGTATTGCTATAAACTTCCCCCTTAGAACTGCTTTTGCTGCATCCCATAGGTTTTGGGTCGTTGTGTCTCCATTGTCATTTGTTTCTAGGTATTTTTTGATTTCCTCTTTGATTTCTTCAGTGATCATTTCATTATTAACTAGTGTATTGTTTAGCCTCCATGTGTTTGTATTTTTTACAGATCTTTTCCTGTAATTGATATCTAGTCTCGTGGCGTTGTGGTCAGAAAAGATACTTGATACAATTTCAATTTTCTTAAATTTACCAAGGTTTGTTTTGTGACCCAAGATATGATGTAACCTGGAGATTGTTCCATGAGCACTTGAGAAAAATGTGTATTCTGTTGTTTTTGGATGGAGTGTCCTATAAATATCAATTAAGTCCATCTTGTTTAATGTACCATTTAAAGCTTGTGTTTCCTTATTGATTTTCATTTTGGATGATCTGTCCATGAGTGAAAGTGGGGTGTTAAAGTCCCCTACTATGAATGTGTTACTGTCGATTTCTCCTTTTATGGCTGTTAGTATTTGCCTTATGTATTGTGTTGCTCCTATGTTGGGTGCATAAATATTTACAATTGTTATATCTTCTTCTTGGATCGATCCCTTGATCATAATGTAGTGTCTTTCTTTGTCTCTTCTAATAGTCCTTATTTTAAAGTCTATTTTGTCTGATATGAGAATTGCTACTCCAGTTTTCTTTTGGTTTCCATTTGCATGGAATAATTTTTCCATCCCCTTACTTTCAGTCTGTATGTGTCTCTATGTCTGAAGTGGGTCACTTGTAGACAGCATATGTAAGGGTCTTGTTTTTGTATCCATTCAGCCAATCTGTGTCTTTTGGTGGGAACATTAATCCATTTACATTTAGGGTAATTATCCATATGTATGTTCCTATTCCCATTTTATAAATTGTTTTGGGTTCGTTATTATAGGTCTGCTCCTTCTCTTGTGTTTCTTGCCTAGAGAAGATCCTTTAGCATTTGTTGTAAAGCTGGTTTGGTGGTGCTGAACTCTCTCAGCTTTTGCTTGTCTGTAAAGGTTTTAATTTCTCCATCAAATCTGAATGAGATCCTTGTTGGGTAGAGTAGTCTTGGTTGCAGGTTTTTCTCCTTCATCACTTTCAGTATGTCCTGCCACTCCCTTCTGGCTTGTAGGGTTTCTGCTGAGAGATCAGCTGTTAACCTTATGGGGATTCCCTTGTGTGTTATTTGTTGTTTTTCCCTTGCTGCTTTTAATATGCTTTCTTTGTATTTAATTTTTGACAGTTTGATTAATACGTGTCTTGGCGTATTTCTCCTTGGATTTATCCTGTATGGGACTCTCTGTGCTTCCTGGACTTGATTAACTATTTCATTTCCCATATTAGGGAAGTTTTCAACTATAATCTCTTCAAATATTTTCTCACTCCCTTTCTTTTTCTCTTCTTCTTCTGGAACCCCTATAATTCGAATGTTGGTGTGTTTAATGTTGTCCCAGAGGTCTCTGAGACTGTCCTCAGTTCTTTTCATTCTTTTTTCTTTATTCTGCTCTGCAGTAGTTATTTCCAGTATTTTATCTTCCAGGTCATTATCTGTTCTTCTGTCTCAGTATTCTGCTATTGATCCCATCTAGAGTACTTTTAATTTCATTTATTGTGTTGCTCATCATTGCTTGTTTCATCTTTATTTCTTCTAGGTCCTTGTTAAATGTTTCTTGCATTTTGTCCATTCTACTTCCAAGATTTCGGATCATCCTTACTATCATTATTCTGAATTCTTTTTCAGGTAGACTGCCTATTTCCTCTTCATTTGATAGGTCTGGTGCATTTTTATCTTATTCCTTCATCTGCTGTGTGTTTTTCTGTCTTCTCATTTTGCTTATCTTACTGTGTTTGGGGTCTCCTTTTTGCAGGCTGCAGGTTCGTAGTTCCTGCTGTTTTTGGTGTCTGTCCCCAGTGGCTAAGGTTGGTTCAGTGGGTTGTGTAGGCTTCCTGGTAGAGGGGACTAGTGCCTGTGTTGTGGTGGATGAAGCTGGATCGTATCTCTCTAGTGGGTAAGTTCACGTCTGGTGGTGTGTTTTGGGGTGTCTGTGGCCTTATTATGATTTTAGGCAGCCTCTCTGCTAATGGGTGTGCTTGTGTTCCTGTTTTTCTAGTTGTTTGGCATAGGTTGTCCAGCACTGTAGCTTGCTGGTCGTTGAGTGAAGCTGGGTGCTGGTGTTAAGATGGAGGTCTCTGCGAGATTTTTGCCATTTGATATTATGTGGAGCTGGGAGGTCTCTTGTTGACCAGTGTCCTGAAGTTGGCTCTCCTACCTCAGAGGCAGAGCCCTGACTCTTGGCTAGAGCACCAAGAGACTTTAATCCACATGGCTCAGAATAAAAGGGAGAAAAAAATAGAGAGAATTAGTAGAAGTATGAAGAAAGAAAGAGAGAAAAGAGGGAAGGAAGGAAGGAAGGAAGAAAGAAAGAAAGAAAGAAAGAAGCAAAGAAGGAAAGAAGGCAAGAAGGAAAGAAAGGAGGGAGGGAGGAAGGAAGAAGGGGGGAAAAGGAAAAAAGACAGAAAGAAAGCAGATATGGTAAAATAAAATGAAGTATAATAAAGTTATTGAATTAAAAAAATATTTAGAAAAAAAAGGGATAGATAGAACCTTAGGACAAATGTTGGAAGCAAAGCTATACAGACAAAATCTTACACAGAAGCATACACATACACCCTCACAAAAAGAGGTAAAGGGGAAAAAATCATAAATCTTGCTCTCAGAGACCACCTCCTCAATTTGGGATGATTCGTTGTCTAAAGGAGGGAAGGCAGGAAAGAAAGAAAGAAAGAAAGAAAGGAAAGAAAGAAAGAAAGAAAGAAAGAAAGAAAGAAAGAAAGAAAGAAAGAAAGAAAGAAAGAAAGAAAGAAAGAAAGAAAGAAAGAAAGAAGGTAAAGTATAATAAAGTTATTAAAATTAAAATTAATTATTAAAATAAAATTTATAAAAAACCATGGATGGATAGAACCCTAGGACAAATGGTGGAAGTAAAACTATACAGATAAGATCTCACACAGAAGCATACACATACACATTCACAAAAGGAGGAAAAGGGAAAAAATAATAGATCTTGCTCTCGAAGCCCCCCTCCTCAATTTGGGATGACTCGTTGTCTATTCATGTATTCCACAGATGCAGGGCACATCAAGTTGATTGTGGAGCTTTAATCCACTGTTTCTGAGGCTGCTGGGAGAGATTTCCCTCTCTCTTCTTTGTTCTCACAGTTCACAGGGGCTTAGGTTTGGATCTGGCCCTGCCTCTGCATGTAGGTCGCTGGAGGGCGTCTGTTGTTTGCTCAGACAGGATGGGGTTAAAGGAGCCGGTGATTCAGGGACTCTGGCACACTCAGGCCGGGGGGGTAGGGAGGGGCACTGCATGCAGGGCAGGCCTGCGGCGGCAGAGGCCGGCATGCTGTTGCACCAGTCTGAGGTCCGCCATGCGTTCTCCCGGGGAAGTTGTCCCTGGATCATGGGACCCTGGCAGTGGCGGGCTGCACAGGCTCCGAGGAAGAGGTGTGTGGATAGTGACCTGTGCTTGCACACAGGCCCCTTGGTGGCGGTAGCAGCAGCCTTAGCGTCTCCCGCCCGTCCCTGGGGTCCGTGCTTTTAGCCGCGGCTCGCGCCCATCTCTGGGGTCCACGCTTTTAGCCACGGATCATGCTTGTCTCTGGGTTCCGCGCTTTTAGCCGTGGCTCGCGCCCGTCTCTGGAGTTCCTTTAAGCAGCGCTCTTAAATCCCTCTCCTCGCGCACCAGGAAACAAAGAGGGAAGAAAAAGTCTCTTGCCTCTTCGGCAGGTGCAGACTTTTCCCAGGCCTCCCACCCGGGTAGCCGTGGTTCACTAACCCCTTCAGGCTATGTTCAAGTCACCAATCCCAGTCCTCTCCCTGTGCTCAGACCTAAACCAAAACCCGAGCCTCAGCTCGCAGCCCCACCCGCCCCAGCAGGTGAGCAGACAAGCCTCTGAGGCTGGTGAGTGCCGGTCGGCACTGATCCTCTGTGCGGGAATCTCCCCGCTTTGCCCTCCGCACCCCTGTTGCTGTGCACTCCTCCGCGGCTTCGAAGCTCCCCCCGCCACCTCCCACAGTCTCCACCCACGAAGGGGCTTCCTAGCGTGTGGAAACTTTTCCTCCTTCACAGCTCCCTCGCACTGGTGCAGGTGCCATCCCTGTTCTTTTGTCTCTGTTTTTTCTGTTTTTCTTTTGCCCTACCCAGGTACGTGGGGGAGTTTCTTGCCCTTTGGGAGGTCTGAGGTCTTCTGCCAGCCTTCAGTAGGTGTTCTGTAGGAGTTGTTCCACGTGTAGATGTATTTCTGGTGTATCTGTGGGGAGGAAGGTGATCTCCGTGTCTTACTCTTCCGCCATCTTCAAGGTCCCCCCCAGTTTTTTTTAAAATATAAATATTACCAGTTCCTATGCTAGATTCTCAGTAATATATTTTTCCCTGTGTTTAACATATAGACTAATTTTTGCTTTAAGAAATTAACCTTGCTAGAGATAATGGTAATATTTTATTTCACTTCTACAAACATCATGAAATTGTGGGTGATTTTTCTAGGCAGTATTCATCTATTAAAATCCAGATAATCGAGACGAGGGGAAGATGGTGGAAGAGTAAGATGCAGAGATCACCTTCCTCCCTACAGACACACAAGAAATACATCTACACGTGGAATAACTCCTACAAAACACCTACTGAACACTGGCAGAGACGTCAGACCTCCCAAAAGACAAGAAAGTCCCCACATACGTGGGTAGGCCAAAGAGAAAAGAATAAACAGAGACAAAAAGATAGGGATGGGACCTGCATGAGTGGGAGGGAGCTGTGAAGGAGGAAAAGTTTCCATACACTAGGAAGTCCCTTCACGGGTGGAGACTGTGGGAGGTGGCAGGGGGAGCTTCGAAGCCACGGAGGAGTGCACAGCAACAAGGGCGCGGAGGGCAAAGTGGAGAGATTCCTGCACAGAGGATCAGTGCCGACTGGCACTCACCAGCCCAAGACGCTTGTCTGCTCACCCACCAGGGCAGGCAGGGCTGTGAGCTGAGGCTTGGGCTTGTCAGAGTACAGGGAGAGGACTGGGGTTGGTGGCGTGAACACAGCCTGCAAGGGGTTAGTGCACCACGGCTAGCCAGGAGGGAGTCCGGAGAAAATCTGGACCTGCCGAGGAGGCAAGAGACTTATTCTTCCCTCTTTGTTTCCTGATGTGCAAGGAGAGGGGATTAAGAGCACTGCTTAATGGAGCTCCAGGGACAGGTGCGAGCCACGGTTAAAAGCACGGACTCCAGAGACAGGCATGAGATGCTAAGGCTGCTGCTGCTGCCACCAAGAAGCCTGTGTGTGAGTACAGGTCAGTATCCACACGCCCCTGCCAGGGAGCCTGTGCAGCCTTCTACTGTCAGCATCCCGGGATCCAGGGAAAACCTCCCCAGGAGAATGCACGGTGTGTCTCCAACTGGTGCAACATCACGCTGGTCTCTGCCACTGCAGGCTTACCCCGCACTCTGTAGCCCTCCCTCACCCCCGCCTGAGTGAGCCAGAGCTCCTGAATCAGCTGCTCCTTTAACCCCATCCGGTCTGAGTGAAGAAAAGTTGCCCTCCGGTGGCTCATGTGCAGAGGCGAGGCCAAATGCAAAGCTGATACCCGGGAGCTGTGAGAATAAAGAAGAGAAAGGGAAATCACTCCCAGCAGCTTCAGAAGCAGTGATTTGAAGCTCCACAATCAACTTGATGTATCCTGCATCTGTGGAATACATGAATACACAACGAATCATCCCAAATTGAGGAGGTGGACTTTGAGAGCAAGATTTATTATTTTTTCCACTTTTCCTGTTTTTGTGACTGTGAATGTGTATACTTCTGTGTGAGATTTTATCTGTATAGATTTGCTTCCACCACTTATCCTAGGGTTCTATCCGTCTGTTTTTTTTTTTTCTTTTTAAAGAAAAAAAATTTCTTAATAATTATTTTTTATTTTAATAACTTTATTTTATTTTATCTTATTTTATTTTATTTTATCTTCTTTCTTTCTTTCCTTGCTACCCTCCTTCCTTCCTCCCTTCCTCCTTTCCTAACTCCCTCCTTGCTTTCTTTCTTTCTTTCCTTCTTTCATTCTCTTTCTTTCTTTCTTTCTCTCTTTCTTTCTTTCTTTCATTCTATTTTTTCTACCTTTTTTTCTGAGCTGTGTGGATGAAAGGCTCTTGGTGTTGCAACCAGGAGTCTGCACAGGCTCCCCGGCAGGGACATGTGGATACTGACTGTGCTGTGCCTCTGAGGTGGGAGAGCCACCTTCAGGACACTGGTCCACAAGAGACTTCCCAGCTCCGCATAATATGAAATGGTGAAAATATCCCAGAGATCTCGATCTCAACACCAACATCCAGCTTCACTCAATGACCAGCAAGCTACAGTGCTGGACACCCTATGCCAAACAACTAACAAGAAAGGAACACAACACCACCCATTAGAAGAGAGGCTGTCTAAAATCATAAGTCCACAGACACCCCAAAACACACCACCAGATGTGGACCTGCCCACAAGATAGAAAAGAACCAACCTCATCCAACAGAACACAGGCACTAGTCTCCTCCACCAGAAAGCCTACACAACCCACTGAGCCAACTTTAGCCACGGGGACAGACACCAAAAACAATGGGAACTACGAACATGCAGCCTTCAAAAAGGAGACCCCAAACACAGTAAGATAAGCAAAATGAGAAGACAGAAAAACACACAGCAGATGAAGGAGCAAGATAAAAACCCATGAGGCCTAACAAATGAAGAGGAAATAGGCAGTCTACCTGAAAAGCAATTCAGAATAATGATAGTAAAGATGAGCCAAAATCTTGGAAATAGAATAGACAAAATGCAAGAAACATTTAACAAGGACCTAGAAGAACTAAAGATGAAACAAGCAACAATGAACAACACAATAATTGAAATTGAAAATACTCTAGATGAGATCAATAGCAGAATAACTGAGGCAGAAGAATGGATAAGTGACCTGGAAGATAAAATAGTGGAAATAACTACTGCAGAGCAGAATGAAGAAAAAAAAATGAAAAGAACTCAGGAGAGTTTCAGAGACTTCTGGGACAATATTAAACACACCAACATTCGAATTATAGGGGTTCCAGAAAAAGAAGAGGAAAAGAAAGGGACTGAGAAAACATTTGAAGAGGTTATAGTTGAAAACTTCCCTAATATGGGAAATGAAATAGTTAATCAAGTCCAGGAAGCACAGAGAGTCCCATACAGGATAAAGCCAAGGAGAAATATGCCAAGACACATATTAATTAAACTATCAAAAATTAAATACAAAGAAAAAATACTAAAAACAGCAAGGGAAAAACAACAAATAACACGCAAGGGAATCCCCTTAAGTGTAACAGCTGACCTTTCAGCAGAAACACTGCAAGCAAGAAGGGACTGGTAGGACATATTTAAAGTGATGAAGGAGAAAAACCTACAACCAATATTACTCTACCAAGCAAGGATCTCATTCAGACTTGATGGTGAAATTAAAATCTTTACAGACAACCAAAAGATGGGAGAGTTCAGCAACTCCAAACCAGCTTACAAGAAATGCTAAAGGAACTTCTCTAGGCAAGAAACACAAGAGAAGGAAAAGACCTACAATAACAAACCCAAAACAATTAAAAATGGGAATAGGATCAAATATATCGATAATTACCTTAAAGGTAAATGGATTAAAGCTCCCACCAAAAGACATAGACTGGCTGAATGGTTACAAAAACAACACCCACATATATGCTGTCTACAAGAGAACCACTTCAGACCTAGAGACACATACAGACTGAAAATGAGGGGATGGAAAATGATATTCCATTTAAATGGAAACCAAAAGAAACCTGGCGTAGCAATTCTCATATCAGACAAAATAGACTTTAAAATAAAGACTATTAGAAGAGACAAAGAAGGACACTACATAATGATAAAGGGATTGATCCAAGAAGAAGATAAAACAATTGTAAATATTTATGCACCCAACATAGGAGCAACACAATACATAAGGCAAATACTAACAGCCATAAAAAGGGAAAATGACAGTAACACATTCATAGTAGGTGACTTTAACACCCCACTTTCACCAAAGGAAAAATCATCCAAACTGAAAATAAATAAGGAAACACAAGCTTTAAATGATACATTAAACAAGATGGACTTAATTGATATTTAGAGGACATCCCATCCAAAAACAGCAGAATCAACATTTTTCTCAAGTGCTCATGAAAAATTCTCCAGGATAGATCATATCTTGGGTCACAAATCAAGCTTTGGTAAATTTAAGAAAATTGAAATTGTAGCAAGTATCTTTCCCGACCGCAATGCTATGAGACTAGATATCAATTACAGGAAAAGATCTGTAAAAAATACAAACACATGGTGACTGAACAATACACTATTTAATAACGAAGTGAACACTGAAGAAATCAAAGAGGAAATCAAAAAATACCTAGAAACAAATAACAATAGAGACACGATGACCCAAAACCTATGGGATGCAGCAAATGAAGTCCTATGAGGGAAGTTTATAGCAATATAATCCTACCTTAAGAAACAGGAAATATCTTAAATAAACAACCTAACCTTGCACCTAAAGCAATTAGAGAAAGAAGATCAGAAAATAACCACAAAGTTAGCAGAGGAAAGAAATCATAAAGATCAGATCAGAAATAAATGAAAAAGAAATGAACGAAATGATAGCAAAGATCAATAAAACTAAAACCATGTTCTTTGAGAAGATAAACACAATTGGTAAACCATTAGCCAGACTCATCGAGAAATAAAGGGAGAAGACTCAAATCAATAGAATTAGAAATGAAAAAGGAGAAGTAACAACTGACACTGCAGAAATAAAAAAGGTCATGAGAGATTACTACAAGCAACTCTATGCCAATAAAATGGAAAACCTGGAAGAATTAGACAAATTCTTAGAAATGTACAACCTGCCAAGACTGAATCAGGAAGAAATAGATAATATGAACAGACCAATCACAAGCACTGAAATTGAAACTGTGATTAAAAATCTTCCAACAAACAAAAGCCCAGGACCAGATGGCTTCACAGGAGGATTGTATCAAACATTTAGAGAACAGCTGACACCTATACTTCTCAAACTCTTCCAAAATATAGCAGAGGGAGGAACACTCCCAAACTCATTCAACGAGGTCACCATTACCTTGATACCAAAACCAGACAAGGATGTCACAAAGAAAGAAAACTACAGGCCAATATCACTGATGAACATGGATGCAATAATCCTCAACTAAATACTAGCAAACAGAATTCAACAGCACATTAAAAGGATCATACACCATGATCAAGTGGGGTTTATTCCAGGAATGCAAGGATTCTTTAATATATGCAAATCAAACAATGTGATACACCAAATTAACAAAATGAAGGAGAAAAACCATATGATCATCTCAATAGATGCAGAGAAAGCTTTTGACAAAATTCAACACCGATTTATGATAAAAAACCCTGCAGAAAGTAGGCATAGAGGGAACTTTCATTAACATAATAAAAGTCATATATGACAAACCCACAGCCAACATCGCCATCAATGGTAAAAAACTGAAAGCATTTCCACTAAGATCAGGAACAAGACAAGGTTGCCCACTCTCACAACTCTTATTCAACATAGTTTTGGAAGTTTTAACCACAGCAATCAGAGAAGAAAAGGAAATAAAAAGAATCCAAATCAGAAAATAAGACATCAAGCTGTCACTGTTTGCAGTTGACATTATACTATACATAGAGAATCCTAAAGATGCTACCAGAAAACTACTAGAGCTAATCAATGAATTTGGTAAAGTAGCAGGATACAAAATTAATGCACAGAAATCTCTGGTATTCCTATACACTTATGATGAAAAATCTGAAATTGAAATCAAGAAAACACTCAAATTTATCACTGCAACAAAAAGAATAGAATATCTAGGAATAAACCTACCTAAGGAGACAAAAGACCTGTATGAAGAAAATTATAAGACACTGATGAAAGAAATTAAAAATGATACAAATAGTTGGAGAGTTAAACCATGTTCTTGGATTGGAAGAAGCAACATTGTGAAAATGGCTCTACTACCAAAAGCAATCTACAGATTGAATGCAATCCCTATCAAAGAACCACTGGCATTTTTCACAGAACTAGACCAAAAAATTTTGCAATTTGTATGGAACACAAAAGACCCTGAAGAGACAAAGCAATCTTGAGAACGAAAAACAGAGCTAGAGGAATCAGGCTCCCTGACTTCACACTGTACTACAAAGCTACAGTAATCAAGAAAGTATGGTACTGGCACAAAAAAAGAAAGATCAATCAATGGAAAAGGATGGAAAGCCCAGAGATAAACCCATGCACATATGGTCACCTTATCTTTGATAAAGGAAACAGGAATATACAGTGGAGAAAAGGCAGCCTCTTCAATAAGTGGTGCTGGGAAAACTGGACAGGTACATGTTAAAATATGAGATTAGATCACTCCGTAACATCATACACAAAAATAAGCTCAAAATGGATTAAAGACCTAAATGTACTGCCAGAAACTATCAACCTCCTTGAGGAAAACATAGGCAGAACACTCTATAACATAAATCACAGCAAGATCTTTTATGACCCGCCTCCTAGAGAAGTGGAAATAAAAACAAAAGTAAACAAATGGGACCTAAAGAAGCTTAAAAGTTTTTGCACAACAAAGGAAACCATAAACAAGACCAAAAGACAACCCTCAGAATGGGAGAAAATATTTGCAAATGAAGCAACTGACAAAGGATTAATATCCAAAATATATAAGCAGCTCATGCAGCTCAATAACAGAAAAACAAACAACCCAATCCAAAAATGGGCAGAAGTCCTAAATAGAGATTTCTCCAAAGAAGATATACAGACTGCCAACAAACACATGAAAGAATGCTCAACATCATTAAGCATTAGATAAATGCAAATCAAACTACAATGAGATATCATCTCACACCAGTCAGAATGGCCTTCATCAAAAAATCTAGAAACAAGAAATGCTGGAGAGGGTGTGGAGAAAAGGGAACACTCTTGCACTGCTGGTGGGAATGTGAATTGGTTCAGCCACTATGGAGAACAGTATGGAGGTTCCTTACAAAACTACAAATAGAACTACCATATGACCTAGCAATCCCACTACTGAGCATATACCCTGAGAAAACCACAATTCAAAGAGTCATGTACCAAAATATTCATTGCAGCTCTATTTACAGTAGCCTGGAAATGGAAACAACCTAAGTGTCCATCATTGGATGAATGGGTAAAGAAGATGTGGCACGTATATACAATGGAATATTACTCAGCCATGAGAAGATACGAAATTGAGCTATTTGTAATGAGGTGGGTAGACCTAGAGTCTGTAATACAGAGTGAAGTATGTCAGAAAGAGAAAGACAAATACCTTATGCTAACACATATATATGGAATTTAATTTAAAAAAATGTCATGAAGAACCTAGGTGTAAGACAGGAATAAAGACACAGACCTACTGGAGAGTGGACTTGAGCATATGGGTAGGGGGAAATGTGAGCTGTGGCCGGGCGAGAGAGTGGCATGGACATATATACACTGCTAAGCGTAGGGTGGATGGCTGGTGGGAGGCAGCCGCATAGCACAGGGAGATCAGCTCAGTGCTTTTTTACTGCCTGGAAGGGTGGGCTGGGGAGGTTTGGAGGAAGGGGGACGCAAGAGGGTAGAGATGTGGGAGCATGTGTATGTGTGTGGCTGATTCGCTTTGCTGTGGAGCAGATGCTAACACACCATTGTGGAACAACTGTACTCCAATAAAGAATTTTAAAAAATCCAGATAATCACATCAAAGCCAAACTGATCTTTTATGGTATTTATAGTTAGAGTAATATCAAATTTGGCAATTTTATATTTTCTTCTTGACATTCCCTAAACCATATGAGTCAAAAAAATCCATATCAAGTTTTACTCAGAATTTGTGGATTTCAAAGCATTCGTTAAAATTCTTTAATTACAAAAACTTCCATAGCTACCACCTATAAATCTCACCTCCCTGAAAACAAAATCCTATGTTCTCCTTCACATCTATTTGAGAGGATGGGATTTAGAGGCAAACAAGAAATAAATTACGGCTGACTACACTGTCATTTTTTGTTGGAGTGCTTCTGATCTGAACCCATCCTGTGAGATCTTGGCCTATAATGTCTTCTTTACCTACAAGCCTTGAAAAAGCTGAGTTGAGTATATACTTTGGGATCAATAACAAATTCCAAAATCACTAAATATATATTTCAGATTTGTTTGGAGACTACTTGTAAATGAGACTCACAAGTCAGGAGTCCCAAGTTCCAATTTTCTAATAAAGGAAAAATATACACATAAAGTAAACCTACCTTAAGTGATTGCAATTTTTTTGTTTCAATATTTTGATCATTTAATTAAATTGTAGCAAACCTCACATTTTTTTCAAGTTCAGATAATATGCTAGTTGTCACCTTCTAATATTAATTCCGTTCTACATATATTTAAATTAATTTCTAATTAGCCCTAGGTGGATAAGTTTCTGTTGATTATTACACATGCGGTTTACAAAATATCAACAATTACAGAAAGACACTTATGATGCTCAGTCATTGGTTTAATTTAGTATGTCACTGCAGGCAACTAAAAGAATCATAAATATGCTTCTTCTCCTTAAGTATAGATGTAATACTAAGAGTATTATTCCAACCGTCTTTTGTCATAGACATATGAGGCTCTTAACCTGGCCACCAAAATGAAACATTTATAATTTAGAAAATAATTGCATATAGTTAAGTGTACAAACTTGCATCAGAGAATAGAGATAATTATCTAGATTCTTTACTGTAAATTCCCAAAGTAATTTTCATCTTGTAAAAATATTTGACATTTTATTTCTGAAAAAAAATGCTGTTTTTGCATTTCACTTAAACATCATTACAATACTTGTAAACATATGACCACAAAAATATTTTCTTTAGCACTAAAATTGTATATCATATGTTTAAATATTGTCACAATAATAATAAATAACAGAAGGAAACAAATAAAATAAACTAATTGTGCTAAGAATCTATATTTTTTTGGCTTAATAGAAGCATCTTCTCATGAAAGAAAAAAACTGTTCCAGTGTACCAATTATTTTCTTAACAGGATAAATAATCTGCATTAAGAGTATTTAATCTCAGGTAATAGAAGACAAAACCATTAGAACCATTCATACAATTTCTTGGTGTTAACAATCTAATTTGTGAGCTCATTTTGAGGAAATTTCAGTCCCCACCACAAACACTATGGTAGTTTCCTTCCCCCAGATTGGTTCATAACCTTGACTAGAGATATAAAAAAAGAAAGAAAAAAAAAAAAAAACATGTTAGACCAGAGTAAAACAATTGGGATAGGAAAAGCTATATAATTAAATATAAAAGAAAATTTTTTAATGATTTCCTTAATCTAAAAATATAATTTGGTATTATGGACATATTTCCATAAAGAATTGGTATTTCATAGTTATTTTATACCTAGAGTTATTTCCTTTTTTTAATATGAAAAAAGAATTTGCTCCTTGGCAAACATCACATAAGGCTATTAGCTCAATATTTTAGTTAAATATGATTTTTTAAATTTAATTCATAATAACTGAGAAAAAAGGGAAAAATTAGAAAATGAATTTAAAGAGAATGAAGTCTTTATTATGCCCTATATTTATGCCCTATAATTATCAATTAAGTCTATCTGGTCTATGTGTCATTTAAGCCTTGTGTTTCCTTACTAATTTTCTGTCTGAATGATCTGTCCATTGGTGTAAGTAGAGTGTCAAAGTCCCCCACTATTATTGTGTTACTGTTGATTTCATCTTTTATGGCTGTTAGCATTTGTCTTATACATTGAGCTGCTCCAATGTTGACTGTCTATATATTTACAATTGTTATGTCTTCTTCTCGGATTAATACCTTGATCATTATGAAGTGTTCTTCCTTGCCTCTTGTAACAATCTCTCTCTTAAAGTCTATTTTGTAGCTACTCTAGCTTTCTTTTGATTTCCATTTGCATGAAATATCTTTTTCCATCTGCTCACTTTCAGTCTGTATGTGTCTCTAGGTCTGAAGTGTGTCTCTTGTAGACAGGTCTTGTTTTTGTATCCATTCAGCCAGTCTATGTCTTTTGGTTGGAGCATTTAACCCATTTACATTTAAGGTAATAATCAGTATGTATTTTCCTATTTCCATTTTATTAATTGTTTTGGGTTTGTTTTCTTAGGTCTTTTTCTTCTCTTGTGTTTCCTGGCTAGAGAAGCTTCTTGAGCATTTATTGTAAAGCTGCTTTAGTGGTGCTGAATTCTCTTAGCTTTTGCTTGTCTGTAAAGCCTTTGATTTCTCTGTGGAGTTTTAATGAGATCCTTGCTGGGGAGAGTAATCTTGGTTGCAGGATTTTCCCTTTCATTACTTTAAATATATACTGTCACTCCCTTCTGGCCTTTAGAGTTTCTACTGAAAAGTCAGCTGATAACCTTATGAATATTCCCTTGTATGTTATTTGTTGTTTTTCCCTTGCTGCTTTTGATATTTTTTCTTTGTATTTAATTTTTGGTAGTTTGATTAATATGTGTCTTGTTGTACTCCTCTTTGGGATTATCCTGTATGGGACTCTGCACTTCCTGGACTTGATTGATTATTTCCTTTTCCATGTTAGGGAAGTTTTTGACTATAATCTCTTCAAATATTTTCTCAGTCCCTTTCTTTTTCTCTTCTTCTTCTGGGACCTCTATAATTTGAATGTTGGTGCATTTAATGTTGTCCCAGAAGTCTCTGAAACTGTCCTTATTTCTTTTAATTCTTTTTTCTTTATTCTGTTCCATGGCAGTGACTTCCATCATTCTATCTTCCAGCTCACTTCTCCATTCTTCTGCCTCAGTTATTCTGCTATTGAATCCTTCCAGTGTATTTTTCATTGCATTTATTGTATTGTTCATCACTGTTTGTTTGTTATTCAGTTCTTCTAGGTCCTTGTGGAACATTTCTTTTATCTTCTTGATCCGTGCCTCCATTCTTTTTCTGAGATCTTGGATCATCTTTACTATCAGTATTCTGAATTATTTTTCAGGTAGATTGCTTATCTTCTTCATTTAGTTAGTCTTGTAAGTTTCTACCTTGCTCTTTCATCTGCAACATATTTCTCTGTCACCTCATTTTCCCCATCAGTGTTTTCCCCCCCGTTGCAAGCCACAGCCAACCCCCACCTCCCCAGGAGGCATTCCAAGACCTCTAGGTAGGTCTCTATACCTGCTGTGGGCATTGTGGGGGCAGCTCACCCTCTGACCTGGCCCAACCCCCTCATATACATGCCCACAAAATCCACACCTGCTAAAGCTAGACCCTTCTCAGTTGTAGGAGGACTTGTCCATTCAAATGTTCTGCAGACACAGGGTTCACTAAGCCAACTGCGTGGGTTTAATTTGTGGTCTGTGCAGCTGCAAAGAGAGATTTCAGTTCTTTCTTAGTCACACAGCCCCTCGGGCTCAGCTTTGGTTTTGCCACCACCTCTGCATTTAGGCCTTCCTCAGGCATCTGCTCCCCACCCAGGTGAGAGGGAGGTGAAGGCAATGACTGACTGGAGCAAGCTTGCTAACTTAAGTGAGAGGGGCAAGTGATGGTGATTGACTGTGTCATGTGCTTGCTCAGGAGGAAGAGGAATAAGGTGGCAAGACTGGGACACACGACCTCACCCCAGTGGGATTCCCTTCTACTATCTGTGGTGGCAGGGGCCATCAGGAGGTTGCAGCACACTGGGAATATGCACACCCACTTAGGCCTGAGGGGGACAAAGTGGCAACAACTGGAGTACACATGGTAACTCCAGTGGGAGCCCCCTCATTGCTCATGGAGCTGGGGCCGACAGGAGGTGATGAACAACTGAGGTGCGTGTGCTCTATCAGGTGTGAGGGGGACAAGGTGGCAATGACTGGGGTGTGTGGGCTCCCTCTGGTGGTATTCCCTCCCAGAGCCTGCTGAGGCAGGAGCTGGTATGTGGGGAGAGAGGCAGTGATGTCTCCCCTGCCCCTCATATGCCACTCAACAATGGCATCTCACTTCCAACGCAGTCTGTGCTTTCTCCAAGAGCATTCCCTGCTGCAGAGCTCCTCATTCTGGTACCTTCAGGCTGTCTCACACAGAAAGGCATCTCACTTCTGTCCCTTCAGGCCATCTACATGCAGCCAAAAGCAGTCTTGTCCTAGGGTCTGCTTTCCAAAGTCCATGCTTCAGCACCCAGCCCCCACCAGCCCTGGCAGATACCCATTTCAGGCTGGGGCATGCAGGACTGTGGCATGGACTATCCATGCAAGTCTTGCTCTGTCCTGCCTGCCACAGACTGGCTACTGTGTTTTCCTCCAGTAGCCTCCAAATCACCCCCTCTATTTCAGCAGATCTCACTGGTGAGAGAACTGCCCCAGGTGTGATAACCTCTCCTCTCCTTCAGCTCCCACCAAGCGTTGCAGGTTCCATCCCCTTTCTTCTTTTCTTTTTCTTCCTTTTCTCTCTTTCATCTTACCTGATTATGAAGGGATCTTTTCTTGTCCTTTTAGGTGTCTGAGGTTCTCTGCTAGTTGTCAGCAGGTGCTCTATGTGAATTGTTCTACTTATAGATGTATTCTTAATGTACTTGTGGGGTGAGGTGATTCCCAGGTTCTCCTATTCCACCAGCTTGACCTCTTCTGGGGATTTACTATATTAACTGAATATTGCCTTACTAGGATCAAGAAATTTCTTTTATTTCTCTTTTTTTATTGTTTTATTTTTATTGGAGTATAGATTTACAATGAAGTGTTAGTTTCAAGTTTACAACAAAGTGAAAAAGTTTTATATATATATATATATATCCACTCTTTTTTAGATTATTTTCCAATATAGGACATCACAGAGTATTGAGTAGAGTTCCCTTTGCTGTACAGTAAGTTCTTATTAATTATCTATTTTATATATAGTAGTGTGTATATGTCAATCCCAATCTCCCAATTTATCCCTCCCTCCCTTACCCCCTGGTAACAGTTTGTTTTCTACATCTGACTATTTCTGTTTTGTAGATAAATTCATTTGTACCCATTTTTAGATTCCACATATAATCAATGTCAATGATATTTGTCTTATTCTGTGTGACTTATCTCATCCAGTATGATCTCTAGGTCCATCCATGTTGCTGCAAATGGCATTATTTCATTCTTTTTTATGGCTGAGTAATATTCGATTGTATCTATGTACCACACCTTCTTTATCCATTCCTCTGTTGATGGACATTTAGGTTGCTTCCATGTCCACACTATTGTAAATAGTGCTGCAATGAACATTGAGGTGCTTGTACCTTTTCTCATTATGATTTTCTGTGGATATATGCCCAGGAGTGGGATTGCTGGGTCATATGGTAGTGTTATTTTTAGTTTTTTTAAGGATCTTCCATACTGTTCTCCATATTGGCTGTACCAGTTTACATTCCCACCAACAGTGTAGAAGGGTTCTCTTATCTCCACACCCACTCCAACAGTTACTGTTTGTAGATTTTTTTGATGATGGTCATTCTGGCTGGTGTGAGGTTATACCTCATTGGGTTTTTTTTTTTTTTTTTTTTGCTTTTTTTTGCGGTACACAGGCCTCTCACTGTTGTGTCCTCTCCCATTGTGGAGCACAGGCTCCAGACGCGCAGGCTAAGTGACCATGGCTCGCGGGTCCAGCCACTCCACAGCCTGTGGGATCTTCCTGGACCAGGGCATGAAGCCACGTCCCCTGCATCAACAGCATCCGCAGGCAGACTCTCAACCACTGCACCACCAGGGGAGCTGCTTATTGTTGTTGTTTTGATTTACATTCCTTTAATAATTAGTGATGATGAGCATCTGTTCATGTGCTTTATAGCCATCTGTATGTCTTCTTTGGAGAAATGTCTATTTAGATTTTCCACCCATTTTTTTTATTGTGTATGTGTGTGTGTTTTTTTTATATTGAGCTGCATGAGCTGTTTGTATATTTTGGAGATTAATCCCTTGTTGGTTGCTTCTTTTGCAACTATTTTCTCCTATTCTCTGGGTTACCTTTTTGTATTGTTTATGGTTTCATTTGCTGTGCAAAAGCCTTTAAGTTTAATTAGGTCCATTTTTGTTTTCATTTTCACTGCTCTAAGAAGTGGATTGAAAAAGAGCTTGCTGTGATTTATGTCAGAGAGTGTTCTGCTTATGTTTTCCTCTAAGAGTTTGATAGTTTCTGGCCTTACATTTAGGTCTTTAATCCATTTTTTATTTTATTTTTGTGTATGGTGTTAGGGAGTGTTCTAATCTCATACTTTTACATGTACCTGTCCAGTTTTCCCAGCATCACTTATTGAAGAGGCTGTCCTTTCTCCACTGCACATTCCTGCCTCCTTTTTCAAAGATAAGTTGACCATATGTACGTGGGTTTATCTCTGGGCTTTCTATCCTCTTCTATTGATCTATATTTCTGTTTTTGTGCCTGTACCATACTATCTCGATTACTGTAGCTTTGTAGTATAGTCTGAAGTCAGGGAGCCTGATTCCTCCAGCTCCGTTTTTCGTTCTTAAGATTGCTTTCGCTCTTTGGGGTCTTTTGTGTTTCCATACAAATTGTGATTTTTTTGTTCTAGCTCTGTGAAAAATACCATTGGTAATTTGATAGAGATTGCACTGAATTTGTAGATTGCTTTGGGTATTATAGTCATTTTTACAATATTGATTTTTCCAATCCAATAACATAGTATATGTCTTCATCTGTGTCACCTTTTATTTTTTTCATCACTATCTTTTTCATCATTTTCTGAGAACAGGTCTTTTACCTCCTTAGGTAGATTTATTCCTAGGTACTTTATTCCTTTTTTTTGTGATGGTAAATGTATTGTTTCCTTGATTTCTCTTTCTGATTTTTCATTGTTATTGTATAGGAATGCAAGAGATTTATGTGTATTAATTTTCTATCTTGCAATTTTACCAAATTCATTGATAAGCACTAGTGTTTTCCTGGTAGAATCCTTAGGATTTTTTCTGTATAGTCCCATGTCATCTGCAAACAGTGACTGTTTTACTTCTTCTTTTCCAATTTGGATTCCTTTAATTCTTTTTCTTCTCTGATTGCCATGGCTAGGACTTCCAAAACTATGTTGAATAATAGAGTAGAAAGTGGACATCCATTTCTTCTTCCTGATATTAGAGGAAATTCTTCAGTTTTTCACCATTGAAAATGATGTTTGCTGTGGGTTTGGTTTTTTTGGCCTTTATTATGTTGAGTTATGTTCCCTCTATGTCCACTTTCTGGAGAGTTGTTATCATAAGTGGAGAGTTGCTATCATAAACGGGTGTTGAGAGTTGTTATCATAAATGTGTGCTGTTATTATAAACAACACCCATTTCTGTGTGTTGTTATCTGGAGAGTTGTTATCTTAAATGGGTGTTGAATTTTGTCAAAAGATTTTTTTACAGCTATTGAAATTATCACATTATTTTTGTTCTTCAATTTTTTAACATGGTGTATCACCCTGATTGATTTGTGGATATTGAAAATTCCTTGCATCCTTGGGGTAAATCTCGCTCGATCGTGGTGTATTAGCCTTTTAATGTGTTGCTGGATTTGCTTTGCTAGTATTTTGTTGAGAATTTTTGTGTCTGTGTTCATTGGTGATATTGGCCTGTAATTTTCTTTCTTTTTGTGTGTGTGTGATATCTTTTTCTGGTTTGGTATCAGGGTGATGGTGGCCTCATAGAATGAGTTTGGGAGTGATCCTTCCTCTGCAACTTTTTGGAAGAGTAAGTGTTAGCTCTCTCTAAATGTTTGATAGAGGTCACTTGTGAAGCCATCTTGTCCTGGACTTTTGTTTGTTTGAAGATATTAATCCCTGTTTCAATTTCATTACTTGTGATTTTTTTAATATATATTTTATATTTCTTCCTGGTTCAGTCTTCAAAGTTTGTACATTTCTAAAATTTTGCCACTTTCTTCTAGGTTGTCCATTTTATTGGCATACAGTTGCTGGTAGTAATCTCTTATGATCCTTTGTATTTCTGTGGTGTCAGTTGTAACTTCTCCTTTTTCCTTTCTAGTTTTATTTGTCAACCAACAGATCACTGAAGAAATCAAAGAGGAAATTAAAAAAAATACCTAGAGACAAATGACAATGAAAACACAATGATCCAACCCATTTCTTTTAAATGCTGTTTAATCAATTATATGAATATAGCAACCATAAAATAACACATCTATTCACCAGATTTTTTCTTTTAAATATTTTGTCCTTTTCTGTGTGTATAATTCTCCAAGTTTTAAAAGCTCTCATTGTGTAGCCATCACCACAATCAGCATATAAATCAGTGATTCCAAACCTTCTTCCAAGCCAAGAGGTGATCAACATTTTCCTCAACCTCCACCCTCTGGCAACACTGATATTTCCTCTCCTGATAGTATTTTTTTGTTTGTTTTTTACAATATCATATCAATGGAGTTATATTAAATACACATTTTAGAGTGTGGATATTTTTAAATTGAATGATACATTTGTGATTTGTCCATGCTTTGTGTGTTTAATAAGTTAATTCTCTTTAACTTATAGTCATTCTACAGTTTGGTTATGCACTCGCCAGTTGACTGACATTTGGATTTTTACTGGTTTTAGATGATTATATAAATCCACTCTAAACATTTACTTACTGTGTTTTATATGAACATGTTTTTATTTTATTGGGTAAATACCTTGAAGTGGGATTCCTGGAATGATAAGTAAGTGTATGTGTGAACTCATAAGAAACTGCCAAACTGTATTCTAAAATGACTGTACCATTTTGAATTTCCACCACCTATATATGAGTTCCAGAAACTACATCTTATTCAATGCTTGATATTGTCAGGGTTTTCTTTTCATATTATTGTTGCTATTGTTTTGTTTTTCCCATTTCATTAGGTATAATCAATTTATTGTATGTTTAATCTGCATTCCTCTTTTGACTAATGAAATTAAGAAACTTTTTTATGTTTGTCTATTTTCTAATTCATACTGAATTCAATATAGACACTCAATAACACTTTGAAAAAATAAAATTGTTACATATTTTTAGAAATTTATTCTTAGCTTCCCTTATCAGAAAAAAGTAGTTCAGTTCTCATCTCTTTATAAAACTAAAATTATCTTTCACAGTTATGTACTAAAATGAAGATCAAAAAAATGCCAGTAATCAAATGCAGTGAATGTTATAATAGTAAAACTCACCCTAGGGATTATTCTAATGTTACTCTGCTAGATATATTATTAAAAAATTTCTAGTACAAAAATTAACATTTAAGGAAGAAATTATTTATAAATGAGAGAAAATACCACAAATAATCAAGAAATGGGAATGTCTCTGAAAATAAACCTGAAACTTATCATGCTTCCTCAAAATCAACAGATTATGCTTGTTGAACTAGGTTAACATTGGGTACTTCTGAAAACATGAACTCTGTTTGAATCATGTTGCTATAGGAATTTTAGTATCTAGTATTAATCATTATTTTGTAACCATAGCCACATACAATAATTTCAAGTTACTTATGCTTTGGAACATAAAAGAATGCCCTATAGATAGACTCATTGTATTGGAATGATAGTTAAATACTACAAGTTTTGCTAGTTCAAGTTTGACCTACATTTAGCTCAGCAAAGCTAATCAGTTCTAGTCAGCAAAGAACCAGGCCAATCCTTCCAGAAATTTGACTCTTTAATAAGTTTGAAAAAGTAGTAGTACTTTTAAGTGGCTACAGTTAAACAAATCAGTTTATTAATTTTTAATCTACTATCAGTCCCATCCTCTACAGACCTCAACATTTTTTGTATTGGATTCAGTTTTATTCATCCATTTAAGAAGCAAATACTTAAAGCTATTTTGTCTTTGCATTAGACATGCCACATATACATTCTCAACATGATAGGTTTGGAGAAAAAAAGTATATTTGTAGAAATAAAGTATTATTTGAAAATTTTGTCTTGAAATACATACCTATTTAGCCACAATACATTGCATGCATTAATTTAATGTATTTGAATCACATAACAGTTTTGCTTCATTTCCCCTCAATTTAATTCAATTCTAGTAAAAAAAAAAAAAAAGAAAGCTCTCAATGATAAATGATGAATGTTTTGAGAGAATATCAATATATTAGTATTAAGAATGTACAAAACTGATAGTTTTTTAAATAAAAGAACAGCAAATTTTCACTTTCTATGTTGGTGGGAAAATCCTGTATGTGTAGACATACTTAAATGCAAAGACTGTCCACATTTTTATAAGTACAAGATAATTAACTTTTCTTCCACATTTATCATGGATATAAAGATTTATATGCAGCTAAATTTCTTGTTAACTTATAATACAACACATTCTAGATAGTGAATGGGCCCAGTGCAGAAAAGAAATATATATGGCAATCCCACAACCAGAACAACTTTTCTTAGAATTATATCACTTTATTTTGTCTACTGTCTAGTTCATTTTGCCTCTATATCTTCTTTAGATAGGTCCTATATTACAAAATTGAGATTTAAAGTGAGGTTTTATTATACACTACAGAGTTTGAAAATAATTTTTAGATTATTTATTGAAGTCAGCAGTAACATCTAGTGGCCCAAAAATTATTTAAATGGAGGAAAGCTGTTGAAAACCTTTAGGCAACAGAAATAAAGTGACTACATTATTTACCTAGTTTCTATAAACTGACATTTAATAAAGTAATCTTGTGGATGTCAATATATGACAAAATTCTTCCTGTCAGCTACATCTTTAAATCATAAATCTTCTGACATAACTTGCCAAAAGGCTCTATTTAGTATTTGGTACGGAAATATGTCGACAAACAGTACATCCTGGGGATCATATCACCACATTATATATGATATACAACTTCATATCTCAGTAGACTCACATGAGTGATCATTTCTCTCACTTTGCAATTACATAAATTGTGGTTATTTACCTGCTTATATATAGTACTTTGTAACAAATTAAGGAGTTGTTTGCAGGTACATCTGATTACAAAAATCTGTGACTTTCGTACTATGCTACATTGTCTCTCTATAGCCTACTACTATCTTCTAACATAGTGATGGAAGAGGGAAATTTTTGTGAAACTTAAAGCATGATGTTGCACAATAACATAGTGCCCGCATGTATTAGGTTTTTTCAGAGAAACAGCACCAATAAACAAAATGTGGTATGTTAACACAATGTAATATTATTCATTCAAAAACAGAAAGGAATTTAGTACTGAACTGAGACATATTACAACATGAATGATCCTTGAAAACATTATGCTGAGTGATAGGAACTAGTCACAAAAAAACCCATATATTATATGATTTAACTTATATGAAATATCCAGACTACATAAATCTATAGAGAAAAAGAGTAGATTAGCTGCTCCTTAGAATGGTGGCCAGAAATAGGGTGTTAAAGGATGATAGCCAAAGGTCATGTGTCTTAATGTGGTGGTAAACATGTTTTAAAATTCACTTAATTGAGGTTGCACATATCATTGAATATGCTAAAATTAATGCATAGTACACTTTAAATGGGTGAGCTTTACAGTTCTCAATAAAGCTTTTTTTAAAAATAAAACTGCTTGACTAAAACAGCAAGGCAAATACACATATTAGCTCTTATTATTATCTATTTTGAGATGTAGCACTTGACACAAACCATTAAATCTTATATTCAGTTTCCTTTGAATTAAACCATATTCTGAGGGGTTTTTTTATCAGAGAAATTATTTACCTGCTTGTCTCTACAAATTCTTTCACTTATATAGTATTCTTTCTAGACAGGAAACTGTGTTTAGTGAATATACAACAGTATTTGGATTTATTCATATTCTAAAAACTGTATGTGCCAGTTCACAGTCAATCTGATCACAGACAGTTTGAAACAACTTTTTTCTACTTTAGAGCAAAAGACACATCTTGAAACTATGCAACATTTTAAAAATCATTTGTTAAATTACCCCGGAGTTTTAGCCAATTTATTTGGAAACAAATTGCAGTAATTTTAGTATTTACAGGGATATTGCTGGGTCACTGAATATCAGTGTTTTTAAACATGACTGTATTTATGTATAGATATAAGGAAAAGAATGAAAAAGATAGTGAATAGAGAGCAAAGTGGCAATTATAACACTCAATTGTCCAACAATAACAATTCAAATGATTGCTAGAATGATTATCATTGCGCTGGCTACAATTTGTCTTCCTTTTCATTTTACTCTTTCATTTTCTGGCCTATATACCCACAATGTAGATTCTTCAAAAGATACTATTTTATTCCCTACCAACTTTTTTTGCTACAATTATTTACATTTTGAACATTTGCTCTAAATGAATGTTTCTTTGCCACTTATTCTATATCAAGGTTTCTGTTTGCCTTTCCTGTTCCCATTGCCTTTCCTTCCCATGTTTATGTTGTGGACAGCTAGACAACGACTTCACAGTCATTACAACCCATCTGTAATTGAAATTTATGTAAATCACCTCTGATTATCCACGATCACCAAAATTACAAACATTTTTTCAAATGTTCAAGATTACACTCTCCTGCTTCATATATACAATTTTCCTGACCTTTTCTGGTGATTTTGATGAAAGAATTCATGAAATTGAATTGATTGAAAGGTAAATTTGACACAGTTATTGTGAATGAAAAATATTGCTTGCCGTATCAGTAAACAAAGGACGCTGCAGCCATCAAGACATCACATTATAGCTGCCCCTATGGTGAGCCCTGGGGGAACTCAGGATAGAAATATAATTCCTACCATCAAATCATCAGACACTGTAGCCACCCCCCACCCCCTTGGTGACTGTGCATCCTGAGGAAACTCACAATGAGAAAACACAGGGTACTGTATCCAGATAGCTGAGGTACATATCAAAGGAATGATTTCAGTGAGCCCAGACTCTTGCATCTTCCCATATATAGAAAAGCACTAAATTCCTTAACTTGAAATATCTGGTTTTCTTTAATTAACAGTAATCTTATGATGTTCTGACTACCTGGCCTTTGTTGCAAAAACTCCTACGTATCCTGGTTTCCTCCTTGCCTCTTCAGAGCAGTCTCTCAGAGTTATCTGAGATGCTGTATGCCAGGCTTAAGTCTTCAGTTTTGCTCCTTGAATAAAACATAAGTTGCAACTTTTAGGTTGTGCACTTTTTTCAGTCAACAATATCATCTATTTGAATAAAAATAAAAACTTTTTTTTACCAAATTTTGTGCATGATAGAACATCACAGCTGTTATTCTGTTCTTAATCATTGCACTGATTTAAATGAAGGCTATACATTTATACAGAATCTGAATAAATTACAAGTTTGGACTACCTCTGTATTTTGGAAAGCCTATATTTTCTAAAACCATACACACAGTTTTAGTATTAAAATATATATCTTTTAAAGCTGCATACCTCAACAAAGGCATTTATTTATATTAATATCACAGCTAGGCTTAGTTATGAGAAAATTGTTAAAAGTATTTTAGAATTTTCTGTTTGATATGAAGCACAGAACAAGACCTTATAATGTAGCCCACTTTTTTCCTCTCAATTAGTGTCAAATATAATCAAATGTGTATAATCAGGTACTCTAGAAAAATTACCAGTAATCAGATTTTATATTAAATTGATATTCAGATTTGTGATTTGTGAACCTTATTCATTTATTAAACCTTATTCATATATTTATAAAAATTAAAAAGTATAATTTTTGAACTTTTAAGAGAAAAAAATCAAACAATTTTTAATGATTAAAAATAGTAATGCAGGGGCTTCCCTGGTGGCGCAGTGGTTGAGAGTCTGCCTGCGGATGCAGGGAACACGGGTTTGTGCCCCGGTCCGGGAAGATCCCACATGCTGCAGAGTGGCTAAGCCCGTGAGCCATGGCCGCTGAGCCTGCGCATCCGGAGCCTGTGCTCTGCAACAGGAGAGTACACAACAGTAAGAGGTCCATGTACCGCAAAAAAAAAAATAAAAGGAAAAAAGAAAAAAAGAAAAAGAAAAAAATAGCAATGCAATGAATAATTTTAGTGTCCAAATCTAACAAAAAGTAAGGATGTTAACAAACTTGGCAAACACTATGGTTGTGTCAAAAGGTTCAGGAGTCAAAGTAAAGTGGATCCTGCTGGCCAGAAGAAGTAATTTATGCTTGAGTAAGAACTGCGATGAGTTAAAACTCATCAAATATGTTTAAACTCATGAGTTTCTAATGATGCTTAGATAAGAAAACAAAACCAGTTAGTCAAGTTCTAAGACATTAGGGAGACAATTCCTTATCTAGACAACTTGTTAAATAGGAAAGAAAAAATGAAGGTATTTCTCCTCCTATCCTATATCAACTATACCAAAGAATAATAGAAGAGTAACTAAATAATATAAAAGACCATCTTTTTATAAATATTATAATATTTATGTACACTCATGCTAAAAATGAAAACCGAAGATGTAGTAATGACTTAAAAGACATAAATTTGAGAAGCAGTGAATGCTAATATCATAAAAAGAAAGACAACCATTACATACTACCTGATAAAAGAACAAAACCACCAATTTTCTTGTCAAATAAATCAAATCTAAGTCTGGATCCACCTTCCTTTTTTTTTTTTTTTTTTTTTTTATAAAAGATTGACACCAGAGGAACCTGTAGAACTTCACAATGAATTTGTAATCTGTAAATTATAGAGAGTGGAATATTCTAAAAAGTAATGGACTGGGTTTGTCAAAAACTAAATTATTTCCTGCAGAAGTTAATTCTCTGACAGGCTTACTAAAAGACATGCTGATTTTTAAAGCCTGACAATCTATTACATACTCAATTTTTTCAAAGAGATATTTCAACTCATACTTTCTTGAAGATAGCCAGGAAGTTACATCTGCATGGCTCCACCTTGGCTATTCTCTCCTCAATCTAAGGGTTTCTTTGATTCCAGAGTGCATTATTGAAATCATGTTTGTGGTAACTACAATGTGGGGGAGGGGCGGTATAACCACATTTTTTTTTTTTAGTGTAATATTAGTTTTCTCTACAAAATGGCAAAATAAGTATGCCATATTCAGTTACATTAGACTAAATTTCTGGAAGTTTTTTTCCTGTTTTTCATCTTGAAGAAAATGTAGCATATTCCACAGCTACAAGACAAAAAGACAATAAATTTTTTTTTATAATTACATTGTTTTCAGTTTAATAAATGATTATTTTTCATTGGAAACCTCCATATTAGACAAATTACTATTCTTCCTTACTATTTCTTTCTTCTAGAATGGCATAGAATTGACTAAATAGCACCCATTAGATATTTCCAATTGTGTTCATGCAGCTCTGGTCTCCCAAAAGTCTATAGATGTGTTACAATCTGTGCCATGTTTATACACTGACAAACTAAAATCAGAAATCTGAAGCAACTTTCCATATTGGTATGATTGAGGTATCTGAAATTTTTTCAGCTTACTCTTTGACTACAATTCCTTCTGTCTTATATTTTTATAAAAGTACCTGACTCCAGACAGCTCCACCAAGAATCAAACTAAGGCTTTTGGCAGCATGCTTGAGTAGTGATTTGGATGGGGACTTAGGTACCTTTACAATTTTTTCTCAGCTTTATTGATATAGAGTTAACATGTAATATTATATTTGCCCAAGGTATGCGACATAGTCATTTGATATACGTATATATTGTGGAATGATCACCACAGTAGGTTTAGTTAACATCCATCACCTCATGTAGTTACAGTTTATGTGTGTGTGTGACTGCTTTTAAGATTTACTCTCTTTGCAACTGCTGCTTTTTTAGTTGAAGTATGTGTCAGTGACCTACAACACCATGTTAGTTCACAACATAGTTATTCAATATTTTTATACATTACAAAAAGGTCTATAAGTCTAGTTACCACTTGTCAACAAAGTTATTAAGATATTATCAAGTTTGTATACCTTAAACTCCCTCATCTATTTCACTCATCATTCCACCTCACTGCCCTCTGGCAACCACGTGTTTAATTTTTGTATCTGTGATTTGTTTCTATTTTGTTATATTTGTTCATTTCTTCTGTTTTTCAGTTGTTCCATGCAGCATGCAGGATCTTAGTTCCCAACCATGGATCGAACCCACAGCACCTGAAGTAGAAGTGCAGAGTTAACCACTGGACCACCAGGGATGTCCCATCTTCTGACTTTTAGATTCTGCTTGTGAGTGGAATCATATGGTTTTTATGGTTCTCTGTCTGACGTAATTCACCTCTACATCCATTCATGTTGATCCAAATGGCAAAATGTTGTTATTTTAGTATGGCTGAGTAATACTGCATACACACACACACACACACACACACACACACACACACACACACACACATATATATATATATATACACACACACACACATACCACATATTCCTTTTACATTCATCTATCAATAGACACGTAATTACTTCCATTTCTTAGTTATTGTAAATAATGCTGCTATGAACATTGGGGTGCAAATATCTTTTTCAAGTAATGATTTCATGTTTTCAGATGAATACCCAAAAGTGGAATTGCTTTATCATATGGGAGTTCTAGGTTTAATTCTTGAGGAAACTCCATACTGTTTTCCATAGTACTGCAAAAATTTATAGTCACAAAAACAGTGCATGAGGGTTTGCTTTACTCCACATCTTTGCCAACACTTGTTATTTGTTGACCTTTTGATCATGGCCATTCTGGTAGGTGTGAGGTGATCTCTTATTGTGGTTTTAAGTTGCATTTCCCTGATGATTAGTGATGTCGAACATCTTTCTTTTCTCATGTCTGTTGGCCATCTGTCTGTCTCCTTTAAAAAACGTCTGTTCAGTTCCTCTGCCCATATTTTATTGGGTTGTTTTTTTCTTTTTCTTGACATCAAGTTGTATGAGTCCTTTGCATATTTTGGATATTAACCCCTTAGAGATGTATCTTTTGCAAATATCTTCTCCCATGCAGGAGGTGCTTTTTTTTTTATTCTTTTTTATTTTGCTCATAGTCTCCTTCACTATGCAAAAGTTATTTAGATTGATGTAGTACTATTTATTTTTTATTTTGTTTCTCTTGCCTGAGGAGACATTTCCAAAAAATTACTGCTAAGGCCAATGTCAAAAAACATACTGCTTATGTTTTATTCTAGTATTTTTATGGTTTTACATCTAAGATTTAAGCTTTTGTCTATTTCAAGTTTAATTTTGTATATTGTGTAAGAAAGTAGTCCAGTTTGAGTCTTTTGCATGGAACTGTTCAGTTTTCCCAACATGATTGATTAGAGGCTATTGTTTTGCCATTATATATTCATGCATTTTTTGTCATAGAATAATTGAACATCTAAGTGTGGCTTCATCCAGACTATTTTGTTTCATTGAGCTATGTGTCTACTTTTGTGCCAGTTCTAAACTGTTTTGATTGCTATAGCTTTTAGTATAATTTGAAATCAGGAAGTATGATAAACTTTGTTTTTCTTTCTCAAGAACATTTTTTGTGGCATTCAGGGTCTTTTGTGTTTCTATACAAATTTTAGAATTACTTTTTTAGTCCTGTGAAAAATTTCACTGGTTTTTAATAGAAGTTGCATTGAGTCTGTAGATTGCTAGGGTGGTATGGTCATTTTAGCTGTACTGATTCTTCCAATCAATGAGCATTGTATATCTTCCCATTTGTTTGGGTTGCCTTCAGTTTCTGTCATCAATGTCATAGATTTTTGAGTGCAGGCCATTGGCCTCCTTATTTAGATTTACTCCTATGTATTTTATTATTTTTAATGCAATTGTAATAAGGCTGTTTTCTTAATTTCTCTTTGTGATAATTTATTGTTAGTGTATAGAATGCAGCAGAATTCTGCATCTTAAATTTGTATCCTTCAACTTTGCTGAATTTATTTATTTGTCCTAATAGTTTTTCATGGTGGTGCCTTTAGGATTTTCTGTATATAGTACTATGTCATGTGCAAACAGTGACAGTTTTAATTTCATTCCAATTTGGATTTCTTTTACACCTTTTTCTTGTCTGATTGCTAAGGCTAAGACTTCCAATACTATGTTGAATAGAAGTGGTGATAGTGGACAACCTTGTCTTATTCCTGATCTTATGGGAATTTTTTCAGCTTTTCACCATTGAGTATGTTGTTAAGTGTGGGCTTGTCATATAAGGCCTTTATTACATTAAGGTACGTTCCATCTATGTCCACTTTTATGAGAGTTTTTATCATAAATCGATCTTGAATTTTGTCAAAAGCTGTTTCTTCACGCTTCCCTGGTGGCATAGTGGTTGAGAGTCCACTTGCCAATGCAGGGGACATGGGTTCGTGCCCCAGTCTGGGAAGATCCCACAGGCCGTGGAGCGGCTAGGCCTGTGAGTCATGGCCACTGAGCCTGAACATCCGGAGCCTGTGCTCTGCAAAGGGAGAGGCCACATAATGAAAAAAAAAAAAAAAAAAGCTGTGTCTTCATCTGTTGAGATGGTTATATGGTTTTTATTCTTCAATTTGTTAATGTAATATATCACAGTGATTGATTTGCAAATATTGAAACATTTTTGCATCACTGGGATAAATCCCACTTGATCACAGTGTATGATCCTTTTAATATACTGTTGAATTTGGTTTGCTAATTTTTTAGGGGATTTTTGCATTTGTTTTCATTGGTGATGTTGACCTGGAATTTTGTGTGTGTGTTTTGTGTGTGTGTGTGCATGTGTGTGTGTGGAATTTCTTTGTCTGGTTTTGTTTTCCAGGTGATGCTGACCTTGTGGAAGGAGTTTAGAAGCTTTCCTTTTTCTTTAATTTTTTTGAATAATTTGAAATATATAGATGTTAACTCTTATTTAAATAATTTGTAGAATTCACCCATGAAATCTTCTGGCTCCAGACCTTTGTTTGTTGTCAATTTTATGAATAACAATTCAACTTCCACTGGTAATTGGTCTGTTCATATTTTCCATTTATTCCTGATTCATTCTTTTAAGATTGAATTCTAAGAATTTCTTCTAAGTTGTCCATTATATTGTTGTATTAATGTCAAAATTCTTTGTATTTCTGAGGCAGCAGTTGGGACTTCTCTTTCATGTTTTATTTATTTGGGTGCTCTCTTTTTTTTTTTCTTGATGCATATTGCTAAAGGTTTATAAATTTTGTTTATCTTTTCACACAACCAGCTCTTGGTTTCATTAATCTTTTCTATTGATTTTTAGTCTCAATTGTATTTATTACTGCTGTGATCTTTATCATTCATTCCTTCTACTACATTTGGGTCCCTTTTTTAAATTCTTCTTTTTATAGTTTATTTGGGTGTAAGGTTAGTTTATTTATTTGAGATTTTTATTGTTTTCTGAGGTAAGGATGTATGGTTATACACTTTGCTCTTAGCATTTTGGCTG
The DNA here is from genome assembly GCF_964374135.1 of Grampus griseus. Taxonomy (NCBI): domain Eukaryota; kingdom Metazoa; phylum Chordata; class Mammalia; order Artiodactyla; family Delphinidae; genus Grampus; species Grampus griseus. The sequence goes on along the minus strand of NC_139012.1, from coordinate 38,748,942 downwards.
TGTCCCATAGATTCTGGGTTATTGTACTCTCATTTTCATTTGTCTGCAATTATGCCTTGACTTCATTTTTTGATATCTTCAGTGACCCATGGGCTGTCTAGCAGAATATTGTTTAGCCTCCAACTGTTTGTGTTTTTTGTAATTTTTTTCTTATACTTTATTTTTAGCCCCATAGTGTCATAGTTGGAAAAGATGCTTGATATTATTTCAATCTTTTAAAATTTATTGACTTGCTTTATGTCCCTAGCATGTGATCTATCTTGGAGAATATTCCATTTCCAGTTGAAAAAAAAGTATATTCTGCTGCTTTGGGGTGGGATATCCTACATATATCAGTTAAGCTTATCTGGTCTAATGTGTCATTTAAAGCCAATGTTTCCTTATTGATTTTTTGTCCTCGTGATTTGTCCAGGATCTGTTACATCTGGTCTGTTACATCACTTGAGGTAAGTGTAGTGTTAATGTCACTTACTATTATTGTGTTGCTGTCAATTTATCCCTTTATGTTTGTTAATATTTGCTTGATGTATTTAGGAGCTCCTATGTTGGGTGCATATATATTTGCAATGATCATATCTTCTATTGGATTGATCTCTTTATTATGATGTAGCTTCTTTCTTTGTTTTTTATTACCATCTTTGTATAAGTATTGCTACTTCAACTTTCTTTTTGTTTGTTTCCACTTGCAAATAATACTTCTTTCCATTCTGTCATATTCAGTCTGTGTCTTGAATTCTGTAGTGAGTCTTTTGTAAGCAGCATATAGATGGGTCCCGTTTTTTATCCATTGAGCCACTCTATGACTTTTGCTTGGAGCATTTAGTCCATTTTCGTTTAAAGTAATTATTGACATGTATGTAGTTATTGTCATTTTGTTCATTGCTTTGCATTTGTTTTTGTAGTTCTTATATGTCCCTTTTTTCTTTTCTTGCTCTTCTCCCTTGTGATTTGATGATTATCTTTAATATGTTTGGATTTTCTCATCACTTGTGTGAATATTTATTATAAATTTTTGGTAGGTTTTTCTTATGTTATTATATTTAGTTATTTTTATTATTACTTTATCTATTTATTATATATATTTGGTTTGTGGTTACCATGAGTTATATATAGCAAAACTTATATACATGTGATTAATTTGTGCCTCTTATGTTCAAACACATTTTAACAACCCTGCATTTTTAATCCCCCCCACAACATTTAATGTTTTTGACATCATATATTACATTTTTTATTTTGTGTGTCCCTTAACTACTTATTGCAGATATATGTGAATTTACATCTTTTGTTTTTAATCTTCCTACTAGCTTTCTAAGTAGTTGATTTACTATATTTACTTTATTTTTTCCTATACCAGTAAGAGTGTTCCTTTCATAATTTTGATATTTCTAGTTGTTGTCTTTTCCATTTAAAGAAGTCCCTTTAATATTGCTTGTAAAGCCAACTTAGGAACAGTGAAATATTTAGATTTTGATTGTCTATAAAACTATTTATCTCTACTTCATATCTGAATAGTAGCTTTGACACACAGTGTATTCATTTTTTTTCTTTTTTTGTACATTTCTTGTACTTTCAGTACTTTGAATATATATATATATATATATATATATATATATTACAACTTTATTGGAGTATAATTGCTTTACAATGGTGTGTTAGTTTCTGCTTTATAACAAAGTGAATCACTTATACATATGTTCCCATATCTCTTCCCTCTTGCATCTCTCTCCCTCCCACCCTCCCTATCCCAGCCCTCTAGGTGGTCACAAATCACCAACCTGATCTCCCTGTGCTATGAGGCTTCTTCCCACTAACTATCTATTTTAAGTTTGGTAGTGTATACATGTCCGTGCAACTCTCTCACTTTGTCACAGCTTACCCTTCCCCCTCCACATATCCTCAAGTCCACTCTCTAGTAGGTCTGGGTCTTTATTCCTGTCTTACACCTAGGTTCTTAATGACATTTTTTTTTCTTAAAATCCATATATATGTGTTATCATAAGGTATTGGTCTTTTTCTTTCTGACTTACTTCACTCTGTATGACAGACTCTAGGCCCATCTACCTCATAACAAATAGCTCAATTTCGTTTCTTTTTATGGTTGAGTAATATTCCATTGCATATATGTACCACATCTTCTTTATCCATTCATCTGATGATGGACATTTAGGTTGTTTCCATCTCCTTGCTATTAAAATAGAGCTGCAATGAACATTTTGGTACATGACTCTTTTTGAATCATGGTTTTCTCAGGGTATATGCCCATTAGTGGGATTTATGGGTCATATCGCAGTTCTATTTGTAGTTTTGTAAGGAACCTCCATACTGTTCTCCATAGTGGCTGTACCAATTCACATTCCCACCAGCAGTACAAGAGTGTTCCCTTTTCTCCACACCCTCTCCAGCATTTGTTGTTTATAAATTTTTTGATAATGGCCAATCTGACTGGTGTGACATGATATCTCATTGTAGTTTTGATTTGCATTTCTCTAATGATTAATGATGTTGAGCATTCTTTCATGTGTTTGTTGGCAGTCTGTATATCTTCTTTGGAGAAACGTCTGTTTAGGTGTTCTGACCATTTTTGGATTGGATTGTTTGTTTTTTTGTTATTGAGCTGCATGAGCTGCTTGTAAATTTTGAAGACTAATCCTTTGTCAATTGTTTCATTTGCAAATATTTTCTCCCATTTTGAGGGTTGCCTTTTGGTCTTGTTTATGGTTTCCTTTGCTGTACAAACGCTTTGAAGTTTCATTAGGTCCCATTTGTTTACTTTTGTTTTTACTTCCATTTCTCTAGGAGGTGGGTCATAAAGGATCTTACTGTGATTTATGTCATAGAGTGTGCTGCCTATGATTTCCTCTAAGAGTTTGATAGTTTCTGGCCTTACATTTAGGTCTTTAATCCATTTTAAGCTTATTTTTGTGTATCGTGTCAGGGAGTGATCTAATCTCATACTTTTACATGTACCTGTCCAGTTTTCCCAGCACCACTTATTGAAGAGGCTGTCCTTTCTCCACTGTACATTCCTGCCTGCTTTATCAAAGATAAGGTGTCCATATGTGCATGGGTTTATCTCTAGGCTTTTTATCCTGTTCCATTGATCTATCTTTCTATTTTTGTGCCAGTACCATACTGTCTTGATTACTGTAGCTTTGTAATACAGTGTAAAGTCAGGGAGCCTGATTCCTCCAGCTCCGTTTTTTGTTCTCAAGATTGCTTTGGATATTTGGGATCTTTTGTGTTTCTATACAAATTGTGAAATTTTTTGTTCTATTTCTGTGAAAAATGCCAGAGGTAGTTTGATGGGGATTGCATTGAATCTGTAGATTGCTTTGGGTAGTACAGTCATTTTCACAATATTGATTCTTCCAATCCAAGAACATGGTGTATCTCTCCATCTATTTGTATCATCCTTAATTTCTTTCATCAGTGTCTTATAATTTTCTTCATACTGGTCTTTTGTCTCCTTAGTTAGGTTTATTCCTAGATATTTTATTATTTTTGTTGCAATGGTAAATGGGAGTGTTTTCTTGATTTCACTTTCAGATTTTTTATCATTTATCATAGGAATGCCAGAGATTTCTGTGCATTGATTTTATATCCTGCTACTTTACAAATCCATTGATTAGCTCTAGAAGTTTTCTGGTAGCATCTTTAGGATTCTCTATGTATAGTATCATGTCATCTGCAAACAGTGACAGCTTTACTTCACCTTTTCCAATTTGGATTCCTTTTATTTCCTTTTCTTCTCTGATTGCTGTGGCAAAAACTTCCAAAACTATGTTGAATAAGAGTGGTGAAAGTGGGCAACCTTGTTTTGTTCGTGATCTTAGTGGAAATGCTTTCAGTTTTTCACCATTGAGGACGTTGTTGGCTCTGGGTTTGTAATGTATGGCCTTTATTAAGTTGAGGAAAGTTCCCTCTATGCCTACTTTCTGCAGGGTTTTTATCATAAATGGGTGTTGAATTTTGTTGAAAGCTTTCTCTGCATCTATTGAGAAGACCATATGGATTTTCTCCTTCATTTTGTTAATATGGTGTATCACATTGTTTGATTTGCATATATTAAAGAATCCTTGCATTCCTGGAATAAACACCACTTGATCATGGTGCATGATACTTTTAATGTGCTGTTCGATTCTGTTTGCTAGTATATTGTTGAGGATTTGTGCATCTATGTTCATCAGTGATATTGGCCTGTAGTTTTCTTTCTTTGTGACATCCTTGTGTGGTTTTGGTATCAGGGTGATGGTGGCCTCGTAGAATGAGTTTGGGAGTGTTTCTCCCTCTGCTATATTTTGGAAGAGTTTGATAGAATGTTTGATAGAATTCGCCTGTGAAGCCATCTGGTCCTGGGCTTTTGTTTGTTGGAAGATTTTTTTTTTTTTTGGCAGTACGCGGGCCTCTCACTGCTGTGGCTTCTCCTGTTGTGGAGCACAGGCTCTGGATGCGCAGGCTCAGCGGCCATGGCTCACGGGCCCAGCCGCTCTGCGGCACATGGGATCTTCCTGGACCGGGGCACGAACTCGCGTCCCCTGCATCTGCAGGCGGACTCTCAACCACTGTGCCACCAGGGAAGCCCTGTTGGAAGATTTTTAATCACAGTTTCAATTTCAGTGCTTGTGATTGGTTTGTTCATATTTCTATTTCTTCCTGATTCAGTCATGGCAGGTTGTGCATTTCTAAGTTTGTCCATTTCTTACAGGTTGTCCATTTTATTGGCATTGAGTTGCTTGTAGTAATCTCTCATGATCTTTTGTATTTCTGCAGTGACAGTTATTACTCCTCCTTTTTCATTTCTAATTCTATTGATTTGAGTCTTATCTCTTTTTTTCTTGAGGAGTCTGGCAAATGGTTTATCAATTTTGTTTACCTTCTCAAAGAACCAGATTTTAGTTTTATTGATCTTTACTATCATTTCCTTCATATCTTTCTCATTTATTTCTGATCTGATCTTTATGATTTCTTTCCCTCTGCTACCTTTGGTGTATTTTTGTTCTTCTTTCTCTAATTGCTTTAGGGCAAGGTGAGTTTGTTTTTTCAAGATGTTTCTTGTTTCTTAAAGTAGGATTGTATTGCTGTAAACTTCCCTCAGGTTTTGCTTGTCTGTAAAGCTTTTAATTTCTCCATCAAATCTGAATGAGATCCTTGCTGGGTAGAGTAATCTTGGTTGCAGGTTTTTCTCCTTCATCACTTTAAATATGTCCTGCCAGTCCCTTCTGGCTTGTAGGGTTTCTGCTGTAAGATCAGCCATTAAACTTATGGGGATTCCCTTGTGTGTTATTTGTTGTTTATCCCTTGCTGCTTTTAATATGTTTTCTTTTTATTTAATTTTTGAAAGTTTGATTAATATGTGTCTTGGTGTGTTTCTCCTTGGATTTATCCTGTATGGGACTCTCTTTTCTTCCTGGACTTGATTACTCTTTCCTTTATCATATTAGGGAAGTTTTCAAATATAATCTTTTCAAATATTTTCTCAGTCATTTTCTTTCTCTCTTCTTCTTCTGGAACACCTATAATTCGAATGTCGGTGCATTTAGTGTTGTCCCAGAGGTCTCTGAGACTGTCCTCAGTTCTTTTCATTCTTTTTTCTTTATTCTGCTTTGCAGTAGTTATTTCCACTATTTTATCTTCCAGGTCACTTATCTGTTTTTCTGTCTTAGTTATTCTGCCATTGAACTTTTCTAGAGTATTTTTAATTTATTTATTGTGTTGTTCATCATTGCTTGTTTTATCTTTAGTTCTTCTAGTTCCTTGTTAAATGTTTCTTGCCTTTTCTCTATTCTATTTCCAAGGTTTTGGATCATCTTTACTATCATTATTCTGAATTGCTTTTTAGGTAGACTGCCTAATCCCTCTTCATTTGCTAGGTGTGGTGGGTTTTTATCTTGCTCCTTCATCTGCTGTGTGTTTTTGTCTGTCTTCTCATTTTGGTTATCTTATGTGTTTGAGGTCTCCTATTTGCAGGCTTCAGGTTCATTTTTCCCATTGTTTTTTGTGTCTGTCCCCGGTTGTTAAGGTTGGTTCAGTGGGTTGTGTAGGCTTCCTGGTGGAGGGGACTAGTGCCTGTATTCTGGTGGATCAAGCTTGATCTTGTCTTTCTGGGGGGCAGGTCCACGTCTGGTTGTGTGCCTTGGGGTGTCTGTGGACTTATTATGATTTTAGGCAGCCTCTCTGCTAATGGGTGGGGTTGTGTTCCTGTCTTGTTAGTTGTTTGGCATAGGTTGTCCAGCACTGTAGCTTGCTGGTCATTGAGTGAAGTTGGGTGTTGGTGTTGAGATCGAGATATCTGGGAGATTTTCACCGTTTTATATTATGTGGAGCAGGGAGGTCTCTTGTGGACCAGTGTCCTGAAGTTGGCTCTCTCACCTCCGAGGCACAGCACTGAATCCTGGCTGAAGCAACAAGAGCCTTTCATCCACACGTCTTAGATTAAAAGGAGAAAAAGTAGAAAAAGAAAGAAAGAAAGAAGGAGGATAAAATAAAATAAGGTAAATTAAAATAATGTTATTAAATTAAAAAAATAATTATTAAGAAAAATTTTTTTTGAAAAGTTAAAACAAAAATAAACAGACAAATATAACCCTAGGACAAATGGTGAAAGCAAAGCTATACCAAAAGAATTTCACACAGAAGCATACACATACACACTCACAAAAAGAGGAAAAGGGGAAAAAATCATAAATCTTCCTCTCAAAGTCCACCTCCTCAATTTGGGATGATTCATTGTGTATTCAGATATTCCACAGTTGCAGGGTTCATCAAGTTGACTGTGAGGATTTAATCCACTGATCTTGAGGTTGCTGGGAGAGATTTCCCTTTCTCTTCTTTGTTCTCACAGCTCCCAGCGTTCAGCTTTGGATTTGGCCCTGCCTTTGCATGTAGGTCGCCTGAGGGTGTCTGTTCTTCTCTCAGACATGATGGGGTTAAAGGAGCCGCTGATTCGGGGGCTCTGGCTCACTCAATGCGGGAGGCGGGAAGGTTATGGATTGCGGGGCGATACTGTGGCAGCAGAGGCCGGCATGACATTGCACCAGACTGAGGCATGCCGTGCATTCTCCCAGGGAAGTTGTCCCTGGATCCTGGAACCCTGGCAGTGGCGAGCTGCACAGGCTCCCTGGAAGGGGTGTGTGGATAGTGACCTGTGCTCGCCCACAGGCTTATTGGTGCGGCAGCAGCAGCCTTAGCATCTCATGCCCATCTCTGTGATCCATGCTGTTAGCCATGGTTTGCACCCTTCTCTGGAGCTCCTTTAAGAAGCGCTCTTTATCCCCTCTCCTCACACACCAGGAAACAAGAGGGAAGAAAAAGTCTCTTGCATCTTCGGCAGCTCCAGACTTTTTCCTGTACTCCCTCTTGGTTAGCCGTGGTGCACTAACCCCTTCAGGCTGTGTTCTCACTGCCAGTCCTCTCCCTGCGCTCCGACCAAAGCCCGAACCTCAGCTCCCAGCCCCGCCCACCCCGTCAGCAGGTAAGCTGACAAGCCTTTCGGGCTGGTGAGTGCTGGTCATCACCGATCCTCTGTGCAGGAATCTCTCCACTTTGCCCTCCACATCCCTGTGGCTGCACTGTCCTCCGGGGCTCAGAAGCTCTCCCCTTCTGCCACCCACAGTCTCTGCCCATGAAGGGGTTTCTAGTGTGTGGAAACCTTTCCTCCTTCATGGCTCCTTCTCACTAGTGCAGGTCTCGTCCCTATTCTTTTGTCTCTGTTTATCCTTTTTTCTTTTTCCCTACCCAGGTACGTGGGGAGTTTCTTGCCTTTTGGGAGGTCTGAGGTCTTCTGCCTGTGTTCAGTAGGTGTTCTGTAGGAGTTGTTCCACATGTAGATGTATTTGTGATGTATCTGAGGGGAGGAAGGTGATCTCCGCGTCCTACTCTTCCACCATCTTCCCCCTCTCTCACTTTGAATATATTGTGCCTTTCCATTCTGGCCTGCAAATGTTTTGCTACAAAGTCAGCTGAAAGACTTATGGGAGTTTCCTTGTATATAAATAGTATATTTTAATTCTTCATCTTTATTTTTTTGCTATTTTAATTAGAGCATTTTGGTGTGTTCCTCTTTGGTTTAATCTTGTTTGGAACTCTCTGTGCTTCCTGAACCTGGATGTCTGATATTTTTCCTAGTTAAGCAAGTTTTTAGATACAGTAAGCCCCCTACATACGAATGAGTTCTATTCTGAGAGCATGTTCATGGGTCCAATTTTTTCTTTAAGTCCAACAAAGTTAGCATAGGTACCCAACTAACACAACTGGCTATTATACTACTGAACTGTAATAGGTTTATAATACTTTTCACACAAATTGATACATATAAAACAAACACAAGAAGTAAACATTTTTAAATTTTACAGTACAATACCTTGAAAACTACAGTAGTACAGTACAATAGCTGGCACTTCTTAGCAGTACCAGCTACATCACCACTGCTTTTACACTTGCTTCTTGACATCCTGGGCTTGAAGTAAAGATACTGTAGTACTGTACTCTATATAGTACTCTACAGTAAAGTACACAAAAGCACAACCACTTGTAGAGGATGCACACACATGAAAACGTACACCAGACATGTGAACTAACTTACATGACTGGACATGAGAACATTCTTTTGCATCTTTGAAAGTTCACAACTTGAAGGTTCATATGTAGGGGACTTACTGTATTATATCTTCCAATATGTTCTCTGCCCCTTTCTCTCTCTCTTTTCCTTCTGGTTCCCCTTTAAAGTGAATGTTAGTATGCTTAATATTGTCTCTGAGGTCTCTTAATCTGCTCTCATTTTTAAATTTTTATTTATTTATTTATTTATTTATTTATCTATCTATTTATTTATTAGTTTGGAAGATTTTCACTACTCTGTCTTTAAGTTCGTTGATCCATTCTTCTGTATTAATTAATGTACTATTAATTCCTTCTAGTGTTTTTTTGTGTGTGTGTGTGGTACACGGGCCTCTCACCATTGTGACCTCTCCCATTGTGGAGCACAGGCTCCAGCTGCACAGACTCAGCAGCCATGGCTCACAGACCCATCTGCTCTGCGGCATGTGGTATCTTCCCAGACCGGGGCATGAACCCGTGTCCCCTGAATTGGCAGGCAGACTCTCAACCACTGCACCACCAGGGAAGCCCTTTTTAGGGTATTTTTCAATTCAGTTATTGTATTCTTAACTCTGGTTCTTTTTTATATTTTAAATCTTTGTTAACCTCATTGTGTTCATCCATTTTCTCAAGCTTGTTCAGCATTTTTATGATCATTATCTTGAACTCTTTATCATGTAGATTGTTTATCTACATTTTGCTTATCTCTTCTGCTGGGATTTTATCTTGTCCATTTGTTTGGAACATATTCCTCTATTGCTTCATTTTGCCTAATTCCTTGTTTTTATCTCTATGTATTATGTCAGTAGGTTACATTTCCCAATTATCAAGAAGAGACCTCATATGGGAGAAGTTATAAGGAGGCCAGCAGCAAAATCCCCTCTGGTTATCTCAACTATATTCTCTAGGATTGCCCCCTATAGGGACTGCATGGACCCTTCTAATGTGGTGGAACTGACTACCATCAGAATTTTGGTAGTTGGGGCTGGACATTGACCCAGTTGGCTGACTTGTCCTGCCTCACGTGAAGCCTATCAGGCAGCTTGTGATCTGGTGTGGGCCTTGGCATTGATAGCCAAGTAGCCCAGGGTTTCTGGGGGCTTATTTGCCCTGATGGTATGCAGGGCTGTGTCCCGGGCCCACTAGTGGGTGCAGTCAGATTACTGGGCAGGTGACTGTGGGGCTCTGGGAGACCCACATTTGGTGCTTCACCACTGGTGGATGGGACTGTCTCTCCATGTGGCTGGCTGGCTTGTCTTTGGGGTCTTGGGACTGGTGCCAATTTGTTGGTGGTTCAATAAGCCTGCAGTGCTAATAGGGTAAACGTAGGACTCAAAATGGCCTTTTTCAGCACCAGAGACCTCGTGGTATAACAATTTTCAAAAATGGCTGCCACCAGCATCCCTCTCTCTAAGGTAATCCTAGCTGCCTCTTTTCCAGGAGGCATCGACAAATGAATCTGACCCAACCTCAAATTACTGCCTTGCGTTGGGTCTTGTTGAATGTAAGATTTTGTGTGTGCCCTTTAAGAGGCACACACACACACACACAAAAGGGACACTCCTTTTTCTATCACAATCTGGTTCTTTGTATGCAAGTCCTGCTGGCCTTCAAAACTAGATATTCTGGGTGCTCCTCTTCCTTCCCTATACTGTGAAGTCTGATGTGGGGCTCAGATCCCTCAGGCCTTAGGAAGAACCTCTGCAATTGTGATTATTCTCCGTTATATGCGTCATCTACCCAAGGGTGTCGGTCTTGACTATACTGTGTCTCCATCTCTTCTACCTATCCCACTGTGGTTCTTTATTTATATCTTTAGTTGTGGAGCAATTTTTCACTAGTTTTCAGGTTGCTTGTACTGACAGTTGCTCTGTAAATAGTTTTATTTTGGTGTGCCCATGGCAGAGGTGAGCTCAGGGTCTTCCTACTCCACTATCTTCAAAAAATCTAAACCTGTTCCATTATTTTTGAGTTGACTGTTTTTAGTCATAGTATGTCTTAAGAAGTTCTACTACTATTAAAAATTTTAGTAACAATAACAATTAGAATAAAGTTGAATCTCCCCAAAATATTTCACACACACACCAAACAAATCTTATGAACTACTCAGAAAAGCTATAAGAAGTTTGGGGATGCCTACTCTCTACAGTTTGTGGTCCATTTTATCTAAGACTGAGGTCTGAGTAAGAATTTCACTCCATGCACAGAATTTAAAGCCAGAGAAATACAGGATTAGAGGTATAGGATCAGAGGATATATCTCCCTATTTTCTTTGTGTTGTTTAATAAAGTACTAATCTAGAGATATTAAATAAAATTCAACATTTTTTTGCAGACACAGAGAGTTATTGCCAACATCTTGCTTAGACATCATGCATTTCTGTGGGGCTGTCTTGTTTTTGTCAAGATAAATGAGGACATGGCATGAAATTAGAATCCTTCTATTATCTAAGGTAGGCAAAGAGCACTTCATAAGCAAGAAGTATACTTTTTAATTTCATGAGCATTTAATTCTAACACTAAGTCAGAGTCTTTCATATAAATTTTATCCAAATCAAGAAAAGCCAGTTTTATTTAATCAGAGTCCTCTGATCTCTAAACCATAGAAAACTGTTTCAATCTTTTAAATTGCATACATTTCACCATGTTATGGTAGATATGTTCCAGTTAGATAAATCTATAGTCCACACAGTTGAAAGATTCATCTCCAAAAGTTTTGAAATGGAGCCAATCATAGACACAAAAGGGTTACAGTTAGAAGCAAAATTCTGTAAAACTCTGTTATCTTCTTTTTTATTAGGAAAAATTGCACATACACTCACCACAAAGAAATATAAATAAGAAGTAGCCTTAGTTTTTCAACTTTGGCCACTGATCACATGTAAATACAAAGGACAATTTGCTGTATTTCACAGAAAATTCAGTAATCAGCTGCATCACTTTCAGGTTGGGATGTTTAGGTAGACCTGAATAATCTCTTTGAGATGTTCCTTGAAGCAAAAATTGATTTTCATCTTATTGATCTTTTTAATCTAAGCTCTTTTTGTTATTCACATACACACAGTGTGCAAACAACAAACTTTAAGGATTTTATCCAATAATCAGATTAAATATAATTAATGATTTAACATGTAGTATGAACACTCTGTTATTCTTTCATTAGATAGAAATCACCTACCTTTTAAAATTATATTATTATGTCCATTGGCAGAGAGAATGGCTTCTAAAAATGAAGAGATAGCAGAATCCTAAACACACATAAACAAAAGGGCTAAAAAGAAAGATATGACCAGTGTTGTCTGTCATTTGGAGAAGACCATATGCTCAGATAATATAATCAAAACTAGCTTCCAAATGTTGCTGTGAAGAAGAAAACAAAATAATACTCATTTAGAAAATGAAATCAGACTTGGCTGAGGAAGAAAACAAAGTCAGAAATAGTCAAGAAGAATAAATGATCTTCCCTGTCCAGTTAGGTTTATTATTAAATCCAAAAAAAGAGAATTAAGGGAAAACTCAGAAGGGAAAAGTATTTTAATTTGCAAGTTTTACAGGGGAGTTTAATCTTCTGAAGAAACTTAGTTCTATGAAGGAATAAAAAGCAATGGAATGAGTAAACATGTTGTACATATTCTTTCAGTATTAATAACTATTTAAAGGATATTTGGTACATGAAAAATAATGAAATGTAGAATTTATAAATTTATAGGTAAAATATATTACACAAAGAATGGGTAAGTGTAAAAGGAGTTATACTGTGGTAAAATTCTTACTTAATATGTGAACTGATACTCTGTTATATGAAGGATATCCTTGAGAAGTTAAGAATCTTTACTGTAGTGTCCTTTTTATAGAGATATTTAAATTAATCCTAAGGTAAATAGGAAACAAAGATCTCCCTCAAAAAGTAAAATAAGAGAAAAACAGAAAATGAATGGCAACATGGTAAAGAAATATTTTTAAAGATTATATCTAGGACTTCCCTGGTGGTGCAGTGGTTGAGAGTCTGCCTGCCGATGCAGGGGACACGGGTTCATGCCCTGGTCTGAGAAGATCCCACATGCCACAGAGCGGCTGGTCCCATGAAAAAAAAAAAAAAAGATTATATCTGAAGGTAAAGCATTTTTTTTCTGTCGAAATATGCAATGCCCTTAACTTTAGTGATTACAGAAATTTCCAATTTTGTTTTCTCAATCAGAGTAATATGTGAATCATTGAGTGTCTGCAAAATTCTCACATCAGATTTATATTTGAATTAAATATAAAATTTGGGGTCCAAAATGATTTTCTTTTGGAAATTTAAGAGGCTTAGTTATATTCTATTTTAAAATCATACAAATATTTTCTAATAGACATCTAATTTTTGTTATTTTACAACCAAACCACTTTTTCTCTCTGATGATTTTACAGCCTTCTTTTACATTTAGAAGTCTGATATTTAAGGTACTTTGCTTGGCTAACTTTAAGGCTAACTTGGCAGTTCAATAGCCCTTTCAAGCAGAAGACTGATAACTATCATCTGATTAGGAACAGTTACTCCTATCATATTTAATAATGTATTTTCTTCTTTTTCTGTTCTATAACTCTACACATTTTATTATGAAAATTTGGAAAAAGTGAACAGATTTTCTATGGTTCTTTTCGCTGACATTTTTTTTTTTTTGTACATTGTGCTCTACATTATAAAACATTTCCTAAACCTCCAATGCTAAATCACTAAGTAATTTTAGCCGGGAAAGTTGATTATAATTAGAAAGACCAAGTGGACATTTGTGGAATTACACTTCACTATATAATCAATAAACCAAAGACCTGTAGGAATAGCAGTGTTTATTAACACCTTACATATTTGAAAGAAAATAAGGTAATTTTTTTCTTTACTGTCTCAATTATTCTCATTTGATATTGTTGATAACAAATGTATCTTGAAGGTTTATGGTGGATTATTGTAAACTAAATTAGACAATTCAAATTGCAAATTATGTTTCAAATATAGACTCTTTAATGGGACAAATCAACACAACCCTGGTATACATTGAATAACCGATAATTTTGTACATAATTTATCTCTATGAATATAACCCAAGAAAAGTAGAAGCTGTTTGCATTCCCGTGACAAGGACAACAGAGTGCCTTAATTTAAAGTTCTAGAAACTTTGTTTAGGGGTATAATAACACTCCAGCTCTACCTCATAATTAATATGCAAAGTTCTTTATTACATTGACCCACATCACTAATGAAAATTTGACAGATCATCATGCTACCTGAGATGTCTGTGTTACACTGTTAGGGACATTTTAGGATAACCCCTTAAAATTAATGACAAATTGCTTTGCCTTGTGACCTGAACTAATAAGAAAGTGATAGAAGATGAGTTTCTTTGGACTTTGGAGATGAGATGCATCACATTTAAGTGTGTTGCTCTTCTCCATTTATATAATTACCAGTAATACTCTCAGCATAAAGAGGTATTCTAACCAAGAAAAGATTTTCCACTGTTCTAGAATGCAGTGCAAACGGATTTTTCATTTGGCTTAGATTCAACTGTGCCTGAAGTGCATATTGCAGGTAATTATGCTCTATGTATCCTGTGGATGACACTACAGGAGAAACATGAAGTAGACCCTGATAGTTTCGGAGCAAAGCAATATCATCTTAGAACATAGATATTTTCTTTCAGTCAGGTGGTGATTTCTGGTAATTCAGAAATGCTCCTATAAGTTAAGCCTAGGAACTTCCAGCTATTCCAATCTTATTTCAATTTGTAAGTCACCTAATACTTACACAAATCCCTGTCTACTGAAATTATCAATTGCTATTATATGCCATGAAATACAAACTGATAAACCATATATTTATGAGGCAGCTCAGATTCCAACTCCTGCAAGGCACACTTGATGTGTCTTAGCTAGAAATAATATCTCCTTTGTTAACTCTCTTATAGCACCTGAATTTCAACTTTTAAAAAATATTGATCACATTGTCCTTTTATGTGTTATCATTTTTATTATGATGTTGAATACTATTACTAATAGGATATTGTCAATAGTTATAATAATATTTTAGTTTAACATGATAATTAATATCAAAATACTTCCATTTTCATTTATTTGACTTTCAATTTGAGTCAGAAATGCTAGCACCACCAATTAGATACTAAAATTAGTTATCAAATAAACACATTTTTTAAGAAAGGGAAAAAAAGAACTTTCAATGTTCTTCCCCCAAATATCTATCTCATCAATAAAATTGGATATGGTGAGCCAATTATCCATGCTAAGAATTATACATAATAATTTTTTAAATTAGTAAGGATAAAGGAATGTGACAAATATTAGATCATATATATTTTTTCTTAAAAAAAGTCAGTTTATAGATGGTGAAATATATTATCAAAATATGATATATTTTGAATAAATTACATGGTTTGCTAAACATTTTATTTTTGTCTGTGAGTTTTTTTGCAAGTAAATATTATAAATAATGGAAGAATCTTTTATGAAATAATCCTGCATTCTTGACACAGAGTGATCTGTCTGCACATTTTGCACATTCAGTCTAACTCTATTTCTCTAGTTCACGCATAAAAAGCATTCATTGTAGTGATGAAAGAGTAGATCTGAGGACTATAGCACCAGTGTCCTGAGTAAGGATGATAAAATGGAACAGGAAAGACAAAAAGCTTAGACATTTCACAATGTGTTCCTTCATTCGCAACTCATTCTGCAAAGGAATCCTAGAATACTTTTAAAACCTAGTGTATCTGAAGTTATTTAAGAGAAAATGTGTAGATCAAAGTCGACCCCACCTGGATTTTTTGGTCCTGTTCTTGTTCCCTCGTCTACAACCTCCTAAATTCTCTAAGCTTTGAACAAGGCCATTATTTTCTTTATGATCGGATAGTTGTGAGATTGCAGGGGTATTTTTTTATTTTACTGTTCTTGTAAATAACATACAAAATCAGAAACTCTAGAATCAAATGTCATTTATTCATATTAACATTGATGAATAATTTTCAAAAGTCCTTAGGACACTGATGACATCCTTCTGCTAAAAGGCTTTTGTGTTTCAAAGGTTGGGGTTTTACTGTTGTCCACTTTGAGGTCCAAATTTCAAAGACACAAGTCCCACTCATTTACCTCAAGTTAAAGGGAAAATACTAATTCAAAATTCAAAACAAAATTTTTACACTGTGAAAACTCTGGAGTATACATACTGAACTAATAAATGGTAGAATTTTATACACCATTATCTAAAGAACATTATAAGAAACTTCTTATAAATTACTACTTTAATTGTTAAGAGAATTGATGAAATAAAATCCTGGATTTATTAAAAAAATAATAGTATTTACCCTCTTTAGTACTAAACCCTCTTTGCTTAATTTAATATTTGCATTTATATTGTAGCTTTGAGATTATCTTTTACTTATTCATTATGGATTACTGGATTTAATACTCATTGGATGATTCTTCAATATTTTGAGTATCATTGATTGACATATTTACATAATCAAAGAATATAATTAGTGACCACTGAATGGTATAAAGTTTGAAAATATGAAATTGAAGAAAAAAGATGTATAAAACATTACATATGTAAACTGATAGCAACTTTATTTAGATGCATCATGTAGATTTCATCTCATGCCCTGTTTTTCTGTTGCCCCCATATTAAATGCCTACAGGAATTAAAATTTAATACATCTGTAAATTTGAAGTTGGAGAATGTTAATGTTTCATATGATCACATGTTTTAATCCTTCATCCCCTTAAATTTCCTGCATAAATAATAATTTATTTTAAAGGTATATGGAGACATTAGGAATGCAAACTAAAACACTGAGAAAATCTAGGCATTAAATATGTCTATATCATTGTAAAAATTGGAATAGAAGATTTTAAAGTGGGTGCTAAGTGGAGTGTGATATCCTGAAACAGGAATTGGACTATATTCAAGAGGAACAGAATATGATCCAAATACAATATATAAATATTTAGAGTAAAAATAAGCAAAGAAGAATTTGAACAACAAAGAACCTCGCATATGTGATGTGAGAGTGTCAGGAAGCAAGGTTGAGTAATATAACAATCCAAGAATACTATGTCAAGCAAAAAAAGTTTTGTGAATATGGTATAATCTTTGTTAATAAAGGCAAAAGTCCTTAAAAAAGGCAACTGTGGAGTTTGGAAGTAGAGAAAGGTGGAATAATTATTAGCTCGCCCCAGTTTCCTATCACATACAAATTATACTCTCTTAGTTCCAATCTTTAATTACCTGTAGGAGGAAGTATCAAGAACCTTTAATCAATTGGAATTCATGTGATAGTTCTCCAGAAGTTAAAAAAAAAAATCTTTGTGACAACATCAAGCATACTAGCATTCACATAATGGGGGCCTGATGGGGAATAGAGAGAGAAAGTGGCAGAGAACATATTTGAAGACATGATAACTATAAACTTCCTTAACCTGGGAAAGGAAACAGACATCCACATCCAGGAAGCACAGAGTCCCAAATAAGATCAGCCCAAAGAGGTCCATAACAGGAAATATTGTAATTGAAATGGCAAAAATTAAAGATAAAGAAATAATTTTAAAGAAAAGCAACTAGTTACATAAACAGGAATTCACATAAGTGTATCAGTGGACTCTTCGGCAGAAATTCTGTAGGCAAGAAAGGAGTAGCACAATGTATTTTAAATGATAAAAGGAAAAAAAAAAAAAAACTACAAACAAGAGTAACCTATCCAGGAAGGCTATGAATCAGATTTGAAGAAGAAATAAAGAGTTTCACAGACAAGTAAAAGCTAAAAGAGTTCAGCACCACTAAACCAGTTGTACATAGTATTAAATGGACCTACCTAAGTGGAAAATAAAAGACCACATCTAGAAATATTAAAAATACACAAGGAAAAAATCTCATTGGTAAAGGCAAATATACAGTAAAGATATAAATAAATCACTTTATAAAACCAGAAGGAAGATTAAAAGACAAAAGTAGTAAAATCATCACAATAAGTAGTTAAGGTAGACATACACACAAAAAAATGTAAAATATGATGTAAAAAAATTAAGCATTGTGGGGAGAAGTAAAAAATCAGAGTTTTAAAAATGTTTTCAAATATAAGAGAACATAAACTTAAAATAATCATGTTTAAACACAGGTTGCTATATGTAAACCTCATGGTAACCACAAACCAAAACTCTATAATAGATGCACACACACAAAAGAGAAAGGAATCCAAATATAACTCTAAAGATAGTCATTAAATCACAAGGGAGAGAGTAAAAGAAAAAGAAAGGAACAAAAATAATAACAAAAACAAGAAGAAAATAATTAACAAAATGGAAATAAGTATATATCTATTACAATTGTTTTAAATGTAAATAGACTAAATGCTCCAATAAAAAGACATAGAGTGCCTGAATAGATACAAACACCAAATCCAAATATATGCTGCCTCACAGAGACTCACATCAGATCTAAAGACACACAGTAATTGAAAGTGAGGAGATGGAAATATGTATTCCATGAAAATGGAAAGTAAAAGAAAGCTGTAATAATAATACTTATATCAGATAAAATAGACTTTAAAGCAAAGGCTGTAAGAGGAAACACTGAAGGACATGACATAAGGAATAAATCCAAGAAGAAGATATAATAATTATAAATATATATAGAACCAACATAGGAGCACCTAAATACATGAAGCAAATATTAACAAACATAAAGAAAGAAATTGACAGTAACACAATAATAGTAGGGGACTTTAAAACCCAATTAAATCAAGGGACAGATTATCAGGACAAAAAATCAATAAGAAACCATTAATTTTAAATGACAGATTGATGGACATAATAGATACAGAATGTTCCATCCAAAAGCAGAATGCACATTCTTTTCAAATCACGTGGCACTTTCTCAGTATATATCACATGCTAGGACACAAAAGAAGTCTCAATAAATTTAAGAAGATTAAAATAATGTCAAACATTTTTTCCAACCACAATGCTATGAGACTAGAAATCAACCACAAGAAAAAAAAGTACTGTAAAAACACACAAACACGTGGAGGCTAAACAATATACTACCAAACAATCAATGGGTCAGTGAAGAAAATAAGAGGAAATTAAAAAAACAAAATTGGAGACAAATGATATTAAAACACTATGATCCAAAATATGGGATGCATCAGAAGTAGTTTTAGAGGGAGTTTATAGCAGTAGAAGCCTACCCCAAGAAACAAAGTAAAGCTCAAATAAACAATATAATGTTAGAACCAAAGGAACTAGAAAAAGAACAACCAAAAGAACAACAAAGTTAGTGGAAGGAGAGAAATAATACAGATCGGAACAGAAATAAATTAAACAGAGGCAAAGAAACAACTGAAAAGATCAGTGAAGCTAAGACATGTTTCTTTGAAAAGATAAACAAAATTGATAAGCCTTTAGCCAGACTATCATGAAAAAATGAAAGAACAACCAAGTAAGTAAATTCAAAAATAAATGAAGAGAAGTTAAAAATGACACCACAGAAATACAAAGGATCACAGGAGAATACTATGAACAATTATAAGCCAATAAAATGGACAACCTAGAAAAAATAGATAAGTTCTTAGAAAGGCACAATCCCCTAAGTCTGAATCAGGAAGAAATAGAAAATATGAACAGAGTAATTAGCAGGAATGAAATTGAATCTGTAATAATAATTTTTTAAAACTCCCCCAAAATAAAAATCTAGAAGTAGAATGCTTCACTTGTGATTTCTACCAAACATTTAAAAGAGTTAACATATATCCTTACCAATCTATTCTAAAATATTTCAGAGGAAGGGATGCTTCCTCATTGTATGAGGCCAGCATCACTGTGTTACTACAACCAGATAAAGACACCACAAAAAAAGAAAATTACTGGTCAATACCATTGATGAATGTAGATTCAAAAATCCTTGACAAAATATTATCAAACCAAATTCAACAATACACTAAAAGGATAAAACAAAATGATCATGTGGGCTTTATCCCAGTGATGCAAAGATGGTTTAATATCCACAAGTCAATCAAAGTGTTAAACTAAATTAAAGGGTAAATATCATATGATCATTTCAGTAGATGAAGAAAAGCTTTTGACAAAATTCAACATCCATTCATGATAAGGAAAAAAACCTCTCAACAAAGTATGTATAGATGGAATGTACCTCAACGTAAAAAGGCCATATGTGACAAGCCCACAGTTAACATCACAGCAAAGAGTGAAAGCTGAAAGATTTTTCTCTAAGAGCAGGAACAAGAAAGGATGTTCACTCTCACCATATTTAATAAACAGTATAGGAAGTCCTAGCTGAAGCATTAAGACAAGGAAAAGAAATAAACTAAATTCAAATTAAAAACAAATAAGTAAAACTCTCACTGCACATGACATGATACTATATATATATATATATATATATATATATATATATATAAAATCCTAAAGATGTCACCTAAAAGCTGTTAGAACTAATAAATGAATTCAGTAAAGTAGAAGGATACAAAATTAGTATACAGAAATTGGTAGCTCTTTTAAACACTAATAATGAAGTATCAGAAATAGAAAATAAGAAAACAATCCCATGTACAATTGCATCAAAAAGAATAAAACACCTAGGAATAAATCTAAGTAAGCAGGTTAATGGTCTGTACTTAAAAATCTATGACGCCTATGAAAGAAATTGAAGATGAAACAAACAAATGTAAAGAGATACTGTGCTCTTAGATTGGAAGAGTTAATATTAAAATGACCATACTACCCTGGAAATCTAAATCCAGTGAAATCCCTATCAAAATAACAATGCCATTTTTCACTGAACTAGAACAAATAATTCTAAAATTTGTATAGAAACACAAAAGACTGCAACTAGCCAAAACAACCTTGAGAAAGAAGAACAAAGCTGGAGGCTTTATGATCCCTGATTTCAAGCCATACCATAAAGCTACAACAATCAAAACAGTAAGGTACTGACAAAACAGATACATAGATCAATGGGACATAATAGAGAGCCCAGAAATGAACTCACAATAATATAGTCAATTAATTATGACAAAAAAATAAGAATATACAGTGCAAATATATAGCCTCTTCAATAGACAGTGTTGGGGAAACTGGACACATATATGCAAATGGATCAAACTGGACTAACTTCTCATACCATATACAAAAATAAACTCAAAATGGATTAAAGACTTAAATATAAGACCTGAAACCATAAAACTTCTGGAAGAAAACATAGGCAGTACAGTCTTTGACATCAGTCCTAGCAATATTCTTTTTGGATATGTCTTCTCAAGAAAGGGAGACAAAAGCAAAAATAAACAAATGGTACAACATCAAACTAAAAAGCTTTTGTACAGCCAAGGAAACTATCAACAAAACAAAAAGATTGCCTACTGAATAGCAGAAGATATTAGAAAACAATATATATGATAAGGGGTTAATATTCAAATATAGAAAGAACTCATACAACTCAACATCGACACACACACACACACACACACACACATAATGAAAAATTGAGCAGACAACCTAAATAGACATTTTTCCAAAGGAGACATACAGACAGCCAACAAACACATGAAATCATGTTCAATATCACTAATCATCATGAAAATGTAAATCAAAGCCACAAAATATCACCTCATACCTGTTAGAATGGCTGTTATCAAAAAGTCAACAAAGATCAAGTGTTAGCAAAGATGTGGAGAAAAGGAAACCCTAGTGCACTGTTGGTAGGACTGTAAATTGATGCAGTCACTATGGAATGCATTAAGTAGCTTCCTCAAAAATTTTTAAAAATATGACTACCATGCAATCTAGCAATTCCACTCCTGGGTATTAATCTGAAGAAACTGAGAACACTAAATCAGAAAGATATATGCCCCCATTTTTCATTTCAGCATTATATTATGTATATATGTTATCTAATATATATATATATAGTAATACATAATGTTATATATATATATACACACACACACATAATGGAGCATTACTCGGCCATAAAGAAGTATGGACTTTTTCCACTTGCTACCACATAGTTGGACCTAGAATATATGTTAAATGAAGTAAGTCAGACAGAGAAAGCCAAATATCATATGATTTCTCTTATAGGTTGAATTAAAAGACAAAAGAAACAAACAACACATAAACAAACTCACAAATACAGTGAACAAACTTGTTGTTGGCAGATAGGATGAGGGTGTGGGGATGAGTAAAATAGGTGAAGCATATTAAGAAGTACAAACATCCAGTTATAAAATATATGTCAAAGGATTAAGTACAACATGAGGAATGTAGTTTAGTACTATAATAACTTTTTATGGTGACAGATGGCATCTAGATTTATTGTGATGCTCATTTTGAACTGTATAAAAATTTAACATAACTATATTGTGCACCATGAACTAACATAGTTTTACAGGTCAATCATACTTCAAAAACGAACAAGCAGAGGAGAAGGCAGAAGATGGCGGAAGAGTAAGACGCGGAGATCACCTTCCTCCCCACAGATACACCAGAAATACATCTACACGTGGAACAACTCCTACAGAACACCTACTGAAGGCTGGCAGAAGACCTCAGACCTCCCAAAAGGCAAGAAACTCCCCACATACCTGGGTAGGGCAAAAGAAAAAAAGAAAAAACAGAGACAAAAGAATAGGGACGGCACCTGCACCAGTGGGAGGGAGCTGTGAAGGAGGAAAAGTTTCCACACACTAGGAAGCCCCTTCGCGGGCGGAGACTGCGGGAGGCAGAGGGGGGAGCTCCAAAGCCACGGAGGAGTGCACAGCAACGGGTGCGGAGGGCAAAGCGGGGAGATTCCCGCACAGAGGATCGGTGCCGACCGGCACTCACCAGCCCGAGAGGCTTGTCTGCTCACCCGCCGAGGCGGGAGGGGCTGCGAGCTGAGGCCGGAGCGCAGGGAGAGGACTGGGGTTGGCAGCTTGAACATAGCCTGAAGGGGTTAGTGCACCACAGCTAGCCGGGAGGGAGTCCGGGGAAAAGTCTGCACCTGCCGAAGAGGCAGGAGACTTTTCCTTCCCTCTTTGTTTCCTGGGGCGTGAGGAGAGGGGTTTAAGAACGCTGCTTAAAGGAACTCCAGAGACGGGCGCGAGCTGCGGCTGAAAGCGCGGAATCCAGAGACGGGCGCGAGCTGCGGCTAAAAGCGCGGACCCCAGAGGCGGGCGGGAGACGTTAAGGCTGCTGCTGCCGCCACCAAGGGGCCTGTGTGCGAGCACAGGTCACTCTCCACACCCCTCTTCCGCGGAGCCTGTGCAGCCCGCCACTGCCAGGTTCCCGGGATCCAGGGACAACTTCCCCGGGAGAACGCACAGCGCGCCTCAGGCTGGTGCAAAGTCACGCCGGCCTTTGCCACCGCAGGCCCGCCCCGCACTCCGTGCCCCTCCCTCCCCGCCGGCCTGAGTGTGCCAGAGCCCCCGAATCAGCAGCTCTTTTAACCCCATCCTGTCTGAGCAAAAAACAGACGCCCTCCAGTGACCTACATGCAGTGGCAGGGCCAAATCCAAAGCTGAGCCCTGGGAGCTGTGAGAACAAAGAAGAGAAAGAGAAATCTCCCCCAGCAGCCTCAGAAGCAGCGGATTAAAGCTCCACAATCAACTTGATATACCCTGCATCTGTGGAATACCTGAATAGACAACCAATCATCCCAAATTAAGGAAGTGGACTTTAGGAGCAAGATGTATGATTTTTTCCCTTTTCCTCTTTTTGTGAATGTGTATGTGTATGCTTCTGTGTGAGATCTTGTCTGTATAGTCTTGCTTCCACCATTTGTCCTAAGGTTCTATCTGTCCATGTTTTTTTTTTTTTTTCTTTTTTTTTTTAAATTTTTTTTCTTAATAATTAATTTTAATAACGTTATTATACTTTACCTTCGTTCTTTCTTTCTTTCTTTCTTTCCTTCCTTCCTTCCCTCCTTTAGACAACGAATCATCCCAAATTGAGGAGGTGGTCTCTGACAGCAAGATTTATGATTTTTCCCCATTTACCTCTTTTAGTGAGGGTGTATGTGTATGCTTCTGTGTAAGATTTTGTCAGTATAGCTTTGCTTCCAACATTTGTCCTAAGGTTCTATCCGTCCCTTTTTTTTTTAAATAAGAATTTTTTAATTCAATAATTTATTATAGTTTATTTTATTTTTACTGTATCTTCTTTCTTTCTGTCTTTTTTCCTTCTTTCCCTCCTTCTTTCCTTCCTCCCTCCCTCCCTCCCTTCTTTCTTTCCTTCTTGCCTTCTTTGCTTCTTTGCTTCTTTCTTTCTTTCTTCCTTCCCTCCTACCCTCCTTTCTTTCTTTCTTTCCTCATACTTCTACTAATTCCCTCTACTTTTTCTCCCTTTTATCCTGAGCCGTGTGGATGAAAAGCTCTTGATGCTCCAGCCAGGAGGCAGGACTCTGCCTCTGAGGTAGGAGAGCCAACTTCAGGACACTGGTCAACAAGAGACCTCCCAGCTCCACATAATATCAAACGGCGAAAATCTCCCAGAGACCTCCATCTTAACACCAGCACCCAGCTTCACTCAACGACCAGCAAGCCACAGTGCTGGAAAACCTATGCCAAACAACTAGCAAAACAGGAACACAACTCCACCCATTAGTAGAGAGGCTGCCTAAAATCATAATAAGGCCACAGACACCCCAAAACACACCACCAGACGTGAACCAGCCCACTAGAGAGACAAGATCCAGCCTCATCCACCACAACACAGGCACTAGTCCCCTCCACCAGGAAGCCTACACAACCCACTGAACCAACCTTAGCCACTGGAGACAGACATCAAAAACAGGAGGAACTACGAACCTGCTGCCTGCAAAAAGGAGACCCTAAACACAGAAAGATAAGCAAAATGAGAAGACAGAAAAACACACAGCAGATAAAGGAGCAAGATAAAAATGCACCAGACCTAACAAATGAAGAGGAAATAGGCAGTCTACCTGAAAAAGAATTCAGAATAATGATAGTAAGGTTGATCCGAAATCTTGGAGATAGAATGGACAATAGAATGGACAAAATGCAAGAAACATTTAACAAGGACCTAGAAGAAATAAAGATGAAACAAGCAACGATGAACAACACAATAAATGAAATTAAAAGTACTCTAGATGGGATCAATAGCAGAATAACTGAGGCAGAAGAACAGATAAGTGACCTGGAAGATAAAATAGTGGAAATAACTACTGCAGAGCAGAATAAAGAAAAAAGAATGAAAAGAACTGAGGACAGTCTCAGAGACCTCTGGGACAACATTAAACGCACCAACATTCGAATTATAGGGGTTCCAGAAAAAGAAGAGAAAAAGAAAAGGACTGAGAAAATATTTAAAGAGATTATAGTTGAAAACTTCCCTAATATGGGAAGGGAAATAGTTAATCAAATCCAGGAAGCACAGAGAGTCCCATACAGGATAAATCCAAGGAGAAATACGCTAAGACACATATTAATCAAACTGTCAAAAATTAAATACAAAGAAAGCATATTAAAAGCAGCAAGGGAAAAACAACAAATAACACATAAGGGAATCCCCATAAGGTTAACAGCTGATCTCTCAGCAGAAACCCTACAAGCCAGAAGGGAGTGGCAGGACATACTGAAAGTGATGAAGGAGAAAAACCTGCAGCCAAGACTACTCTACCCAGCAAGGATCTCATTCAGATTTGATGGAGAAATTAAAACCTTTACAGACAAGCAAAAGCTGAGAGAGTTCAGCACCACCAAACCAGCTTTACAACAAATGCTAAAGGATCTTCTCTAGGCAAGAAACACAAGAGAAGGAAAAGGCCTATAATAACGAACCCAAAACAATTTAGAAAATGGGAATAGGAACATACATATCGATAATTACCTTAAATGTAAATGGACTAAATGCTCCCACCAAAAGACACAGATTAGCTGAATGGATACAAAAACAAGACCCTTATATATGCTGTCTACAAGAGACCCACTTCAGACCTAGAGACACATACAGACTGAAAGTAAGGGGATGGAAAAAGATATTCCATGCAAATGGAAACCAAAAGAAAGCTGGAGTAGCAATTCTCATATCAGACAAAATGGACTTTAAAATAAGGACTATTAAAAGAGACAAAGAAGGACACTACATTATGATCAAGGGATCGATCCAAGAAGAAGATATAACAATTGTAAATATTTATGCACCCAACATAGGAGCACCTCAATACATAAGGCAAATACTAACAGCCATAAAAGGAGAAATCGACAGTAACACATTCATAGTAGGAGACCTAAACACCCCACTTTCACCCATGGACAGACCACCCAAAATGAAAATAAATAAGGAAACACAAGCTTTAAATGATACATTAAACAAGATGGACTTAATTGATATTTATAGGACACTCCATCCAAAAACAACAGAATACACATTTTTCTCAAGTGCTCATGGAACATTCTCCAGGATAGATCATATCTTAGGTCACAAATCAAGCCTTGGTAAATTTAAGAAAATTGAAATTGTATCAAGTATCTTTTCTGACCACAACGCCATGAGACTAGATATCAATTACAGGAAAAGATCTGTAAAAAATACAAACACATGGAGGCTAAACAATACACTACTTAATAATGAAGTGATCACTGAAGAAATCAAAGAGGAAATCAAAAAATACCTAGAAACAAATGACAATGGAGACACAACGACCCAAAACCTGTGGGATGCAGCAAAAGCAGTTCTAAGGGGGAAGTTTATAGCAATACAAGCCCACCTTAAGAAACAGGAAACATCTCGAATAAACAACCTAACCTTGCACCTAAAGCAATTAGAGCAAGAAGAACAAAAAAACCCCAAAGCTAGCAGAAGGAAAGAAATCATAAAAATCAGATCAGAAATAAATGAAAAAGAAATGAAGGAAACAATAGCAAAGATCAATAAAACTAAAAGCTGGTTCTTTGAGAAGATAAACAAAATAGATAAACCACTAGCCAGACTCATCAAGAAAAAAAGGGAGAAGACTCAAATCAATAGAATTAGAAATGAAAAAGGAGAGGTAACAACTGACACTGCAGAAATAAAAGAGGTCATGAGAGATTACTACAAGCAACTCTATGCCAATAAAATGGACAATCTGGAAGAAATGGACAAATTCTTAGAAATGCACAACCTGCCAAGACTGAATCAGGAAGAAATAGAAAATATAAACAGACCAATCACAAGCACTGAAATTGAAACTGTGATTAAAAATCTTCCAACAAAGAAAAGTCCAGGACCAGATGGCTTCACAGGCGAATTCTATCAAACATTTAGAGAAGAGCTAACACCTATCCTTCTCAAACTCTTCCAAAATATAGCAGAGGGAGGAACACTCTCAAACTCCTTCTACGAGGCCACCATCACCTTGATACCAAAACCAGACAAGGATGTCACAAAGAAAGAAAACTACAGGCCAATATCACTGATGAACATAGATGCAAAAATCCTCAACAAAATACTAGCAAACATTATCCAACAGCACATTAAAAGGATCATACACCATGATCAAGTGAGGTTTATTCCAGGAATGCAAGGATTCTTCAATATACGCAAATCTATCAATGTGATAAACCATATTAACAAAATGAAGAAGAAAAACCATATGATCATCTCAATAGATGCAGAGAAAGCTTTTGACAAAATTCAACACCCATTTATGATAAAAACCCTGCAGAAAGTAGACATAGAGGGAAATTTCCTCAACATAATAAAGGCCATATATGACAAGCCCACAGCAAACATCATCCTCAATGGTGAAAAACTGAAAGCATTTCCACTAAGATCAGGAACAAGACAAGGTTGCCCACTCTCACCACTCTTATTCAACATAGTTTTGGAAGTTTTAGCCATAGCAATCAGAGAAGAAAAGGAAATAAAAGGAATCCAAATCGGAAAAGAAGAAGTAAAGCTGTCACTGTTTGCAGATGACATGATCCTATACATAGAGAACCCTAAAGGTGCTACCAGAAAACTACTAGAGCTAATCAATGAATTTGGTAAAGTGGCAGGATACAAAATTAATGCACAGAAATCTCTGGCATTCCTATATACTAATGATGAAAAATCTGAAAGTGAAATCAAGACAACACTCCCATTTACCATTGCAACAAAAAGAATAAAATATCTAGGAATAAACCTACCTAAGGAGACAAAAGACTTGTATGCAGAAAATTATAAGACACTGATGAAAGAAATTAAAGATGATACAAATAGATGGAGAGATATACCATATTCTTGGATTGGAAGAATCAACATTGTGAAAATGACTCTACTACCCAAAGCAATCTATAGATTCAATGCAATCCCTATCAAACTACCACTGGCATTTTTACCAGAACTAGAACAAAAAGTTTTGCAATTTGTATGGAAACACAAAAGACCTCGAATAGCCAAAGCAATCTTGAGAACGAAAGAAGGAACTGGAGGAATCAGGCTCCCTGACTTCAGACTATACTACAAATCTACAGTTATCAAGATGGTATGGTACTGGCACAAAAACAGAAAGATAGATTAATGGAACAGGATAGAAAGCCCAGAGATAAACCCATGCACATATGGACACCTTATCTTTGATAAAGGTGGCAGGAATGTACAGTGGAGAAAGGACAGCCTCTTCAATAAGTGGTGCTGGGAAAATGGGACAGGTTCATGTAAAAGTATGAGATTAGATCACTCCCTAACACCATACACAAAAATAAGCTCAAAATGGATTAAAGACCTAAATGTAAGGCCAGAAACTATCAAACTCTTAGAGGAATACATAGGCAGAACACTCTATGACATAAATCACAGCAAGATCCTTTCTGACCCACCTCCTAGAGTAATGGAAATAAAAACAAAAATAAACAAATGGGACCTAATGAAACTTCAAAGCTTTTGCACAGCAAAGGAAACCATAAACAAGACCAAAAGACAACCCTCAGAATGGGAGAAAATATTTGCAAATGAAGCAACCGACAAAGGATTAATCTCCAAAATTTACAAGCAGCTCATGCAGCTCAATAACAAGAAAACAAAAACCCAATCCAAAAATGGGCAGAAGACCTAAATAGACATTTCTCCAAAGAAGATATACAGACTGCCAACAAACACAGGAAAGAATGCTCAACATCATTAATCATTAGAGAAATGCAAATCAAAACTACAATGAGATATCATCTCACACCAGTCAGAATGGCCATCATCAAAAAATCTAGAAACAAGAAATGCTGGAGAGGGTGTGGAGAAAAGGGAACACTCTTGCACTGCTGGTGGGAATGTGAATTGGTACAGCCACTATGGAGAACAGTATGGAGATTCCTTAAAAAAACCACAAATAGAACTACCATATGACCCAGCAATCCCACTACTGGGCATATACCCTGAGAAAACCAAAATTCAAAAAGAGTCATGTACCAAAATGTTCATTGCAGCTCTATTTACAATAGCCCGGAGATGGAAACAACCTAAGTGCCCATCATCGGATGAATGGATAAAGAAGATGTGGCACATATATACAATGGAATATTACTCAGCCATAAAAAGAAACGAAATTGAGCTATTTGTAATGAGGTGGATAGACCTAGAGTCTGTCATACAGAGTGAAGTAAGTCAGAAAGAAAAAGACAAATACCGTATGCTAACACATATATATGGAATTTAAGAAAAAAAATGTCATGCAGAACCTAGGGGTAAAGCAGGAATAAAGACGCAGACCTCCTAGGGAACGGACTTGAGGTTATGGGGAGGGGGAAGGGTGAGCTGCGACAGGGCGAAAGAGAGTCATGGGCATATACACACTAACAAACGTAGTAAGGTAGATAGCTATTGGGAAGCAGCCGCATGGCACAGGGATATTGGCTCGGTGCTTTGTGACAGCCTGGAGGGGTGGGATAGGGAGGATGGGAGGGAGGGAGACGCAAGAGGGAAGACATATGGGAACATATGTTTATGTATGACTGATTCACTTTGTTATAAAGCAGAAACTAGCACACCATTGTAAAGCAATTATACCCAAATAAAGATGTTTAAAAAAAAAAAAACGAACAAGCAAACAGATAGATTCATAAAAAGAGATCAGATTTGTGGTTACCAGAGGCTTGTGATGTTGGGAAGGAGAATTGAATGAAGGTAGCCAAGAGTTTAGAAGATGAATAACTATTAGGGATATAATGTACAACATGATAAGTATAATTAACACTGCTTTATGTTATATAAGTTAATAACAGAGTAAATATTCAGTTCTCATCACAAGGAAAAAATTTTTCTTTTATTTTGTATCTACATTTGTTGGATATTAAATAACTTATTGTGGTAATTATTTCATGATGTATTTAAGTAAAATCATTATGCTGTACCCAAACTTATAAAATGCCGTATGTGAATTATGTCTCAATAAAACTGGAAAGAAAGAAAAAAAGCAACACCAATTGTTAAGGTAGAATAAAAGTAAATTAGCAATTACAAAGTAATATAATAAATACTATGCTAAAGTACTATGAGATCACTTGTCTCAGTTGGAAGCTCTTCTAGGAAAATTGAAGACCTTTTCATCTGAATTTAATATTCTTCATGCTGGAGGCTATTCATATTTCAAAACCACATGATTGAGTTTTCCAGGAAGCACCAGAGCTACCTCTGAAAAAATTAATGCTTCCAAAATTAACCAAAGTTATTAGGATATTTTCTGTGAAAAAAATAAGATCAGTATGTCTTATTATTGAAATAAGTGGTAAGAATTGGTGATTTAACCATATCAAGGGTAGAGACAGAATGAAACGTGAATAATTATTCTGATGATAAAATGAGACATTTTATCTGAAAGTAATTTGAAACATAATAAAATAAATTTTACATTCTCACTAAATTTCTATAATCTAATATTTTAAGGAAGTGGAGATAAGTGCTAGTAAATAATTTAATATTTCTGATATTAATTACTCTAACTCAGGTATTCTGCCTGATATCTTTTCCTGTGTTCTACTTCTTATTACCTAGAGAAAATAAAATGTAATAAATTGTTCACATATACTCCCACCACATGCAAAAATTCTGGCCCCCCAAATAAATTCCTTTTTAAAAAACCCCAAAATAAATATATTTTAAGGAAACGTGGAAAGACATAAAACTATCTTATTACCCATATCACCTTGATAATCTCAACTATGAATATTTTAGTTAAATAATTTAACAATACTGGGATCCAGCACTCTAATATTTGTAAATGGCTAACTTGCACTGTTTTTACCAAATGTATTCACAAATAGACCGTGTCACATTACCATGCATATTCTGATTTTGCTTCACATTCATTTGGGGATTCTTCTGTTGACCTGTTTTATAAGCAGATCAAAAACAATAAGATAACCCTGACTGTAAATGTATCAGTGACCTTGATAGTTATAAAATCTCTGTGTTTTTGTGTCAAGTGGAAGTCCAGGTTTTTTCCAGTTTCATATAATTCAACAAAAAATAGTGCTAGAGTAATACTGCAGAAGAAAGGTATAAATTGTTACACTCCTGCCAGATATTAATGATGTATTAGCAAGAAATAGCACTTTTACTCATGGCAGATGAAAGTACCTATCTAAGATTACCAGTGAGAAGAAAACAATGATTAAAAGTTCTACTTCAAAATAAAGTATCTGGATTAGATATCATTTCAGTGACATGTAAGGCTGGTAATATATTAGTAAAATCATGGTTTTTGCTTCTTTTTTTTTCTTAGAAGTTTGGAGATTTAGTAACTGAATTCACCTTGATAGGATTGGAAATTTTAGAGGGCTGTTGACTTCTCAGAGTATCACAGCCTATCATATAAATGTAATGCACAAAAATTTATAAAGATAAGAGGCAGGCACTTTTATAGTCTTACTGAAAGAGATACTTCCTAGATACTTGCTAGATGAAATTAGAGTATCTGGAAACTTGATTCTATTTATTGACTCACAGTGGATATGAATAATACGAATAAACTTCACTTGGAAATGAAGTAAATAAACTGAAACTAAAGATTTTTCAATAGTGTAGGAAGGGAAAATCTTTTCAGATATAAGGGAAAGTGTTCTACAAGAAACAAATGAAATAAAAAGAATTAAAAAGTAGATGTTATATGATTTTAGGTTCTTTTCTGTCAGGAAAAAAAATTAATAAATCAGTCATGCAGAACTGAAACTGTCACTCATCTTTGCATGTTGCCCCTGCCAAGTATTTCTAAATCTATTTTCTAAAATTGACATCCTCTAATTCTGCAAAATTTATCTCCATTTCAACAATTGAAGCCATGGGATACAATCTAGACATTGTTATCAATCTGAACTGTTCTACTAATGTAACATAGAACTACGTACTTCTTTGAACATATTCTTTGGATATCTTTGCATATCTCTGTTTCACTATTATGAGGTATTCCAAATGTTTAGTATTCTTCTTTGACTACCAAACTTACCTGTAAAAATTTATTCTGTGGCTACTGCATTGAAAAAAATAGAGATTATCCCTCATGAATCTAATCAATTATATTTAGCTCAGTTATTAAATGGCTTTACACGTTTATTTCACCATTATCTGACTTGTTCCTCAGGCAGACAGACCATCTTCACTATTTTTCAAGGACAATTTTCCAGAGATATCTGCAGAACTGTAGGCTTATATATCAAACTGCCTTTTCGATATCTCCACCTGGATGTTAAGACACTTCCAAACTTTCCATGTTCAACAATGAACTTCTGATTTTCTCCACACATAAAACCTGCTCCACCCATAGGTTTCTCATTCTCATCAATGATAACTCTGTATTTCCAACTGTTTAGAACAAAAACATTGGAGTCATTCTTGAATCCTCCTTTTTATTTATAAACTGCTTTAATTTGGCAAGAAATCTTGTTGGTTCTATCATGAAAATATATGCATATATAAATACAGTATCGTGTCAAATATAATTTCATGATTTCAATTATTGAACTCTGGTTAAAGAAAACATTCTTGTTTTAGGAAAAGGATAAGAAACAAAAATTTGAAAAATAACATATATTATTCTACAGGAAAAAAATAGTCCATAATCAACATTTTCCTCATTCTATTCATTGCTAATCCCCTAGTCTCAGCCATCATCACTTTCACTTCAATTATCTGAATAGCTTTCTCACTAGTCTCCTTGGATCTACCTAATGAGTCTCCATAGTTCTCAGACTTTATTATGAAAGCTACCATAAGGATCTTTCAATTTTATAATTCAAAGTATGTTAATCCTCTGCAATAAACTGCAATTGTTCCCCATTTCACTCAGGATAAAAGTCAAAGTCTAAACATGACTTAAAATATCTTGCATATTCTCATTCTTCATTATGTTTCTGGTCTCCTATCATTCTATTCCTTACCTCTCTCAGTCTATGCTAAGCTCAGAGGCAGTGTGAAGGCAGTGGTCCACTGGGGTGGTAAATACCTATGTACCATCAAAAAATATATATATATCATCTTACATATCCTAGCTCTAGAAACATCACATTTTGGTAAAAACTATCTAAAACTATTAGGTAGATGGATACTCAAGACTAATATGGCAAAAAAGAATTCCTTGAATGCCTGTATTTCCAAATCATAATATTTACAACACTTTTGTGTATTTAAAAAAGTGTATTTTATCTGCTCTTAAATCTTAAACTTTGATCTCAGGGACCTAGGCAAGTATTGTACACTATAGGATTCATAATGTTAGTTTAATTAATATCTACTGCTTTAACACAAATATTCTCTCTCTTAAACTTCTTTAATTAACGAATGCTTTGAAGCTTTCTGGATTTGGACTGTTCAGATATGTATGCGTACACACAAGTACCTATTTACTATAGCCTAAGGGCAAAAAACCTTCTCTCCTTTACCAGAAATAGAACTCTGGATGCCGCAGTAAACTAAATTTACTTATTCAGCTTAAGTGATTTAGAAATAAAGATGATATTTATTTGTTTGGGTTCCATGTACAAATATACAACTGTATCTACTCAGTACACCTAAATTATAAAACAAAATATATTAGAATAGGATGAGGCTGATGAGATAAGGATCCTTAAGAAATGTTAAGAATTTTAGGTATTATTTATTTGCTTATTTATTGACTTTATTTATTTACTTACTTGTATTTGACAGTGTACTTCTCTTTTATCATAATTAAGGAGTCTCTTCCCTTTAAGGTCTTGATCAAATATCTCCTCTTCTATTAAATATAATTCTCCCTTTATTTACCAACAATATTTCCCAGACATTTCCAAAAAATTTTGCACATATTTTTCATATAAGGCTTATCCTACTAAATTTTACTTAAAACATGAATGTATCTATCAAATCACTTCAATGCCTGCTACTTGAACAAATGTGATCATTTGAATATTTTATTTTCCAGTAAATATTTTATTTCCTTTTATTTTATGAAATATGTAATACAATTATTTTCATTATTTTTTATTTATTTTTTAAGTTAAGAAGCAGTGTAAGCTAACCTTACTCTATCCATAGCAAAGAAAGATGCTTTTAAATTGGTAATGGTTTTCTTTTCCAGAAAATTGGTGCCAGGTCCATTGTAGGTCAGCATACTCTTTGTGAAATCATTTTCCTGTATATGTTTTTTCCCAAAATGCTTATATATTTGAACATCTTAGGGTATATCTACACAGGTGGAATAATTACTCCTAAAACCCCATTCAGAAATATATTTTCAGACCCTGAGAAACATGTAGAAAAGTGTCAATGTCAACTGTGGAAACTGGAAATTCTTTAAACGGAAATAAATTTCCTGAGTACAAGAAAAAAAAAATTTCCCATTTGATCTCCGTAGAGTTAGGTTTCATAGGGAAAGTGTTAGCTGAGTCATGACCAAAAGGATTTAAAAATCACTAATGGGGCTTCCCTGGTGGCACAGTGGTTAAGAATTCACCTGCCAATGCAGGGGACACGGGTTTGAGCCTTGGCTTGGGAAGATCCCACATGCTGTGGAGCAGCTGGGCCCGTGTGCCACAACTCTGAGCCTGCAATGTAAAGCCTGTGGGCCACAGCTGCTGAGGCCCGTGTGCCACAGCTGCTGAAGCCCACGCACCTAGAACCCATGCTCCACAGCCATAGAGGCCACTACAATGAGAAGCTCTCATACCACAACGAGGAGCAGTCCCCGCTCTCAGCAACTAGATAAAACCTGCGTGTAGCAGTGAAGACCCAATGCAGCCAAAAATTAAATAAATGAATTAAAAATAAGGAAAAGAAGCCATTAAAAAATAATAATAATTTAAAAAATCACTAATGATAAATGGATTACTTTATTCAGATAAATGGAAATTATAAATAATGTGTAATATTTATTGTTAACAAATGTTTCAGAACTTTTAGAAAATAACAATATCTTGTTTAGTGTGTATTACAAATAAGTTATTAAAATTGTGTTTGTATTGATGAATTCACAGGCCATTATCCACCATGCATCTGTTATTTAACAATGCTTATAAATAATCTTGTCATTATTAGAAATAAACAGGAGTTAAATTAATAATGCATTACTTACCCAAATTTACCTTGCTTCAATAAAACTTTTTCTTTGGCATACAGTAGGTAATTGATAAGTATATATATATATATATAAATATATATATATCATAGTAAGTTAAACAAATAAGAACCATCATGTACAACTTTTTCTATGCTTGCCCTTATGAAACTGTTCACACTTGCCTCCGTGATAAAATCTAGGACAACTCTAACAATTCTTCAATTCCTCTGAGTAATAAAAATTCCTCTTTTCATTTTAAGTTACAAAAGTATTGCCATGTAATCAATACAGTTCAGTGTAATGAGCAATCTCTAAATTTCAAGTTATGTCTTCTCACTTTGTCTAGCTCAAGCCTGGGTAAGTCTCTTCTCTCTTTATCTAGTTCTACTATTTCGCTTTCCTCAATACTTCTGGTGACTTCAGAGTTGAAAGGAGATAACAAAACAGGAGAGGTAAAGTGCCTTTTTAGGTCCTCCTTTCCTGGTATCAATGTAATTAGGCTTTGTTACCTCTGGCCTGAGCAGTCACCAAGCTGACATACCCTTGGCTTGGCAAATAATAAAAGCTATCAGCTTTTTTGGAGTTTATTTGTGAGTTATTTAGAGACATCCAGTGGGGATATTTGACTAGACTTTCTTTGACATGTGTAATTTATTTTCTTTCTGTTGATCACTTACATTTCTTCTCTCAGCACTTAAAACATTGGCATTTTTGGCTACCTTATTTTTTAAGGGGTGACGGGGAATACCTTTCTTAAACAAGCTCATGGAAGTGATTTAAAATGCCTATAACTTTTTATTCTCTGCTATGTGAGAGATATATATATATACACATAGTAACAAAACCAAAGAAAACCAAAACAAACAAGCAAGCAAGCAAATACCCGGCAATAATAGCAAAAAGAAAATGACAAAAATTGAATAAAAATCATACTTTCTTTCCTCTGCAGTCAGTGAAGATACAAGCTAGTAAGGATTGACTGTAATGCATAATTTAAATATAAAATCTTTGTTCCAAAGGAAGGAAAAAAGGACTATTAAAGATACTAATTATAAAAATTTTTTTCTTCCATAGTTTTTCTGTCTCCCTGTCATGATATTGTTTATTTGCTATTAAATGTCAATTTCTCCCAAACACTGGGATACTCAGTGGCTGCATTTAGACCATCACAAGCACCTGGGGACCTGACCCCCAACTCAATGAACAGCCAACTTTTTGCTGGGTTCCCTCTCCTGTAAGCTGCTAGACTAGACCTGGGTCCATCACACCTACCCATGGCAGACAAGCAGCCACCAAGGGATTGTGATCTCAACACCAAGCTATGCTGAGTCCTTGGATCATGGGTGTATGAGGAGCTCAGTCTTTCAAGTCACTAACTGAACATGCTGTGCCATTGACAGCCCAGAGCATGATGACTACAACAGGCTCCATCCCAAGATGCCACAGGATGTATGCTCCAAAACTAGACAATCTTCATGACGAAGTCCACATCCTTATTTCAGACAGACAACCAAAATAGAACATTGGGTTCCCAAAGGCAATATGATTTGGATGTCACCCTGGCTACTGGAAGTGGAAACTGAACAGGGACGGTAAGTAGGAGGCTGGGAGGGCCCATGAACATTAGGAGTAGGAAGCTAACTTCCAAGAACCCATCTCAGAGAAGTGTCAAGATGCAGGGCCACAAGTGAGGATCGAAATCCCTGGGGCAGAGTTAAAAACAATGAACTAGATTTGCATATTGTACTTTTCATAGTTTTTTGACATAGTTAAATGAAAAAATAAACAGGATGAGATTTATAATACAATACAATATATAAAAATTAAACATTAACAGTGAGAAAAACTCTTTCTTATGGATAACTTATAGATAAATAAACACTGAAGGTAAAAACAAAAAAACAATCCCAGGGGCAAGCTCCATTGTCCTATGGATTACACTTCTAAACACAGATTCAGGATTAACATTATGAGTTTCAACATGTTGACCACAGAGAATTAAGCCCTAAGTATAAGTCTCTCCTAAATGTGGGGCCCTGTGAAACTCCACTGGTCATTGAACTTGAAGCAGCCCCTGACAAGAGTTTGGTGAAATTCTCTCACTCTCCCTCTATTTCTCATGAGCTCACTCAGTTGAGATTTCTTTTTCTCTCTCTTGGTTTTTTTCACTTATTTTCTCTCTCTCAATTTCTTCTGATACCTCAGGGTGAAACCTCTTGTCTTTAGATTCTCTAAGAATTGTAAGATCATAATTCAGTATACCTACAGAGTTTTAAATTTCACTCTATAAGGCAAAGGTCCCCAACCCTTGGGGTGTGAACCAGTACCAGTCCATGGTCTGTTAAGAACTGGGCCGTACAGCAGGAGGTGAGTGGTGGGCGAGCACGCAATGCTTCATCTGCCACTCTCCATTGCTCCTCATTGCTCGCATTACTGCCTGAACAATCCCCCAGTCCCCTGTCCGTGGAAAACTTGTCTTCCATGAAACCAGTCCCTCGTGGCAAAAATGTTTGGGACTGCTGCTATAAGGGATTCACTTAAACCTCTCTTAATAGGCTTGGGAAAGGAAGGAAGGAGAGGCAAGACTCACACCCCTTCCCTCCTGAGGATGGAGTGAAAGGTAGATAGAGATTTGGACTCACAACACACTGACGAATCTCTCCAAATAACATTCTGACTTTTAATTTCCAAATTATTCTTTCAATTATAGATCACAGTATGTAGTCAAATGAGAATGACCACATTTGCTAAAATCCACCTTCCCTGTAAATGTTTGTTTAGTACCTAATATTACAATAAGTTAGAGCATTTAGCCTCTATACTCATGGGATTGCCTCATTCAAGACCAAGGTATCCTTTAAATATGTACATACATGTATTAACATAAAAGTAAGTGTAAAGAGGTGGAATCAAGATGCTTAAGTAAGAATACCCTGAGCTCATCTTCGCCCCAAAACACAACACAACTACAATTATATATACAGCAACTCTCTCTGAGAATGATCTGAAGACTAACAGAATGACACTTCTATAACAAAGGTGATAAAGAATGGTAGATATGGTAGAAGGGAAGGAGAAGTGATCTATCAGGACCCACACCCCTGGCAGTTGACCCATAAAAGGAGTGAATATCACAGGCTAGGGGATCTTCTCTAAGGAGTGAAAAGTTTGAGCTCTACTTTGGGCACTCCAGCCTTGGGGTCCAGCACTGGGAAAATGAGTGGCTAATTTGAAAACCATTGGGACTTACCAGTAGACTGTATGAAACTAAGACTCCACTCTTGAAGAGTACACACAGACTTGCTTGCTCCCAGTGTTAGTGCAGAAGCAGCAGATTGAAAACTGCCTGGTGCTCTGGCTGGTCTGCCAGGATCTCCCAAGGATCCCTCTCACATTGCATGGAGCCCCTTCTCCAGCCCCTCCTGCTACAGCACTGCTCACAATGAAGGCAGACACTGCAATCTGTGCAGGGGAGAAGTGGGGCTAGCTCAGACTTGTGGCTCCAGCCCCTGGGGACCCAGCTTCCACCCCAACCAAGTCAGAGGACACCATTGTGTCAGGAAGAAACAGAGCTAACTTAGATTTGTGCCTCCAGCCCATTGGGCTCCATCCCTACTCCTGACCAAAGTGGGCACTGCCATCACACCAGGGAGAAGCAGAGCTAGCTCGGATTTGCAGCTCCAGATTCTTGTGTCCTGACTTCATTCTTGACCAAAACAAAGAATCATATCATGCTGAGGAGAAGCAAAGCTACCTCAGATTTTTGGCTCCAGACCATGGAGCCCCATCATGGCCCTGACAAAGATGGAGACTACCATGTGTGTAGGGGAGAAGCAGAGCTAGCTCAAAATTTTGGCTCCAGCCACTTAGACTCCAGCTTCACCCTCAATCATGGTGATTACCACCACTGCACTGAGGAGAAGCCCACCTCTCTCAGGGCTCCTGCTCAAGCCCCTTGATACCAAGCTATGTTCCCCATCAGGGAAGTGACTGCTATTGAGGCTGAGAGAAGCCCTGGCTCACAACTGATTCCAGCTCTAGCCCTTCTGACACCAGCTCTACACCCTACAAAGGTGGTGACTATCAACACACACCAGTAAAAGTTGTGGCCAGTACACAGTTCAGACTCTCCCACCAAACCCACTCAGCACACATAGACTATATAGGGATGCTTCTACACAAGAGCATGCTTTCAAGGCCAAGATAGAATTGTTTTTCATAATTTCAAGAGTCAAACATAGAAATGTAAACATAATGAAAAGACAGAGGAATATGTTCCAAATAAAAGAACAAGATAAAAACCCAGGTGCGGAGGAAAATAATGAAATGGAGATAAGCAATTTACCTAACAATTAATTCAAAGCAATAGTAATAAGAGTGCTGATTGAATTTGGGAAAAGAATAAAGAAACACAGTGAGAACTTCAACAAAGTATTAGAAAATATAATAAAAGAAACAATCAGTGCTGAAGAATATGATAAATAAAATGAAAAATATATGGGGAATTAACAGTAGATTAAGTAATAACAGAAGAATGCATAAGTGAAACAATATTCTAACATGTGCATTGTGGGGCCCAAGAACATACTAACATGTGCACTGTGGGGACCAAGAAGAAAAGGAGAAAAAAATATATTTGATTAAATTATGGCTTAAAGTTGAAGAAGAAACCAAAGATCCAGGTCCAGGAAGCACAGAGTCCCAAAAAAGAAGAACCCAAAGAGACCCACACCAAGACATATCATGATTAAAATGACAAAATTTACAGACAAGAGAGAATTGTAAGGCAGCAGGAACCAATAAAGAATCACATACAAGGGAACCCCCATAAGGCTATCAGCTGAATTTTCAACAGAAACCTTGCAAGCCAGAAAAGAGTGGTATGATATATTTAAAGTGTTGAAAAGAAAAAAGAAAAGAAAAAGAAAAAACAAACTACAATCAAGGATATTCTACCCAGCAAGTTTATCATTTAGAATTGGAAAAGAGATAAAGAGTTTTCCAGACAAGCAAAACTAAGAGTTCATCACTACTAAATTGGCCTTACAAGAAATGTTAAAGAGTCTTGTTTAAGTGAAAAAGAAAAGACCATAAAAAGAAATATGAAAATATTAGAAGGAAAATATCTCACTGGTAAAGGTAAATATAAAGTAAAAGCAGCCAATCAACAACTATAATAAGCTAGTACAAATATTAAAAGACAAAAATTGTAAAATCAACTCTAACTACAATAAACAGTTGAGGGATATGCGTAAAGATGTAAATATGACACCAAAACATAAAATAGAAGGAGGGAGCAAAAATGTAAAGCTTTATAATGTGTGAACTTAAATGACTATAATTCAAAGACAAGTAAATATATTTATAGATTGTTATAAATGAACCTCATGGTAACCACAAATCAAAAACCTACAACTGATGCACAAAATCAAACATATAGGAGCCCAAACATAATATTAAGGAAGATCATCAAACAAAAAAGAAAGAGAATAAAAGGAAAAGAAAATAACAGAGAACTATAAAAACAACCAGAAAACAAGTAACAAGATGACAATAAGTATATACCTAACAATAATCAGTTTAATGTAAATGAAATAGGTGTCCCAGTCAAAAGGCAAATTGTGGCTGATTGGAAAAAAAAAGACCCATCTATATTATGCATACAAGAGATTCACTTTAGAGCTAAAGACACACACAGATTGAAAGTAGAGGAATGGAAAAAGATATTTCATGAAAATAAAAATAAACAAAAAAGCCAGAGTGACAATATTCATATAAGACAAAATAGAATTAAAAAAAAAATCTTTCACAATAGACAAAGAGAGACATTTTACAATGATAAAGGGTCAATCCAAGAAAAGGAGATAATAGTTGTAAACATATATGACCCTAACATAAGAGCACCTAAATTTATAAAACAAATATGAGCAGATATAAGAGGATATATTGACAGTAATACAATAAGAGTAGGGGACTTTAATATTCCACTAACAACAATGGCTAGATCATCCAGATGGAAAATCAGTAAGAAAACTTTTGTCTTAAAGGACACTCTACACCAGGTGAACTTAATAAATATTTAAAGAATATTCCAACCAAAAAAAACATAATACACATTTTTTTTTTCAATTGCACAACATGTTCCATGATAGATCACAGGTTAGGTCACAAAATAAGTCTCAATATATTTAAGAAAGTTGAAATCATATCAAGCATCTTTTCTGACAGCAGTGGTATGAAACTGAAAATCAATTATAGGAAGAAAACTGGATAAAAACACAAATGTGGATACTGAACAACATGCTACTAACAAATAAATGATCAATAAAAAGTCAAAGAGGAAATTTAAAAAATACCTTGAGATAAATACAAACACAATTTTTCAAAACCTATGGGATGCAGGAAAAGCAGTTCTAAGAGGGAAGTTTAGAAAAATGCAAGCCTACCTCAAGAAACAAGTAATATCTCAACATAACTTTCCATCTAAAGGAATTAGAAAAAGAACAAAGCCTAAATTCAGCAGAAAGAAGGAAATAATAAAGATGAAAGCAGAAATAAATAACTGAAACAGAGATTAAAAAAATAGGAAAGACTGATGAAACAAAGAGCAGGATTTTTGAAAAGCAAAACAAAATTGATAAAACTTTAAACAGACTCATGAAGAAAAATGAGAGCTCAAAAAATTTTTAAATGAAAAAGAAGTTACAACCAATAACACAGAAATACAAAAAAATCATAAGAAAATGTTATGAACAGTTTTATGATTGGAACACATCCAACAAATTGGACAACCTAGAAGAAACTGATACATTTCTATAAACATATAATCTTCCAAGACTGAATCAGGAAGAAGCAGAATATATGAACAGACCAATTACTAGTATCAAACTTGAGTCAGTAAACAAAACAAACAAAAAAACCAAAAAACAAAAGTCATAGGGAATTTCTACCAAATATTTAAAGAGATAATACTTGTGCTTCTCAAACTATTTTACAAAATGGACATAGACACTACAGAAAAGTAAAATTACAGGCCAATATCCTTGATGAACATAAAAATTTAAAATATTCAAAAAATATTAGCAATTCAAATTCAGCAACACATTAAAAATATCATACATCACAGTTAAGTGGGATTCATTCCAGGGACACAAGAATGGTTCAATATCTGCAAAAAAATCCAGGTGATACATCACATTAACAAAACAAAGGATAAAAAAACAGGATCATCTAAATAGATGCAAAAAGGAAGCATTTGAAACAAAAATAGCATCTATTCTTTATTAAAACTTTCAATAAAGTACAGAGGGAACATACCTCAACATAATTAAGGCCATTTATCACAAACACACAGTTCACATCACATTCAATGGTGAAAGGCTCAAAGCTTTTCCTTGAAAGTCAGAAAGAAGAAAAGGATTCCCACTGTCACCATTCTATTCAACATAGTATTGGAAGTCCTAGCCACAGCAATCAGACTGGAAAATAAAATTAAAAGGCATCTACATTGAAAAGGAAGAAGTGAACTGTCACTACTTGTAGAGGACATGATACTATATAGAGAAAACCCCAAAGACTCCACAAAAAAACTACTCAATCTAATAAACAAATTTATTAAAGTTTCAGAATACAAGACTAACATTCAAAAACCTTTTGCATTTATAAACACTAACAATGGACTATCAGAAAGAAAAAAAATCAAGGAAGCAATCACATTTATAATCACATCAAAAAGAATAAAATACATAGGTATAAATTTAACTAACAAGGTGAAACAACTACTCTAAAAAATATGACATTGATGAGGGAAATTGAAAATGACACAAATAAAAAAGATATCCCATGTATATGGATTAGAAGAATTAATAGTGTAAATATTTCCAGACTAACTAAAGCAATCTACAGATTTAATACAACCTCCATTAAAATACACAGGGCATTTTTCACAGAACTAGAAAAAATAATTCTAAAATTTGTATAGATGTGCTCGCTTTGGCAGCACATATACTAAAATTTGTATAGAACCACAGAAGATCCCAAATAGCCAAAGCAATCTTGAGGAGAAAAAAATTATATTGAAGTATCACACTCCCTGAATTCAGACTAAACAGTAAAACCTCAGCAATAAAAACATTATGGACAACTGCAAGCTCACAATAAGTATAACAATTCTGAGGAGAGGGGGAAGATGGCGGAAGAGTAAGATGCAGAGATCACCTTCCTCCCCACAGATACATCAGAAATACATCTACACGTGGAACAACTCCTACAGAACATCTACTACACACTGGCAGAAGACCTCAAGCTTCCCAAAAGTCAAGAAACTCCCCACGTACCAGGGTAGGGCAAAAGAAAAAAGAATAAACAGAGACAAAAGAATAGGGATGGGACCTGCACCAGTTGGAGGGAGCTGTGAAGGAGGAAATGTTTCCACACACTAGAAACCCCTTCATGGGCAGAGACTGTGGGTGGCAGAAGGGGAGAGCTTCTGAGCCCCGGAGGACAGTGCAGCCACAGGGATGTGGAGGGCAAAGTGGAGAGATTCCTGCACAGAGGATCGGTGCCTACCAGCACTCACCAGCCTGAGAGGCTTGTCTGACCACCCGCTGGGGCGGGAGGGGGCGGGAGGGCTGGGAGCTGAGGCTTGGGCTTCAGTTGGATCGCAGGGAGAGGACTGGCGGCATGAACACAGCCTGAAGGGGTTAGTGCACCACGGCTAGCCAGGAGGGAGTTCGGGAAAAAGTCTGGACCTGCCGAAGAGGCAAGAGACTTTTTCTTCCTCTTTGTTTCCTGGTGCACAAGGAGAAGGGATTGATTCAGAGTGCCGCTTAAAGGAACTCCAGAGATGGGTGCAAGCCGTGGCTAACAGCACAGACCACAGAGACGGGCATGAGATGCTAAAGCTGCTGCTTCCACCACCAAGAAGCCTGTGTGTGAGCACAGGTCACTATCCACACCTCCCCTCCTGGGAGGCTGTGCAGCCCGCCACAGCCAGTGTCCCGTGATCCAGGGACAACTTCCCCAAGAGAACGCACAGTGCACCTCTGGCTCATACAATGTCATGCTGGCCTCTGCCGCCACAGGCTCACCCTGCACTCTGTGCCCTTCTCTCCCCCCAACCTGAGTGAGCCAGAGCCTGTGAATCAGCTGCTCCTTTAACTGTGTCCTGTCTGAGAGAAGAACAGTTGCCCTCTGGCGACCTACATGCAGAGGCAGGGCCAAACCCAAAGATGAACCCCGGGAGCTGTGTGAACAAAGAAGAGAAAGGGAAA
Source organism: Grampus griseus (assembly GCF_964374135.1). Classification (NCBI taxonomy): domain Eukaryota; kingdom Metazoa; phylum Chordata; class Mammalia; order Artiodactyla; family Delphinidae; genus Grampus; species Grampus griseus. The sequence continues at coordinate 38,704,525 of NC_139012.1, read as the reverse complement.
TCTCTCCCAGCAGCCTCAGGAGCAGCGGACTAAATCTCCACAATCAACATAATGTACCCTGCATCTGTGGAATACCTGAATAGACAATGAATCATCCCAAATTGAGGAGGTGGACTTTGAGAACAAGATATATTATTTTTTCCACTTTTCCTCTTTTTGTGAGTGTGTATGTGTATGCTTCTGTGTGAGATATTGTCTGTATGGCTTTGCTTTCACCATTTGTCCTAGGGTTCTGTCTCTCTGTTTTTTGTTTGTTTGTTTGTTTACGTTTTTTTAATTAAAATTTTTTTTTCTTAATAATTATTACTTTATTTTAATAACTTTATTTTATTTTATCTTACATTATTTTATTTTATTTTACCCTGTTTCTTTCTTTCTTTCTTTCTTTCTTTCTTTCTTTCTTTCTTTCTTTCTTTCTTTCTTTCTTTCTTTCTTTCTTTCCTTCTACGTTTTCTCCCTTTTATTTGGAGCTGTGTGCATGAAAGGCTCTTGGTGCTACAGCCAGGAGTTAGTACTGTGCCTTTGAGGTGGGAGAACCAACTTCAGTACACTGGTCCACAAGAGACCTCCCAGCTCCATGTAATATCAAATGGCGAAAATTTCCCAGAGATCTCCATCTCAACACCAAAACCCAGCTTCACTCAATGACCAGAAAGCTACAGTGCTGGACACCCTATGCTAAACAACTAGCAAGACAGGAACACAGCCCCACCCATTAGCAGAGAGGCTGCCTAAAATCATGATAAGTCCACAGACACCCCAAAAGACACCACTGGACGTGGACCTGCCCACCAGAAAAACAATATCCAGCCTCATCTACCAGAACAGAGGCACTACTCCCCTCCACCAGAAGCCTACACAACCCACTGAACCAACTTTAGCCACTGGAGACAGACACCAAAAGCAATAGGAACTATCAACCTGCAGCATGTAAAAAGGAGACCCCAAACACAGTAAGTTAAGCAAAATGAAAAGACAGAAAAACACACAGCAGATGAGGAACAAGGTAAAAACCCACCAGACCTAACAAATGAAGAGGAAATAGGCAGTCTACCTGAAAATGAATTCAAAATAATGATAGCAAAGATGATCCAAAATTTTGGAAATAGAATAGAGAAAATGCAAGAAACAATTAACATGGACCTAGAAGAACTAAAGAGGAAACAAGCAATGATGAAGAACACAATAAATGAAATTAAAAATACTCTAGAAGGGATCAATAGCAGAATAACTGAGACAGAAGAAGAGATAAGTGACCTAGAAGTTAAAAAAGTGGAAATTACTGCAGAGCAGAATAAAGAAAAAAGAATGAAAAGAACTGAGGACAATCACAGAGACCTCTGGGACAACATTAAATGCACCAACATTAAAATTATAGGGATCCCAGAAGAGGAAGAGGGAAAGAAAGGGACTGAGAAAGTATTTGAAGAGATTATAGTTGAAAACTTCCCTAATATGGGAAAGGAAATAGTTAATCAAGGCCAGGAAGTAAGAGAGTCCCATACAGGATAAAACCAAGGATAAACGCACCAAGACACATATTAATCAAACTGTCAAAAATTAAATACAAAGAAAAATATTTAAAGCAGCAGGGAAAAATAGCAAATAACATACAAGGGATTACCCATAAGGTTAACAGCTGAACTTTCAGCAGACACTCGGCAAGCCAAAAGGGACTGGCAGGACATATTTAAAGTGATGAAAGGGAAAAACCTACAACCAAGATTACTCTACCCAGGAAAGATCTCATTCAGATTTGATGGAGAAATTAAAACCTTTACAGACATGCAAAACCTGAGAGAGTTCTCCACCACCAAACCAGATTTACATCAAACAATAAAGGAACTTCTCTAGGCAAGAAACACAGGAGAAGGAAAAGACTTACAATAACAAACCCAAAACAATTAAGAAAATGGGAATAGGAACATACATATCGATATTTACCTTAAATGTAAATGGATTAAATGCTCCCACCAAAAGACACAGACTGGCTGAATGCATACCAAAACAAGAACCATATATATGCTGTCTACAAGAGATGCACTTCAGACCTAGGGACACATACAGACTGAAACTGAAGGGATGGAAAAATATATTCCATGCAAATGGCAATCAAAAGAAACCTGGAGTAGCAATTCTCATATTAGACAAAATAGACTTTAAAATAAAGATTTTTACAAGAGACAAAGAAGGAAACTACATAATAATCAAGGGATCGATCCAAGAAGAAGATATAACAATTGTAAATATTTATGCACCCAACATAGGAGCACCTCAATACATAAGGCAAATACTAACAGCCATAAAAGGGGAAATTGACAGTAACACATTCATAGTAGGGGACTTTAAACCTCCACTTTCACCAATGGACAGATCATCCAAAAGGAAAATAAATAAGGAAACACAAGCTTTAAATGATACATTAAACAAGATGGACTTAATTGATATTTATAGGACATTCCATCCAAAAACAACAGAATACACATTTTTCTCAAGTGCTCATGGAACATTCTATAAGATAGATCATATCTTGGGTCACAAATCAAGCCTTGGTAAATTTAAGAAGATTGAAACTGTATCAAATATATTTTCTGACCACAACCATATGAGACTAGATATCAATTACAGGAAAAGATCTGTAAACAATAAAAACACATGGAAGCTAAACAATACACTACTCAATAGCGAAGTCATCACTGAAGAAATAATAGAAAAAAGCAAAAAATACGTAGAAACAAATGACAATGGAGACACAATGACCCAAATTCTATGGGATTCAGCAAAAGCAGTTCTAAGACAGAAGTTTAAAGCAATATAATCCTACATTTAGAAACAGGAAACATCTCAAATAAACAACCTAACCTTGCACCTAAAGCACTTAGAGAAAGAAGAACAAAAAAACCCCCCAAGTTAGAAGAAAGATAGAAATCATAAAGATCAGATCAGAAATAAATGAAAAAGAAATGAAGGAAATGATAGCAAAGATCAATTAAACTAAAAGCTGGTCCTTTGAGAACATAAACAAAATTGATAAACCATTAGCCAGACTCATCAAGAAAAAAAGGGAGAAAACTCAAATCAATAGAATTAGAAATGAAAAAGGAGAAGTAACAACTGACACTGCAGAAATACAAAACATCATGAGAGATTACTACAAACAACTCTATGCCAATAAAATGGACAACGTGGAAGAAATGGACAAATTCTGAGAAATGCACAACCTGCCGAGGCTGAATCAGGAAGAAATAGAAAATATAAACAGACCAATCACAAGCACTGAAATTGAAACTGTGATTAAAAATCTTCCAACAAACAAATGCCTAGGAGCAGATAGCTTCACAGGTGAATTCTGTCAAACATTTAGAGAAGACCTAACACTTATCCTTCTCAAACACTTCCAAAATATAGCAGAGGGAGGAACACTCCCAAACTCATACTATGAGGCCACCATCACCCTGATACCAAAATCAGAAGATGTCACAAAGAAAGAAAACTACAGATCAATATCACTAATGAACATAGATGCAAAAATCCTCAACAAAATACTAGCAAACAGTATCCATCATCACACCTAAAGGACCATACACCATGATCAAGTAGGGTTTATTCCAGGAATACAAGGATTCTTCAATTTACACAAATCAATCAACATGATACACCATATTAACAAATTGAAGCAAAAAAAATATGTTCATCTCAATAGATGCAGAGAAAATCTTCGAGAAAATGCAACACCTATTTATGATAAAAATCTTGCAGAAAGTAGGCATAGAGGAAACTTTCCTCAATATAAGAAAGGTCATATAAGACAAACCCACAGCCAACATCATCCTCAATGGTGAAAAACTGAAAGCATTTCCACTAAGATCAGGAACAAGACAAGGTTGCCCACTCTCACCACTCTTATTCAACATAGTTTTGGAAGTTTTAGCCACAGCAATCAGAGAAGAAAAGGAAATAAAAGGAATCCAAATCGTAAAAGAAGAAGTAAAGCTGTCACTGTTTGCAGATGACATGATACTATACATAGAGAATCCTAAAGATGCTATCAGAAAACTACTAGAGCTAATCAATGAATTTGGTAAAGTAGCAGGATACAAAATTTGGTAAAGTAGCAGGATACATTCCTATACACTAATGATGAAAATTCTGAAAGTGAAATTAAGAAAATACTCCCATTTACCTTTACAACAAAAAGAATAAAATATCTAGGAGTAAATTTACCTAAGGAGACAAAAGACCTGTTTGTAGAAATTTATGAGACACTGATGAAAGAAATTAAAGATGACACAAATAGTTGGAGAGATATTCCATGTTCTTGGATTGGAAGAATCAACATTGTGAAAATGAATCTACTACCCAAAGCAATCTACAGATTCAATGCAATCCCTATCAAACTACCACTGGCAATTTTCATAGAGTTAGAACAAAAATTTTCACAATTTGTATGGAAACACAAAAGAGCCCGAATAGCCAAAGCAATCTTGAGAACGAAAAACAGAGCTGGAGGAATCAGGCTCCCTGACTTCAGACTATACTACAAAGCTACAGTAATCAAGACAGTATGTACTGTCACAAAAACAGTAGTATAGATCAATGGAATAGGATAGAAAGCCCAGAGATAAACCCACACACATATGGTCACCTTATCTTTGGTAAAGGAGGCAGGAATGTACAGTGCGGAAAGGACAGCCTCTTCAATAAGTGGTGCTGGGAAAACTGGACAGGTACATGTAAAAGTATGAGATTAGAACACTCCCTAACACCATACACAAATATAAGCTCAAATTGGATTGAAGACCTACATGTAAGGCCAGAAACTATCAAACTCTTAGAGGAAATATAGGCAGAACACTGTATGACATAAATCACAGCAAGATCCTTTTTGACCCACCTTCCAGAGAAATGGAAATAAAAACAAAAATGAACAAACGGGACCTAATGAAACTTAAAAGCTTTTGCACAGCAAAGGAAACCATAAAGAAGAACAAAAGACAGCCCTCAGAAAGGGAGAAAATATTTGCAAATGAAACAACTGACAAAGGATTAATCTCCAAAATTTACAAGCAGCACATGCAGCTCAATAACAAAAGAACAAACAACCCAATCCAAAAATGGGCAAAACACCTAAATAGACATTTCTCCAAAGAAGATATAGAGATTGCCAACAAACACATGACAGAATGCTCAACATCATTAATCATTAGAGAAATGCAAATCAAAACTACAATGAGACATCATGTCACACAAGTCAGAATGGCCATCAGCTAAAAATCTAGAAACAATAAATGCTAGAGAGGGTGTGGAGAAAAGGGAACACTCTTGCACTGCTGGTGGGAATGTGAATTGGTACAGCCACTATGGAGAACAGTATGGAGGTTCCTTAAAAAACTACAAATAGAACTACCATATGACCCATCAATCCCACTACTGTTCATATACCCTGAGGATACCATAATTCAAAAAGAGTCATGTACCAAAATGTTCATTGCAGCTCTATTTATAATAGCCAGGAGATGGAAGCAATGTAAGTGTCCATTATTAGATGAATGGATTAAGAGGATGTGGCACATATATACAATTGAATATTACTCAGCCATAAAAAGAAATGAAACTGAGTTTTTTGTAGTGAGGTGGATGGACCTAGAATCTGTCATACAGAGTGAAGTAAGTCAGAAAGAGAAAGACAAATACTGTATGCTAACACATGTATATGGAATCTAAGAAAGAAAAATGTCATGAATAACCTAGAGGTAAGATGGGAATAAATACACAGACCTAATAGAGAATGGACTTGAGGATATGGGGAGGGGGAAGGGTAAGCTGTGGCAAAGTAAGAGAGTGTCATGGACATATATACACTACCAAACGTAAAATTGATAGCTAGTGGGAAGCAGCTGCATAGCACAGGGAGATCAGTTCAGTGCTTTGTGACCACCTAGAGGGGTGGGATATGGAGGGGAGGAGGAGGGATATGCAAGAGGGAAGAGATATGGGAACATATATATATGTATAACTGATTCACTTTGTTATAAAGCAGAAACTAATACACCATTGTAAAACAATTATACTCCAATAAAGATGTCAGAAAAAAAATTATGGTACCAGCACAAGAACAGATGCATAGTTCAATAGAACAGAATAGAGAGACCAGAAACATACGGTTAATTAATCCATGACAAAGGAGGCAAAAACATACATTGGGGAAATTAGAGTCTCTTCAATAAGTGGTGTTTAGAAAAATGGATATGTATATGTAAAAGACTGGAATTTGAACACTTTCTTATACTATATAAAAAAATAAGCTCAAAGTGGGTTACAGACCTAAATGTAAGATCTGAAACCATAAAGCTCCTAGAATAAAGCATAGGCAGTAAGTTCTTCACTTAGTAATATTTTTTTTTTGGACACATCTCCTCAGGCAAGCGAAACAAAAGTAAAATGTTTTTTAAAAAGGAATTACTTCAAAAACCTTTTGCACATTCAAGAAAAGTATCAAGAAGATAAAGAGACCACCTACTGAAGGGGAAAAGATATTTATAAACAATATACCTGATAAGTGATTAATATACAAAATATACAAAAACTCATACAACTCAACATAAAAAAAAAAAAAAAATTGGGCAGAGGACCTGAACAGACATTTCTCTGAAAAAGATATACAGATTTCCAACAGGTACATGAAAAATGCTCAAAATCGTTAATCATCAGAGAAATGAAAATAAAAACCACAGTGAGATATCACGTCACACCTGTTAGAATGGCTATCATAAAACACACAAGCAATAACAAATGCTGGAGAAAGTGTGGAGAAAAGGGAACCTTTATGCACTGCTGGTAGGAATATAAATTTGTACAGCCACTATGGAAAACAATATGGAGATTCATCTAATAAATAAAAATAGAACTACTTATAATTCAGAAATTTCACTCCTGGATATTTATCCAAAGAACACTAAAGCTCTAATTCAAAAACATTTGAACCTTAATCTTCATAACAGCACAATGAACAATTGCTAAGATATGGAAACAACCTAAGTGTCCATCAACAGATAAATGAATAAAAAATTTAATATTATTCAGCCATAAAAAATAATGAAATTTTGCCATTTGTGACAACATGGATGTACCTAGACAGTATTATGCTTAATGAAATACGTCAAATATAAATACTGTAATATTATTCCTTATATGTGAAATCTAAAAAAAATAAAACAAATGGATAAATTTAACAAAACAGAAGCACACTCACAGATACAGATAACAAGCTAGTGGTTACCAGAGGGGAGAGGGATAGTGGGAATGGCAAAATAGGTAAAGGAGATTAAGTGGTACAAACTACTAGGTATAAAATAAATGTTACAAGGATACAATGTCCAGAACAATGAATACAGTCAATATTTTACAACTACTTTGTATGGAGTATATTCTATAAAAAAATATTAAATTACTATGTTATACACCTGAAACTAATATAATACTGTAAGTCAACTATACTTTATACTGTATAAATACTAAACAAAAGTAAGTATATAGTGTATGTTATATAACCATAGGCTAAATTTTGCCATGAATAATAATCTCTTAAGTATAAACCACTCAATTTTGCACACACATTTTTGAAGATTCAAATCGTGTTTAGGGTAGTCAGAAAACCCAACATATACCTTTGCCCAATTCACCTCGAAATAATCAAATCAATTGACAGTAAGCTAAAGTGTTCATTGTCAATACAGATCTCTACCTTGGTTAGGGGCAGGGTTGGGGCCCAGGCATTTGGAGCCACACTTCTGAGCTGGCTCTGATTCTCCCCAGTGTATGTGCCTGATGTCTATGGCAGTCTTTCCTGGTCAGAAGCAGAGTTGGGTTTGAGCTGGACTTCTGAGCTGACTCCAGTTTTTCACTGGTGCCTGTGCAATGGCAATGTCAGTGTCTGCCTCAGGGAGAAGGAACAATGCAGAAGCATGAAGTTCTGGAACAGGAGCCTGGTGTGGACTGGGGAGACTGCTGGGGTGGTCCTGGCAGGCCTGCAGGAGCCCCATGTGGTTTTTAATCTTTTGCCTCTGCACTGGGGCTGGGATCAAGAAAGTCTTCTTGTACTCTTCAAGAACAGAGCCTTGGTTTCCCTATAGTCCTCCGGTAAACCCCACTGGTTTTCAACTGGCTAAGCGGGCTCATCTCCCTGAATCAGATAGTAAATATGGGGCTTGAACCCTTTGCTTCTCAGGCAGGATCCCCTAGCCTTTGATATCCTCTCTTCTAAGTCACCAGCTAGGGGTGTGGGTCCCAAATAGATCTCTTCTCCTACCCTGCTACCAGACTCTGTGTAGCTCTTTGTGTACAAGCTTGCTTGTAGAAGAGCCCTTGGGCTAGTCCTCAGGTCATTCTCAGTGAGAACTGCTTTATATGTAGTTGTAGTTTTGATGTATTTGTCGGGGAGGTGAGCTCAGGGTCTTCCTTCTCCATTATCTTGATCCCAACTAAAGAAATACTTTAGTATGTGCATTTATCCCTTTTATTTTGATAATTTCCAAAGTTATTAAATATTTATTTAGTCTGTTTTAAGTTCTTTCAATTTATCTTGATTGGATAGGTTCAACATTTCAATACCTCTATATATGTTATGCAACTATTTTTCTACTTTACATTTTCCAGATCTACCTCCCTATATTTTATAACTTACTAAAATGTGTTTACATTCAATAATAAGCTTATATCTCTTATTTTTTCCTAAAATCCTTAGTTTACTCATACTGTTCATTCTTCAGTAATTTCCTCCATAAATACTCCTCGAGACCCCAATATCCAAACTATTCTTTTAATAATTATTCAAGAAGTGTATTATGAGTTATCTTGAATTATTTTATTAATTTAATTTAATTTTTTAAAAAATTAGATGCTATAAAATATTTTTTCATTATAGATCGCAATGTTATATTGGTAAGTGCTATATGCAACTATTCTGTGGAGGAAGAAGGGAAATGAGATTAAGGAATGTAAATAAAGGAAAATAAATGATAAATTAGCTAAGTGATTAAGTAAATAATTTGAGGGGTTTTGCATGGGGCATGTTGATAATGTGGCATAAACTGAAAATAAAGATTCACTCAAACTTCTGACCTTAGTTTCAAAAAGCAAAGCAATGCTTATGAAAAAGTAATAAAATTTAAATACATATGGATGTTTTTGCTTTCCAAAAAACAGGAGAAGGAATACTGAAAACATAATTACTTTTTAAGTGTTCTCTTATTCATAAGAATTTTTAAAGCCTAAATATTCAAGCAAAGTTTAGGATTTATCTTTTTTTCTGTATTATTTTAAGAAATGTATCACCGTATATGGCTTGAGAAAAAACACTTACAGAACATTTCTTACCTTGGTATAGATTTGAATTGCTAGAGCACTGAGAAAGAAGAAAATGACCTAAGTATATGTATGGGACAGGAACTGAGACGAGAGTTCCTGATGCAAGGGAAAATAAGATACAACCTTATCCCAAAAATTTATATCAAGAGGAATATAGATAAATGAACAAAGTAGATTCATTAAAAATAATACTACATTGAAATCACAATGGATAAAATGTTGTAAAGAATTGCTTTCTTTGTTTCCTAGCATCTGTATAAAATACATGTATAAAGATTGAATGAATAAATTTAGGACTCTGTAAAATTCCCTCTAAGGTTGAGAAACTGTTTTTCTCTTTTACTACTTTAAACCTAGTGCTTAACATATATTATATGTTAACATTATATGTTATATTATATGTTAACATATTTATACGTTGATTAACTAAGTCAAAATTTTCCCAAATAATGAGATACTGAATATGCTAGTCAAATTAGTAGCAGTTTAGGTTCTAATTAAAGATGACTTAACTCAATGTGTAACTTTTATTAGGCATAACATAATTCTAAGATAAGAGACAAAGATTGCCTGAAAAGACCCCAGGGATCAAAGAACACATATCTTTAACCCTCACATGAGGAGGGTTTGAAATGTTTAAACAGCTATTTCTAGTTCTTATTTCAGAGATTTTCTTTTCCTGTTGGAAGATTTTTTTCCAAATTTTATACAAATTGGACTCTTTTTTCTCTATTTCATATGACAGACACAACTATGAAAACTCTATTCTGGGGTAGAGATGAAAGAGTTTTAAAAATGGAGCTCCTATAGCCCCAGAGACACAATATAGATAGAGATAATTCCCAGGAAAAAAAAATGGCAACCATAGCAACTGTACAGAGCACACTAAAGGCAGTACATATCCTTGAAGATCAGACTTGTTCAAACTAAGCAGTATCTGAAAGGAATTGTGCTACTTATAGCTACAAAATATAATTTCATAAAACTCTGCCCTTAATGTGTGAATTTGTTAAAAGATATGATCATAACTAGATTTAAAAACTTTGACACAAGAAGAAATTATATTTTTATATATTTAAACTTATATGAGATTGCTTAAAATTCTATTAGAAAAAACATAAACATATAAAAGTAATTTAAGATGGTAAAGGAAGACACATTTACATAGCATTTGACTCATTAAAAAGAACAGAAAGTAATTCAAATTGATAAATGTATTATATGCTGTTTGTAAATTTAGATGCATAACTCTCTCTAGATTATAACAGGAAAAGGAGGAAACGCTAAATGGGATAATGTGAGTAAGGTTTAATTGCAATTTTAATATTTACAAAGATGTAGTTTTTAATGGAAACAACAAGACTACTGCAGTAACTCAGGGTTGCTAGTAGGAAATCATTACCATCCCTAGGCCTGGAGGAGATAGAAAGGGGGCTAATCACATCAGAGACCAGATATCATGACCTAACAAACATATATCATAAAAGTCTGAAGGACAGAACATTGAATAAGGTCAGCAATCTTGAGATCAATATGATTTGAGTCAAGAATTGAATTCAGAAGCCTAAAGCAACTTTGTCAGAAGTTAGACAAAGAAATACTCTCATCTTTCTTTCACAATTTTTTAATGAGGTTTCCCATTGTCTGAACCTAGTTGAAACCCAGTGGTATAGAGCACTGCTGATGAAATAATACAGGTCATCTACCTTGGCCAAAGAGAAAGGCAGAGACAGATAATTAGGAAAAATAGAGGGATATAGAAAATATAGTCAGATCAAGCAACCACACTTAGAATAATTTTTCAGTTAATATTCACATAGTTTATTTCACAATATATGCTGACATTCTTTTATTTAGAGTTTTCTCTGTTTGTTTAATTGAGGAAGTCATATGTTAAAATATTCCCTCAGGTCCAAATGATGACTGCATTCAGGACACCAGTACTCCTATTAAAAAATTGTATCCAATGTCACTTTTTCTACTCTGGAAGTGCTTTTTCCTGGGTTCTCCAGAAGCAGACTCTGAGATGACAATTTGTTGACAAATCGTTTACTAAGGAAGTGTACCCACAGAAGAAATGGGGAAGACAGTAGGAGAAGCAGGCAGATTAGGAAAATAACCCAACCCAGGCTGTACTTTCTGCAGAGGGCTCAAGCCTCAGCCTGATCCTGTAGGGAGCTCTAGAGTATATATATATATATATATATATATATATATATATATATATATATATATATACACACACACACACACACAAAACCACATATATAGTTATGGGTGTGTGTTTGTACAGAACAATTATATGTACATATATATAATATACAAATTTTGACCATGCTATATAAGATTTGTATAATCTGCTTTATTCATTTTAAACGAAATTCTATAATTTTATTATAACTTTAATAATTATTTGCTTAAAAAAGGACAACAGTTCAAATATAAGGGACAAAATTTTGACTGTTTACTTAGGATAGATTCTTGAAATATCCTTGATCAAAGGAAATATTTTTCTAAGGGCTTCTGGTGCTTTATTCACAGAAAGTTTTCTATCCTACACAACAGTGTATGAGACTCATTCTTCCACTGCAGCTTTTCAGCACTATCTGTTTGTGTTTTTCTTAATATTTCCTTATTTTACATATACAGAAAAAAATGATATGTCACAATTTAAATACGCAAATCTTTTATTTCTTGGACACTGGAACAATACTTTTGTTATTAGCAATTTGTATTTCTTCGTTTAAGTTCTTAGACAATTTTTCTACTGCTATGTTAGTGTGTTTCCTTCCTTTAGTCATTACGTCTCATATAATAAGGATAGTAATACATTAATCCTGTATCAGTCATATTTACTACATGTATGTTTTTACAAATATTCCATACTGTTACACTCTATAAATATTGTCACTAATACAAAAGTTTTTCCTATTAGTCAAAAGTTTATAAAACATACATTAAGAGTCTCCAGGAGTGCTGTAATTTGTTGTGACATCTAGCTGTCCAGGAACCACTTTTAATTCATATTCACTTGAACTCTGTACATTCTATCCACAGTTACCAGGGTCAGTTTACGAGTTTGTTCCAAGGTCACTTAATTTCACTCCACATGTATATGCCCAATTTTTCTCCTTAAAAATCTTTAAGGACAGCTAGAGTCAGACCAATATAAAAAAATGTTCTCCTAGAACTAGCAAGAGGTTAGAAAGTTTCTCATGGAACTAGCAAGAGATTAGAAACTTTGTTTGGTTTTTTGACGGCAAAATAGATCGTTTCTTCATTTCATGAATACAAGTAATGGCAAGTACTTTCATGAATCCTTGTCCTATAAGAAAAAGCAAGAAATATGCCTTAGAGAGGTCAATTATTTTAATGTCTTTTTAACGTTCATTTTGTGGCTCCGTATGTGCTGGATTAATTTGCACAAGAGCTATGTAGGGAAATGACACAAAACAGGCTGTTCTCTCTAATGTGAGTAAGCATAGAATAAAATAATTATAATTTAGTAATTTCTTGAATGATTTCAAATTTTATCTCTTTCGAGTGAAAATACTGCAAAGTATAAGATATTATTAATGTACACTGATGAACTTTTGTCTCATTTATTTCTCAAAGCTCAGCATTAAGTTTTCTTTTGTTCTTCTGCTTCTTTCATATTTGTGGTTGTACAAAGATGTTTTGTTCTGTTTCTTTATCTTTCACATAGGTTAGATGTAATAAATTTCCCACTTGTCTTAATTAGAAAACTAAGACTATATATATAGTCTAAGATTTTATATATATATATATACACACAAATATATATATATATATATATATATATATGCTCTTGTGTGCTAGCACCAGTATTCAAAATCCATCAGGCGTATATGATATATGTCACAGAATCACAAGAATTCAGCTAGATGTAAAGTTATAGCTATTTAGTGCAGCTCACTCCTCTAAAAATGAAAGGTTTCATAAGTCCATTGCATAAATTCTATGAACTATTGCTCTGCTATATAAGAAAACAGTAATCAATGTTCAGTGACCATTTTCTATATCAATGGGTGTTCTTTTTTATCCAATTTCATTGAGATATAATTGACATAAAACACTGTGTAAGTTTAAGGTGTAGAATATAATGATATGACTTACATATATCATGAAATGATTATGACAATAAGTTTAGTAAAAATTTATCATCACTTATAGATATAAAATTAAAGAAATAGAAAAAAAATATTTTTACTTGTGATGAGAACTCTTAGAATTTACTCTTAATAACTTCAATATATAACATAGAGCAGTGTTCATTATATTTATCATGTTGTACCTTACATCCTTACTACTTATAACTGGAGGTTTATACCTTTTGACAGCTTTCATCTAATTCCCCTTCCCCTCAACCCTCCACCCCTACCTCTGGTAACCATATATCTCATCTCTTTTTTCCATGAGTTTGTTTGTTCTCATTTGTGAGAATTTAAAGCAGCTCTTCCTTGGTTAAGCACAATGGAAGATAATTAAGAGCATAATGGGCATTTCATAAAATCATTAGGAAGGTTGGGAACTATGTCAGATACTAAGCAGCAAGAAAAGTACCCCAAACCTTATTTTAATGACCAGTACAAACATACAGGTAGAAATGGTTAAAACCAGGATTTCCCATAAAATACCCCAAACCGTTTTTGGTAATGGATCTTCTCCTTTGTTCCAGCTCTCTCTACCAAATCTTGAAAAAGAGCTCTCCTTGTTTCTTGAATTTATCTGCCAACATCTGAGCCCATGTTGGCATGATGAGTCTGATTGCCAGATCCTGGGTCACATAGGGGTATCCTACTTGAAATGGAGACTTGAGAAAAGAGCAACCAACACTCAAACCCTGTGGTGGAGGCAGCACTTGCTGCTAGTTAACAATCATAACATAGAAGAATGTCTAAAACATAAAATGTAGGCCTGACTGGTAAAAAAGTCAAACACTTGGGTTTCCTTGGTGGCACAGTGGTTGAGAATCTGCCTGCTAATGTAGGGGACATGGGTTTGAGCCCTGGTCTGGGAAGATCCCACATGCCGTAGAGCAACTAGATCTGTGAGCCACAACTACTGAGCCTGCATGTCTGAAGCCTGTGTTCTTCAACAAGAGAGGCCGCAACAGTGAGAGACCCGCACACCGTGATGAAGAGTGGCCCCCACTCGCCGCAACTGGAGAAAGCCCTCACACAGAAACGAAGACCTAACACAGCCAAAAGTAAATAAATAAATAAATATTTTAAAAAAGTCAAACATTCATTAAAATGTCCTTGTGCCAGGCATTGTGCTCAGATATTTGTAAGAAATTCCCAATTTACTTTTCTGTATGTGAGAAGATTATTTAGCTAGAGAAAAGCTAAATAATTTGTCCAATGTCACAAGGTTAATAACTCCACCAATATTCAAACAAGATTTCCCAAATCATGGGGTGTAAAATCTCTCTTTAGCTACATTCTTGAAAAACAAAAAACAAAAAAACACAAAGACATCATTAAGTGCCTTATAATTTTTCTTAAGAACAACATATATTTGAAAAAAATTCAGATTTTGATTGTGCTTCCAATAATTTCCACATTCATTCTGAGCATTCAAATATATATGGAAATTGTGAGGGTAGCATTCACTTAACCAGTATTATTCAACATAGTTTTGGAAGTTTTAGCCACAGCAATCAGAGAAGAAAAAGAAATGAAAGAAATCCAAATCAGAAAAGAGGTAAAGCTGTCACTGTTTGCAGATGACATGATACTATACAAAAAGAATCCTAAAGATGCTACCAGAAAACTACTAGAGCTAATCAATGAATTTGGTAAAGTAGCATGATGCAAAATTAATGCACAGAAATCTCTTGCATTCCTACACACTAATGATGAAAATTCTGAAAGAGAAATTAAGGAAACACTCCCATTTACCATTGCAACAAAAAGAATAAAATACCTAGGAATAAACCTACTTAAGGAGACAAAAGACCTTTATGCAGAAAACTATAAGACACTGATGAAAGAAATTAAAGATGATACAAACAGAGAGATATACCGTATGCTTGGATTGGAAGAAGCAACATTGTGAAAATGATTTTACTACCCCAAACAATCTACATATTCAATGCAATCTCTATCAAACTACCAATGGCATTTTTCATGGAACTAGAACAAAAAATTTCACAATTTGTATGGAAACACAAAAGAGCCCGAATAGCCAAAGCAATCTTGAGAACAAAAAACAGAGCTGGAGGAATCAGGCTCCCTGACTTCAGACTATACTACAAATCTACAGTCATCAAGACAGTATGGTACTGGCCCAAAAACAGAAATATAGATCACTGGAACAAGATAGAAAGCCCAGAGATAAACCCATGTACATATGGTCACCTTATTTTTGATAAGGAGGCAGGAATATACAACAGAGAAAAGACAGCCTCTTCAATAAGTGGTGCTGGGAAAACTGGACAGGTACATGTAAAAGAATGAAATTAGAACACTCCTTAACACCATACACAAAAATACACTCAAAATAGATTAAGGACCTAAATGTAAGGCCACACACTATAAAACTCTTATAGAAAAACATAGGCAGAACACTGTATGATATAAATCACAGCAAGATCCTTTTTGACCCCCCTCCTAGAGAAATGGAAATAAAAACAAGAATAAACAAATGGGACCTAATGAAATTTAAAAGCTTTTTCAAAGCAAAGGAAGCTACAAACAAGACAAAAAGACAACCCTCAGACGGGAGAAAATATTTGCAAATGAAGCAACTGACAAAGGATTAATCTCCAAAATTTATAAGCAGCTCATACAGCTCAATAACAAAAAAAACAAACAACCCAATCCAAAAATGGGCAGAAGACCTAAGTAGACATTTCTCCAAAGAAGATATACAGATTGCCAACAAACACATGAAAGGATGCTCAAAATCACTAATCATTAGAGAAATGCAGATCAAAACTACAATGAATGGATAAAGAAGATGTGGCACATATATACAATGGAATATTACTCAGCCATAAAAAGAAATGAAATTGAGCTATTTGTAATGAGGTGGATAGACCTAGAGTCTGTCATACAGAGTGAAGTAACTCAGAAAGAGAAAGACAAATACCGTATGCTAACACATATGTATGGAATTTAAGAAAAAAAAATGTCATGAAGAACCTAGGGGTAAGACAGGAATAAAGACACAGACCTACTGGAGAACGGACTTGAGGATATGGGGAGGGGGAAGGGTGAGCTGTGACAGGGCGAGAGAGACACATGGACATATATACACTAATAAACGTAAGGTAGATAGCTAGTGGGAAGCAGCCGCATGGCACAGGGATATCGGCTCAGTGCTTTGTGACCGCCTGGAGGGGTGGGATAGGGAGGGTGGGAGGGAGGGAGATGCAAGAGGGAAGAGATATGGGAACATATATATATGTATAACTGATTCACTTTGTTATAAAGCAGAAACTAACACACCATTGTAAAGCAATTATACTCTAATAAAGATGTAAAAGAAAAAAAAAAGAGTCATGTACCACAATGTTCATTGCAGCTCTATTTACAATAACCAGGACATGGAAGCAACCTAAGTGCCCAGTGAGAGATGAATGGATAAAGAAGGTGTGGCACATATATACAATGGAATGTTAGCCATAAAAATAAGTGAAATTGAGTTATTTGTAGTGAGGTGAATGGACCTAGAGTCTGTCATACAGAGTGAAATAAGTCAGAAATAGAAAAACAAATACCATAAGCTAACACATATATATGGAATCTAAAAAAAAAAAAAGAGCTCTGAAGAGCCTAGGGGCAGGACAGGAATAAAGATGCAAATGTAGAGAATTGGATTGAGGACATGGGGAGGGTGAAGTGTAAGCTGGGATGAAGTGAGAGAGTAGCACTGACATATATACACTACCAAATGTAAAATAGATAGCTAGTGGGAAGCAGCTGCATAACACAGGAGATCAGCTTGGTGCTTTGTGACCACCTACAGGGGTGGGATAGGGAGGATTGGAGAGGGACACAAGAGGGAGGAGATATGGGGATATATGTATATGTATAGCTGATTCACTTTGTTATCAAGCAGAAACTAACAAACCATTGTTAAGCAAATGTACCCCATTAAAAATTTTTTAAACATTAAAATAAAAAGTTAAAAAGTGATTGAGTTCATATTGGAAGTTTTTCCCTTAATGAGTGGCATCAGCAGAGATAATTTTTTTAAGAAATAAAATGTTCATTTTACTACAAATACAAAAACTTTAGGCTTGTAAAACCATATTCTTCTAGTACAAGTGCAGTAAGTTAAATATGTTAAATAATTCCTTTACTAATTACTGTTCAGCTCTATAAGGAAGTTCATCAAATATTCAAACACATTTGCCCCCTCCCAAAATGATAAAAAAATATATATAATATATCCCAGAAGCTATAAGAACAATGTAATTAAGAGCTCACTTATATTTTAATGAGAATGTATTAGATCTCCAAATACAAGATTAGGGTTAAGTGATGCAAAATTGGCTTAATAAAATGCAGTAATTTTAACGATAGACATGACATTGGTCTATATATTTTTTACATCAATCTCTTTAACTGGATACTCTTCCCTCTCCTTATTATGAGGGTACATTACAAGCAAATATGCAAGAGATGAAAAGTGAAAATTTATGTTAAAGGTAATGATCTTTGAAAATTTTTTTCTCTAATGAGAACTTTGTTTCTCAGTAGATTTCAAGAGATTATTGGTTTTGGAAATCGATTATATCAACTAAAGAGGTAATGAAAATTATTAGGGCTGAATAAAATAAAACAGCAAATTTATAATGCACAGTAGCATTTTCCAAGTCTCTAGCTTGCCATACAATTTTAAAGCCTTTTTTAAAAACACAGATATGAAAGTTGCTCTATGTAGGCTAAGATATTTCTGTATAATACAGAGTTTATATATGTAGCAAGAAATAATATTATTTTGAATGTATTTTTTGAATACAAATATTTCAAAATATGAAATTTAGGATGATATTATATAATACAAAAGAGAAAGTAATCTCCATCTGCTTGATATACAGTAATTAATTAATTTACATGTTAAATATATTAAAATAATTTGACTCAGAACAAGTTTGTATAATATTCTCTCTCTCTATATATATATATATATATTTAAAAATATATGTATATAATTATAAATTTAAATATATATATTTTAAAAACCTCCCAGTATTATTTCTGGATGATTTGTTTGACAAACTAGACCAATTCTTTAACATTTTATTTTTCTCATACATTCTTGTCTGTTTCAGTTTTTGTATTCTCAAGCCTTAGATCTGTTCCATATACACAAGAGGAACTCAATTAAAATTTGTTAAATAGCCATGTCAAGGAATGATATATATTCACACTTAAAGATGAATTACAGAAGCTTTAATTGTATAAGATTAAATGATTAACTCCACGAACTTCTTGAAACATGTAAATATGTATTATATTAATGTATTAGAAAATGAATGGATTATACTTATAAAACTAATATTTTAAAAGCTTAGTTTGGTCATTTTTAACCACTAAGTGGAAACCAGTTATTAATAAAATTCTTGATAAAACTTTACAAAGTATTTTTCTTTAGGGAATGTAAATATATAAAAACAAATCCAATAAACCTTTTGTTTAATTAAAAACGTTGAAATATCTACTTCATATAGCTCCCCTGATCTCAATTATTTTCTTTCCTGACCGTTTCTCATTAATGAACCCTATTATAAAATACTTTTAAAAGAGCTCATTCATTTGTATTTGGTAATTTCAAGTGCCAATTATAGATGTGTACAGTGTATGAAACTGACTAATACACAGGTGAGCTGTGAATTTGGAAATGCTGATATGATATATTCCTAGAGTTTTAATTATGTTAATATCAAAATTGTCCTACTGAAATAAGAAAAAATGGTGAGATCACTAAAAATAAATATGACGCTATTTAAAATACTATCTTATTCATCTAAGAGGACATATAGGCATGGGCATAGACATAGTCTTAATTGTATTCATCTATTAGTATAGAAAAATAATGCAAAAATAACATAAAATATCTAATTATTTATGATATTTTTGTAGCGGATTGTAAGTTGCAGGATAGAAAATTAATACATAGAACTCTGTTGCATTTTTATACAATAGCAACAAAAGGTCAGAAAGAGAAACTAAGGAAACAATCCCATTTAGCATTGCATCCAAAAGAATAAAATACCTAGGAATAAACCTAACTAAGGATGCAGACACCTGTACTCCAGAAACTATTATATAAGACCCTGGTGAAAGAAATTGAAAATGACACAAACAGGTTGGACAGGTATGTTCTGATCTTGGATTGGAAGAATCAATATTGCCAAAATAACTATACTACCCAAGGCAATCTATAGATTCGGTGCAATTCCTATAAAATTACCAATGGCATTTTTCACAGAACTAGAACAAAAAAATTTAAATTTGTATGGAAACACAAAATACCTCAAATAGCCAAAGCAAACTTGAGAAAGAAAAATGCAGCTGGAGGAATCAGGTTCCCTGGCTTCAGACTATACTGCAAAGCTACAGTAATGAAAGTAGTACAGGACTGACAGAAAAACAGAAATCAATGGAATAGGATAGAAAGCCAAGAAATAAACTCACAGATATATGGTCAATTAATCTATGACAAAGGAGGCAAGGCTATACAATGGAGAAAAGGAAGTCTATTCAATAAGTGGTGCTGGGAAAACTGGACAGCTACATGTAAAAGAATAAGATTAAATTATTTTCTAACACATACAAGACAGAATACTATAAATGTCCCAGAGGAAAACATAGGCAGAGCACGCCTTGACATTAATTGCAGCAAGATCTTTTTGGTTTGCTCTCCTATAGTAATGGAAATTTAAAAAATAAACTAATGGGATCTAATTAAACTTAAAATCTTTTGCATAGCAAAGGAAACCATAGACAAATCAAAAAGATAACCTACAGAATGGGAGAAAATATTTGCAAATGATGTGACCAACAAGGGATTAATTTCCAAAATATACAAACAGCTCATACAGCTTAGTACCAAACAAACAACACAATCAACAATTGTGCAGAGGAGCTAAAGGGACATTTCTCCAAAGGGGACATACAGATGGACAAGGGGCACATGAGAAGATGCTCAACAACACTAATTATTAGAGAAATGCTAATCAAAACTACAATGAGGTATCACCTCATACCAGTCAGAATGACCATCATCAAAAACTCTACAAGTATTAAATGCTGGAGAGGGCATGGAGAAAAAGGAACCCCCTACACTGTTGGTGGGAATCTAAATTGGTACAGCCACTATGGAGAACAATATAAAGTTTCCTTAAAAATACTAAAAATAGGGCTTCCCTGGTGGTATGTGGTTGAGAGTCCGCCTGCCGATGCGGGGGACACAGGTTCGTGCCCCAGTCCGGGAGGATCCCACATGCCACTGAGCGGCTGGACCTGTGGGTCATGGGCACTGATCCTGCGCGTCTGGAGACTGTGTGCTGCAACAGGAGAGGCCACAACAGTGAGAGGTCCATGTACCGCAAAATAAAAAAAAAAAAAATTAAATAAAAATAAATAAATAAATACTAAAAATAGAGCTACCACATGATCCTGCAATCCCAGTCCTGGGCAAATATCCAGAGAAAAACATAATTCAAAAAGATACATGCACCCCAATATTCATAGCATCACTATTTATAATAGCCAAGACATGAAAGCAATGAAAGCAACATACGTGTCCTTCAACAGATGAATGGATAAAGAAGATGTGGTATATATATATATATATATATATATATATATATATACACACACACACACACACACACACACACACACACACACACATATATATGTATATATGTTATTTGTTGCTTTTCCCTTGCTGCTTTTAATATTTTTTCTTTGTATTTAATTTTTGATAGGTTGATTAAAATGTGTCTTGGTGTGTTTCTCCTTCAGTTTATTGTGTATGAGACTCTCTGCACTTCCTGTACTTGACTGACTATTTATTTTCCCATGTTAGAGAAGTTTTCAGCTATAATATCTTCAAATATTTTCTCAGTCCCTCTCTTTTTCTCTTCTTCTTCTGGGACTCCTATAGTTTTTTTTTGTTGCTTTTTTGTTTTTTTGTGGTACACAGGCCTCTCACTGTTGTGGCCTCTCCCGTTGTGGAGCACAGGCTCCAGACACACAGGCTCAGTGGCGACGGCTCATGGGAACAGCCGCTCCATGGCATGCGGGATCTTCCTGGACCTGGGCACGAACCTGTGTCCCCTGCATCGGCAGGCAGATTCTCAACCACTGCACCACCAGGGAAGCCCCTATAGTTTGAATGTTTGTGCGTTTAATGTTTTCCCAGAGTTCTCTGAGACTGTCCTCAATTCTTTTCATTCTTTTTTCTTTATTCTGTTCCATGGCAGTTATTTCCACCATTCTATCTTCCAGCTCTCTTATCCATTTTTCTGCCTCAGTTATTCCACTATTGATCCCTTCTAGAGAATTTTTAATTTTATTTATTGTGTTGTTCATCATTGTTTGTTTGCTCTTTTGTTCTTCTAAGTGATTGTTAAATGTTTCTTCTATTTTCTCCATTCTATTTCCAAGATATTGGATCAACTTTACTATCATTACTCTGAATCCTTTTTCAGGTAGGTTGCCTCTTTCCTCTTCATTTATTTGGTCTGGTGGGTTTTTACGTTGCTCCTTCAACTGCTGCATATTTCTCTGCCTTCTCATTTTGTTTAACTTACTGTGTTTGGGGTCTCCTTTTCACAGCCTGCAGGTTCATAGTTCCTGTTGTTTTTGGTGTCTGTCCCCAATGGGTGAGGTTGGTTCAGTGGCTTTTGTAGGCTTCCTGGTGAAGGGGACTGGTGTATTTGTTCTGGTGGTTGGGTCAGGGCCACATAGAGTGGTGTGTTTTGGGGTGTCTGTGAAGTTAGTATGATTTTAGGCAGCCTTCTTCTAATGGGTAGTGTTGTGTTCCTGTCTTGCTAGCTGACTGGCATGGAGCATCCAGCACTGGAGCTTGCTGGCCGTTGAGTGGAGCTGGGTCTTTGTGTTGAGATGGAGACCCCTGGGAGAGCTCTTGTCAATTACTATTCCTTAGGGCCAGGAGTTTTCTGGTAGTCCAATGTCCTGGACGTGGCTCTCCCACCTCAGGGGCTCAGGCCCAACCACTGTCCAGAGCACCAAGACCCCACAAGCCGCATGGCATGGAAGAAAAGGAAAGAAAAAAAATGAAAAAGGAACAGACACACACAAAGAGACACACACACACAAAAGAAAATGAACAGTCGAACTAAGCCCCAAGACAAATGGTAAAATCAAAACCAAACAGACAAAAACACACAAAGAATAACACACACACACACACACACACACACACACACACAAATAGAACACAAAAAAGAAGAGCAACCAAACAAATAAATGAACCCAAAATCAAAAACAAACACTAAAAACTAAACTAACAAAAAAAAGAACCAAAAACAAATCAAAAGCTGAAAGCAAACCCTAGGTAGCTCTCTGGGCCTGCTGTAGGCAATGTGGGGCCAGCTCAGACTCTGACCAGACCTAACTCCTGCTTATACTTGCCCCCAAAGTCCACAGTTTCACCCAAAGTACACAGCTTCAGTTGTGGGAACACTAGATGTCTATTCAGATATTCCACAGATGTAGGTAGGGTTTTCCAAGCATATTGCAGGGATTCAATCTGCTGTTCCATCAGCTGCATGGAGAGATTTCCCTTTCTCTGGCCACGTGGAGTTCAACTTTGGTTTTGGCCACTCCTCTGCATGTGGACCACCCTCAGGCAACTGTTACCCACCCAGACAAGAGGGGGTGAATGCAGTGGCTGATTAGGACTCACTTACTCACTCAGGCCAAGTGAGAGGGAGAGATATGGCAGTCACAGTTGGGATGTGTGACAAGTGCCTTGTGGTGGTACAGGCTGGCAGGAAGTTGCAACAGCCTGAGGCAACCCATTCACTCTTCTGGGGAAATTGGCCCTGGATCATGGGACCCTTGGCCGTGGTGGGTTGCTCATATTCCTGGGAAGGTGTGGGCAGTGACCTGAGCTTGCTCATAGGACCCTTGGTGGCAGCAGCGGTAGCTATAGCTGTTGCATCCGCCTCTGCAGTCCAAGATAGCAGCCATGACTTGTGCCCAGCCCTGGAGCTGTGTAGGCAGTGCCCTGTTGTCTGTGAGCACACAGAGAAAAAGCTCCTATGGTGGACCTGCACTTCTCCTCACACATCCTGCAACAATGGTCCCTTGCCTCTTGGGCAGGCCCAGGTTTCTTCCTGGACTCCCTCAGCTGTGACGCACTAGCCCCCTCAGGCTGTCTTCATTCAGCCAACCCCAGTCTTCTCCCTAGGGTCTGATCTCTGAAGCCTGAGCCTCAGCATCCAGCCTCCACCATCCCTGGTGGGCAGGCAAATGTCTCAGGATGGGGAGTGCTGGACAGTACCAATCCTCTTTGCAGGATTCTCTCTGCTTTGCCCTCCACACCCCTGTTGCTGCACTCTCCTCTGAGACTCCAAAGCTCCTCCCTGTCCCCACCAGTTAAGGGACTTCCTAGTGTGTGGAAACTTTTCCTCCTTCACAGCCCCCTCCCGGAGACACAGGTCCCATTCCAATCCCTTTGTCTATTTTTTTTCCTTTTTTCTTTGCCCCACCCAATTACATGGAGATTTTCTTGCCTCTTTGGAAGTCTGAGGTCTTCTGCCAGCCTTCAGTAGGTGTTCTGTAGGAATTGTTCCACATGTAGAGGTATTTATGATGTATTTGTGGGGAAGAAGGTGATCTCCACATCTTACTCCTCCACTATCTTTCCAAAACTTTCCAATTTCAACTATTTTGTTTAAGAAATGTTTTCTTCTTATGGAATGGCATACTAGAATCACAGTAGATTACTGAACAAATTCTCTTGTCACATCCTAATGATAGTTTTCTTTCTTTGACAGGTTATTTTTTGTTCATCAATTTTGGACTACCAGACATAGTTTCTAACCAAAGCTTCAATTAATGATGATGTGCAGATATTCTATATACCCTGCAAATAATCTATGCAAGATAATTTTGCAGACACTTTGAGCAGGAAGACAAGAGTACAGCCATTTTGGAAAAGGACCAGAAAATGGCCATGGGCAAAACGGGTCTTCCAAGCTAAAGAACAAAGTCCTTGGGGGCCTGAGTTCTAGAGACAGAAACAAACAAAAAACAGTCTCATAGGAATAAAAGGTTAACTTTATCTCTGTTACACTAATGAGTATATTTAATTGTACCACAAAACAAGAAACTCAGCTATAAATTTTAAATTTATCCATTTCTGTGCTTTCTTTCAGAAAATTCCCATGCATTTCTCTCCCCTCACAGAAGCACTCCTTATTCCTGATAGCCACCTGCTGATAAAAGAAGTTTGAGGGGCTTCCCTGGTGTTTTGCAGTGGTTAAGACTTTGTGTTCCCAATGCAGTTTCAATCCCTGGTCAGAGAACTAGATCTCACATGTATGCCACAACCCAGAATTCACATGCTGCAACTGAGATCCAGCCAACCAAATAAATAAATTAAATATTAAAAACTTTAAAAAATTTTAAAGAAAGGAGTTTGAATATTTCTGGAAATTATCAGTCATCATGAGACAAATTCTCTTTTGTTATAAAAGCAACTCACCACTTCTACTTGGGGAGCTGGCAATTTTTTTCTGCCTTCTCCCTTGTGCACAAGCTATTTCTCTTAAGAAAAAGCTTTGCTTGCCTTAGAGTCTTGTGTAAGTGCTACTCATTTCTATGATAATGTTGTCCAAGAATCTGGAAAGGGTCAGTAACAACTTCTAAAATAACTGAGTGATTTCCCCAAAAGAGATGCCTCTTAGATGACTAAAAACTGAGTGAGACAATTTAATATTTCATAAATATCTAATGCAGTCTAAGATAACATAGTATAAATAAAATCTAAAACAGAATAAAAAAATGAAAACCTCTTAATGATACTGTATATGTTAAATTGATCAGTTTATATTAAATAATATATTCAGTTCTGGGAAACAAAATTCAAAACACAGTTCAAAATGAACCTTATCAAACAGATATGCATGGGATATCAATAATGCTTCTCTTTCTAAGAGTTGTTCTAAAAGAGCTTTGTAACCAGTGATATAATAAGGATAATTATCTTCAAACTGGGAGAATAAGGCAATCATAGATAAACAGAAATTGAAGCAGAAAGAAAATGAGTAGTTAATAAAAGAGTACCTATCTAGCTAAAATATTTCAAATTTTAGGCCTTGATTTGTTAAATGTCAGTGTACTGAAAACATTGGAAAGTGCAAATACAATCCTCAATCTTCTATCCTTATTCCTTAGTGGGTCATAGATGGTAAGAGATGTATACACTAAGCAGAAATTAATGTATGTGAGTGTGTATGTTATAAAACACTTTCTAGAATAATTTAATAAAATAAGCTACCATTACCATCATTTCCTTAAAG
This sequence comes from Grampus griseus, assembly GCF_964374135.1. Taxonomy (NCBI): domain Eukaryota; kingdom Metazoa; phylum Chordata; class Mammalia; order Artiodactyla; family Delphinidae; genus Grampus; species Grampus griseus. Next base: position 38,678,619 of record NC_139012.1, on the reverse strand, counting down.
GAAGTATTTTTTTCTGAAATACATGAAAGTTACAACTTCAAAGTAAGTCTTAAAATATATTTATGTTTATCAAAATTAACCATATAGTGCTCATTTTTTCTAATTTTGCTCTGCACATAAGAAAATATTACTGTTTGGCATTTGGAAACCAGTGACTTACAGTGGTTTCTAAAGTTATTTGACATGCTACTTTGTATAGCGTCTCAAGGGGTATGTAATTATGGAACAATGTCTCATTAAAGTTTGTGATCAATGACTGTTACAAAGATGTTGAACACAAGATTTTGCTCTTGAAAATACCACGTCTGGAAGAAATAAAATGATATACACAAAAAAGTTGTTAAATACATATGGTAAGATGGATGAAATAAACAAGGGCAATTCAATAGTTACAAATGCAAAATCCTTTCACTAGGTGAAAAAGCAATTAAAAAGAGGATGTGAATTATTTATTTAAAATAATTTAATGTTAAAAGGTTTTCTGTAAGAAGTGAAGTAGAAATAAACAATGTAGTATATTATTAGGCTTGATCTGGAGTCAGCTCACCACTTGTTTTTCTCTAGGTTTTGTTTTTTTTTTAACTAATCATGCACATTCATTTATATGTAATCTATGATTGCTTTCATGCTACAGTGGTAGAGTTGAGTAGTTGCAACATAGACCATATAGTTCACAAAGCTAGAAATGTTTAGTATCTGTTTTTTAAACAGAAATGTTTGCCAATCCCTGGGCTATACCAAGAGAAAAATAATATATTGTCTGAGTCAAAAGAAGTAATAATGTCTATGTTCTTTATGTTGTTTTAAAAACAATAATAAACCCTATTCATTATTTAGATTTCAGTTCAAAAGTCACTTTGTCAGAGAAACATTTATGACCCACACTCACCTAGTCCACATAAGGCACTTCTCTGTATAAGGTATCAGAGTATTCTGTTCTTTTTTGTAACAGTAATCATCATAATTATAAACAAATATTTTGGTGTGATTACTTGATTATCCCTTTATTCCCCATAAGTCAAAAGCTCTATAACTGAAGATACACGTCTATTTTGTTTATCATGAATAAACAGTTATTGAAAGTATCAGTGGAGGGCTTCCATGGTGGTGCAGTGGTTAAGAATATGCCTGCCAATGCAGGGTACACAGGTTCAAGCCCTGGTCTGGGAAGATCCCGCATGCCATGGAGCAACTAAGCCCATGCACCACAACTACTGAGCCTGTGCTCTAGAGACCAAGAGCCACAATTACTGAGCCCACATGCCTAGAACCCATGCTCTGCAACGAGAAACCACCACAATGAGAAGCCAGCACACTGCAAAGAAGAATAGCCCCCACTCGCTGCAACTAGAAAAAGCCTGCACACAGCAACAAAGACCCAACTCATCCAAAAATAAATAAATTATTTAATTAAAAAAGAAAGAAAGAATCAGTGGACAACATAGAAAGTACAAGGAACATAAAAAATAAATTAAGATAAATGTAATAAAAGAAGAAACACTGTATGTCATGTTGTAATTATGGGGGAAGTACTGCAAAAAACATCTTTCTTCCCCTCTGTTATTCAGAAGTAAATAGGAAAATAGAGATTTGATAAATGGGATTAATTGTAAAATGAGTTTTCTGTATCTATGAGCAAGTAAATTTGCTAATACTTAATCTCTGAAGATAAGTAGACTTCCACATAAGATCATTTGCACAGTTGTACAACTACAGGATTACCAGAGAGTAGTAAGTCATTTCTCATACAGAAGCAGCAGATCAAAACACAACTGCTCTCCAGAAGGAAAATATAATAGCAAACACAACAACAACAGATCTTTCAACTGTCCTTTTCCAAAATTTGCCATTCAGGTAAATCACTCCTACTTCCCTTAGCAAAGGTAGGAAAACAATGAAAGGCCAATGGTTTTACTATACTAGAAATCAACTCATATAAAAACATAAAATCACAAAGAAAGGAAGCCCTTTTTATACACTGGAAAATGTACCAGAGTATAATATCTCATATACCTTTTCTCTCTTTTGATTGGAGAGATCATATTTAGTTGTTTTATTAATAGAAATAACATTTGACATAAATGTAGACAAAAATATTTAAAAGGTACATTTACAATAACATCAAACATCTACCAACTGGTAAAAAATCTATTAGATGTACAATATCTATATGTAAAATATAGAAATATTATTGAGATAATCAAAGGGCATATAATTAAATAAATTAACAAACCATAGTCACATATTAGAAAGTTAATGCTGTTTCTCCACAATAAACTATTGACTCATAATTGCAATATATTAGTAGAATCTTAAAAACAAAAATTGTTGTTTTTGAAATTTAGAAATGCAAAGGATGTTGGGTAGTCAAGACACTATTGAACATAATGTTTGGAGGAATTATAGTATTATTTATCAAAACTTACTATAAATTTTCATTGTGCATTTTGATTTTCTATTATATGCATGCATGTTATAAACTTTCCTCTAAGCTCTGCTTCCACTTCATCTGCAAATTTTGACAAATTGTATTATTTACTCAGAGAGATTTTATTTATTTTTCATATTGAAATATAGTTGGTGTACAATATTATGCTAGTTTTCAGTGTTCTACCTTATGATTTGATATTGGCATACATTAATAAAGTGAACACCACAAATCTAGTAATCATATGTTCCCATTGTAATAAGGTTATTATAATATTATTGTCCATATTCCTTACGCTGTATCCCCGTGGCTTATTTATTTTGTAATTGGAAGTTTGTACTTCCTAATCCCATTTACCTATTTTACACAACCCAACCCCCCCCCCCCCCGGCATCAACCTGTTTGTTAGCTGTGTCTACAAGGATATTGTTGTTTTGTTTGTTAGAGTTAGGGTGTTTTAGATTCCATGTATAAGTGAGAGCATATGGCATTAGCTTTACCTGTCTGACATATTTCACTTAGCGTAATACCCTCTAGATCCATCCATGTTGTTGCAAACGGCAAGATTTCATTTTTAAAAATGGCTGAATAATATTCCATTGTGTGTGTATACCATGATAAATATATATATATATGTATATATATATATGTATAAATCTTTCCTATCCATTCATATATTGATGGGCACTTAATTGCTCCCATATATTAGCTATTTTAAATAATGCTGCAAAAAACATTGGTGAGCATATATCATTTTGAATTAGTGTTTTAGTTTTCTCTGGGTAAACACAAAGAAGTTAAATTGCTGGATCATATGGCAGTTCTGTTTTCAATTATTTGAGGAACCTCCATATTGTTTTCCATAGTAGCTACACCAGTTTGTAATCATCAACACTGAACAAAGCTTCCCCTTTATCCAAATCCTTCCCAACACTTGTCATTTGCTATCATTTTAAAAATGACTATTCTGATAGATGTGAAGTGGTATCTCACTGTGGTTCTAATTTCCTCAATGATTAGTAATGTTGAGCATCTTTTCATGTGTCTTCTGGCCATCTGTATGTCTTTTTTCTAACAATGTCTATTCATGTCCTCTGCCCATTTTTTAAATTGGGTTGTTTGTTTTTTGTTGTTGGGTTGTATGCATTCTATGTATATTTTGGATGTTAACCCCTTATCACATATATCATTTGCAAAAATCTTCACCCATTCAATAGGTTGCCTTTTTCTTTTGTTGGTAGTTTCCTTCATTGTGCAAACACTTTTTAATATATTGTAGCCCCAATTGTTGATTTCCCTTGCCTGAGGAGCCAGATATTTAAAAAAATGCATTGTTATAACTGATGTGAAAGAGACTCTGCCTGATTCTTCTAAGTGTTTTATGGTTTTAGGTCTTACATTCAAGTCTTTAATCCATTTTGAGTTTATTTTGGTATACAGTGTGAGAAAGTAGTCCAGGCTGATTCTTTTGCATGTAGGTATTCAATTTTCCCAACACCACTATTGAATAGGATATCTTTCCAACACTGTATGTTCTTGCCTCTTTGCTATAGATTAACTGACCATATAAGCATGGGTTTACTTCTGGATTCTCTATTCTGTTCCATTTATCTGAATCTGTTTTAGTGCCAGTGCCATACTAGTTTGATAAATTTAGCTTTGTAATATAGGTTACAATCAAGGAGCATGATATCTCCATTTTTGTTCTCCTTTCTCTAGAGTGATTGCCTATTTAGGACCTTTTGTTGTTCCATACAAATTTTAGGATTACTTATTTTATAAATTATGGGTATGAAAAATACCATGAGTATTTCGATAGGGATTACATTGAATCTGTAGATTGCCTTGGGGTGTATCATCATTTTAACACGATTGATATCTCCAGTCCATGCACATGGTATGTCTGTTGATTTGTTTGTGTCATTTACAATTACTTTCATCTATGTCTTATAGTTTCCAGAATACAGGTCATTCACCTCCTTGGTTAGATTTAATCCTAGTTATTTTCTTCTTTTTTATGCAATTGTAAATAGGATTGTTTTCTTAATTTCTCTTTCTGAAAGTTCATTGTTACTGTATAGAAATGCGACATATTTCTGTAAGTTAATTTTGTATCCTGTAACTTTACTGAATTCATTTATTAGTTCTGATATTTTTTTGGTGGCACCTTTAGAATTTTTTATATATAGTATCAGGTCATTTGCAAACATTGACAGTTTTACTTCTTCCTTTCCAATTTGGATTTCCTTTACCTCTTTTTCTTCTCTAATTGCTGTGCCTGGAAATTCCAATATTATGATGAATAAAATGGCAGGTGTGGGTATCCTTGTTTTGTTCCTCACCTTAGAAGAAATGTTTTCAGCTTTTCATCGTTGAGTCTGATGTTAGCTGTGGCCTTGTTATATGTGGTCTTTATAATGTTGAGATATGTTTCCTCTATACACACTTTTTTGAGGGTTCTTATCATAAATGGTATTGAATTTTGTCAAAAGTTTTTTTTGGATCTACCGAGATGATTACATGATTATTATTCCTCTGTTTGCTAATGTGGTGTATCTCATTATTTGAGTTGTGCATATTGAAAAATCCTTACATCCTTGGGATAAATCCTGCTGGATCATGGTGTATGATCCTTTTCAGGTACTTGTTGAATTTGGTTTGCTACTATTTTGTTGAGAATTTTGCATTTATAAATAACTGGTATTCATCATCCTGTAATTTTCTCTTTTTGTGGTATCTTTGTTTTTGGTATCAGGATGAGGATGGCCTTATAGAATGATTTCAGAAGTCTTCTATTCCTGTCAATTTTTTGGAATAGTTTAAAAAGAATAGTTGTTAAACCCCTTTTAAATGTTTTATATATTTCACCAATGAAGTTTTCTGGTCATGGAATTTTGTTTGCTGGGAGTTTTTTTTGTTTTTAATTACTAATTCAATTTCATAATTCATCATCTTTCTGTTCATGTTTTTTATTTCTTCCAATTCAGTCTTGGGAAATTGTATGATGGAGGAAATTTATTCATTGCCTCTAAGATGTCCATTTTTTGGCATATAAATGAAGTAATCTCTTACAATACTGGGTATTTCTGTGGTGTTGTTTCTAACTTTTATTTCTAATTTTATTTATGTGGGCTTTCTCTCTTTTCTTCTTGATGAGCCTAGCTAAACTTCTAAAATTTTGTTTATCTTTTCAAAGGACCAGCTTTTAGTTTTATTTTTTTTTCCTATTTTGGGGGAGCTGTATTTCATTTATCCCGCATCTTTATTATTTTTTCCTTCTACTGACTTCAGATTTTGTTTGTTCTTTTTTTTATAGTTTCTTCAAGTTTAAAGTTATATTGCTTTTGAGATTTTTCATGTTTTCTGAGGTAGACTGTATGGTTATAAGCTTCCCTCTTAGACCTGCTTTCTCAGTGTCTTGTAGTTTTTGCACGGTTACATTTTCATTTTCATTTATCTCCAAGTATTTTAAAATTTCTTCCTTGATTTCTTCAATGACCCATTGGTTATTTAGTAGCATGGTGTTTAAACTTCACATGTTTGTATTCTTTATAATTTTTTTCTTTTAGTTGATTTGCAGTCTCGTACCTTTGTTGTTGGAAAAGATGCTTGATATGATTTCAATCTTAATTTTACTAATACTTGTTTTGTGGCTTAACATGTGATCTGTCCTAGAGAATGTTCCAGGTCCATCTTAAAAGAATGTATATTCTGCTGTTTTTGAATGAAATATTCTGTACAGATCTATTAAATCTATCTGACCTAAGGTGTTCTTTATGACTATGGTCTCCTTACTGATTTTCTATAGATGATCTGTCCACTGATGGACAAAAGCCCCTCCTATTTTGTGTTACTGTTAATTTCTCTCTGTATGGGTTAATATTTGCTTTTTTGCATTAAGGTGCTGATATATTGGGTACAAATACATTCATAATTGTTATATATTCTTATTGAGTTGAGCCCTTGATCATTATGTAATGTCCTTCTTTGTCTCTTGCTACAGCCTTTATTTTAGTATATTTTGTCTTATATAAGTAATGCTACCCTGGCTTTCTTTTCATTTGCATTTGCATGGAAAATGCTTTATCATCCCCTCACTTTCAGTTTGTGCGTGTATTTAGATCTGAAGTGAGTCTCTTGTAAGTAGCATATATATGGATCTCGGGATTTTTTTAAATCAATTCAGCTATTTTATATTTTTTGACTGGAGCATTTAGTCCATTTACATTTAAAATAAATATTGATAATAAGTATATACTTATTGCCATTTTGTAATTGTTTTCTGGTTACTTTGTTTTGTCCCCCCCCCTTTTTCTTTTTTTTGCTTTTAATATGTCAGTGCCGTGTTATTAGGCACACACACCTAAAGATTTGCTGTGTGTTCTGGAGACATAATCCATTTATGATTATGTAAGGCCCTCTTCATCTCTGATCATTTTTCTTGCTCTGAAATCTACTTTGTTTTTAATATAGCTACTCCAAATTTTTTGATTAGTGTTATGATAGTATATCTTTCTCCATGACTTTACCTTTAATATATAATTTATTTTATATTTAAAGTAACTTTCTTGGACTTCCGGGAAGATGGCAGAAGAGTAAGACGCGGAGATCACGTTCCTCCCCACAGATACACCAGAAATACATCTACGCATGGAACAACTCCTACAGAGCATCTGCTGAACGCTGGCAGAAGACCTCGGACCTCCCAAAAGGCAAGAAACCCCCCACGTACCTGGGTAGGGCAAAAGAAAAAACTAAACAGAGACAAAAGGATAGGGACGGGTCCTGCACCAGCGGGAGAGAGCTGTGAAGGAGGAAAAGTGTCCACACACTAGGAAGCCCCTTCGCGGGTGGAGGCTTCGGGAGGCGGAGTGGGGGAGCTTGGGAGCCGCGGAGGAGAGCACAGCAACAGGGGTGCGGAGGACAAAGCGGACAGATTCCAGTGCAGAGGATCGGGCCGACCGGAACTCGCCAGCCGAGAGGCTTGTCTGCTCGCCCGCCGGGGCGGGCGGGACTGGGAGCTGAGGCTCCGGCTTTTGTCGGAGCACCGGGAGAGGACTGAGGTTGGCGGCGTGAACACAGCCTGCAGGGCGTTAGTGCACTGCGGCTGGCCAGGAGAGAGTCCGGGGAGAAGTCTGGAACTGCCGAAGAGGCAAGAGACTTTTACGTCCCTCTTTGTTTCCTGGTGCACGAGGAGAGGGGATTAAGAACACTGCTTGAGAGAGCTCCAGGGACGGGCGCGAGCCGCGGCTAAAAGTGCGGAGCCCAGAGACAGACATGAGACGCTAGGGCCGCTGCTGCCGCCACCGGGAGGCCTGTGTGCGAACACAGGTCACTAGCCACACGCCCTTCCGGGTAGCCTGTGCAGCCCGCCACTGCCAGGGTCCCGGGATCCGGGGACAACTCCCCCGGGAGAACGCACAGGCGCGCCTCAGGCTGCAACTTCTCGCCGGCCTCTGCCGCCGCAGGCCCGCCCCACACTCCGTGCCCCTCCCTACCCCCGGGCCTGAGTGACCCAGAGCCTCCGAATCAGCGGCTCCTTTAGCCCCGTCCTGTCTGAGCAAGGAACAGACGCCCTCCGGCGACCTACACGCACAGGCGGGGCTAAATCCAAAGCTGAGCCCCTGGGAGCTGTGAGAACAAGGAAGAGAAAGGGAAATCTCTCCCAGCAGCATCAGAAGCAGCGGATTGGGGCTCCACAATCAACTTGATGTACCCTGCATCTGTGGAATACCTGAATAGACAACCAATCATCCCAAATTAAGGAGCCCTGTGGATGAAAGGCTCTTGGTGCTGCAGCCAGGAGTCAGTGCTGTGCCTCTGAGGTGGGAGAGCCAACTTCAGGACACTGATCCACAAGAGACCTCCCAGCTGCACATAATATCAAACAGCAAAAATTTCCGAGAGATCTCCATCTCAACGCCAGCACCCAGCTTCACTCAACGACCAGCAAGCTACAGTGCTGGACATCCTATGCCAAACAACTAGCAAGACAGGAACACAACCCCACCCATTAGCAGAGAGGCGGCCCAAAATCATAATAAGTCTACAGACACCCCAAAACACACCACCAGACGTGGACCTGCCCACCAGAATGACAAGATCTAGCCTCATCCACCAGAACACAGACACTAGTACCCTCCACCAGGAAGCCTACACAACCCACTGAACCAACCTTAGCCACTGGGGACAGACACAAAAAACAACAGGAACTACGAACCTTCAGCCTGCAAAAAAGGAGACCCCAAACACAGTAAGATAAGCAAAATGAGAAGACAGAAAAACACACCGCAGATGAAGGAGCAAGATAAAAACCCATCAGACCTAACAAATGAAGAGGAAATAGGCAGTCTACCTGAAAAAGAATTCAAAATAATGATAGTAAGGTTGATCCGAAATCTTGGAGATAGAATGGACAATAGAATGGACAAAATGCAAGAATCAGTTAACAAGGACCTAGAAGAACTAAAGATGAAACAAGCAACGATGAACAACACAATAAATGAAATTAAAAGTACTCTAGATGGGATCAATAGCAGAATAACTGAGGCAGAAGAAAGGATAAGTGACCTGGAAGATAAAATAGTGGAAATAACTACTGCAGAGCAGAATAAAGAAAAAAGAATGAAAAGAACTGAGGACAGTCTCAGAGACCTCTGGGACAACATTAAACGTACCAACATTCGAATTATAGGGGTTCCAGAAGAAGAAGAGAAAAAGAAAGGGACTGAGAAAATATTTGAAGAGATTATAGTTGAAAACTTCCCTAATATGGGAAAGGAAATAGTTAATCAAGTCCAGGAAGCACAGAGAGTCCCATACAGGATAAATCCAAGGAGAAATACGCCAAGACACATATTAATCAAACTGTCAAAAATTAAATACAAAGAAAACATATTAAAAGCAGCAAGGGAAAAACAACAAATAACACACAAGGGAATCCCCATAAGGTTAACAGCTGATCTTTCAGCAGAAACTCTGCAAGCCAGAAGGGAGTGGCAGGACATATTGAAAGTGTTGAAGGAGAAAAACCTGCAACCAAGATTACTCTACCCAGCAAGGATCTCATTCAGATTTGATGGAGAAATTAAAACCTTTAGAGACAAGCAAAAGCTGAGAGAGTTCAGCACCACCAAACCAGCTCTACAACAACTGCTAAAGGAACTTCTCTAAGCAAGAAACACAAAAGAAGGAAAAGACCTACAATAACAAACCCAAAACAATTAAGAAAATGGGAATGGGAACACACATATCGATAATTACCTTAAATGTAAATGGACTAAATGCTCCCACCAAAAGACACAGATTGGCTGAATGGATACAAAAACAAGACCCATATATTTGCTGTCTACAAGAGACCCGTATGCTAACACATATATATGGAATTTAAGAAAAAAAAAATGTCATGAAAAACCTAGGGGTGAAACAGGAATAAAGACACAGACTTACTAGAGAATGGACTTGAAGCTATGGGGAGGGGGAAGGGTAAACGGTGACAAAGCAATAAAGAGGCATGGACATGTATACACTACCAAATGTAAGGTAGATAGCTAGTGGGAAGCAGCTGCATAGCACAGGGAGATCAGCTCGGTGCTGTGTGACCGCCTGGAGGGGTGGGATAGGGAGGGTGGGAGGGAGGGTGACGCAAGCGGGAAGAGATATGGGAACATATGTATATATATAACTGATTCATTTTGTTGTGAAGCTGAAACTAACATACCATTGTAAAGCAATTATGCTCCAATAAAGATGTTTAAAAAAAAAAAAAAAATGATCGTCCTCACCAATGCAGGTGGACATCATCCAATGTGCTGAGCACCTGAATAGAACAAAAAGGTGCAGGATGGGCCACTTTGCTCTCTCTGCCTGAGCTGGGACATCCATCTTCTCCTGCCCTCAGCTTATCGGTGCTCCTGGTTACTGGGCCTTTAGACTGGGACTAAATTACACTATCTTCCTTCTTGGTCTCCAGTGTGCAGTCAGTCGATCATGGGACTTCTCGGCCTCCAAAATCAAGTGAGCCAATCCCTGTAATAAATAAATATATATAATTGGTTTTATTTCTTCGGAGAACCTTGACTGATACAATATTTCCCCAAAAAAGTGGAAAGAAACATGATTTCGTCTTTTGCAGATGAGGACTGAGCAGTTAAGAAGAAAGTGAATAACTAAACAATGTACACGTCTGTAAAGTGCCACGGAGGGACTCTTACCCACACTTACCTGACTGCAAGGTTCATAATCTTTTGATCACCCAGTGTGGCTGGGGAGATAGATAAGGCCCGTGTGTGAGGAAAAGTATGAAAGGCAGTCCATAAAATATGCCTAAGCCCGTACAAGGCACATGCTGAGGAAATGGCAGGATCCTCAAGGGCCGTGGAATTTCTGACACAGGCCATCTCATTCTGATACAGTCAATTGCTTATTCTGAAGAAGGGTCTTAAAAATAAGTGTCCGGCAGTCCAGTCGTTGCCTTGGCCCAAGGTGGACATGCAACACGCTGACAGCTCAGACTTGTCCTTTGACAAACACTACAAGTACCAGTACGTCACATTACCCAGAGAACTTTCCAAACAAATACCCACTACCCATCTGATGTCTGAAGTAGAGAAGAGTGGAGGAGACTTGGTATCCGAAGAGTTCAGGCTGGGGGCATTACATGGTTCATGAGTGAGGACCACCTGTTCTTCTCTTCAGACCACCCCTCCAAAAGATCAACAAAAAAGAAGTATATCTAGGGATCGGCAGATAAATCTTTCTCAAATGAATGTACATGTGTATATAAGATAGTATTCAGTGAATGCTTGAAAGATGTACAAATTATTCATCCATACCTGTGTGTGAGCTGTATTCTTCACAGCAACAGGGCTCAGCTAAATGCCAGTAGGTTACTGTAAGGTGTTTAAGATAAAATTTCTTCTGGTCAGTTTTTCTCTTCACATAAGTTTGAGTTGATATAAAGCCAGTTTGACTTTACCCGTTACTTTTGTTAAATAAAGTTTGTACATTGCATTTAAAAAAAAAATAAAGTAACTTTCTTATAGAAAGATAGAGGTTTTTTTTTTAATATACTCTGATAGTTTCTATTTTTTATTTGGGATACTTAGATCATTGACATTCAATCTGATTGCCATTATAGTTGGTTTAAGTGTTTACCATAATTGTTACTCTATTTTATTTATTATCCTTTCTTTTTGTTTCTTTCTTGCTTTCCACCCTTTTTCTGACTTTTCTGGTTTTAAATAAGCATTTTATATGATTCCATTTTTTTTCTCTTCTCTTTTAACATATTAAATATGTTTCTTTTCTTGTTTTCTTTAGTGTTCACTCTGGAATTTGCAATGTATATTTGCAACTGATATAATTTCACTTTCAAATAACAATATACCACTTGATAGGTAGTGCAAGTACCTATGAACAATGAACAGTGTTCCTAATTCCTCATTCTTGTTCTTATAACATTGTTGTCATTTGTTTCACATATCCATAACCTATAATTACCAAATAAAGAGCTTCTATTATTGTTGTGACCAAACTGTTATCTGATGATCAATAAAAAGTACAAAAAATAGATTTTATTTTACTTCACTTTTTTTTTTCTCTAACACTCTTCCTTTCTGTTTTCTGATGTAAGTTTCTGACATATATAATTTTTCTGCTCTCTGAAGAACTTCTTATAACAGTTTTTTGCAAATCAGGTCCACTGACAACAAATCATGTCATTATTTTTTTCCTGAGAACATCTTTACATCTCTTTCACCTTTGAAGAAGAATTTTTCTGGACACACACATCTAGATGATAGAATTTTTTTTTTCTTTCAACATTTTAAGTATTTCACTGTACTATCTGTTTGCCTGTATTCTGAAGAGAAGTTCAGTCTTAGTCAATTCTTATCATTGACCATCTATAGGTAACATGGGGTACGTTACCCCTCTGGCTTATTTCATACTTTTTCTTTGATTTTATGAAGTTTGAAGATGTTATGCCTATGTATAGATATTTGGTATTTATCCTACTGGATGTTCTGAGATGCCTGAATCTGTGGTTTGATGTCTGTTATTGTTTGGAAAATATCAAGAATAATTAGTTAAAATAATTTATTTTACTCCATTCTTACTAATCCTTCCATTATTACAATTACATATATGTAACACTCTGAGATTGTATCACCATTCTTGAATACTGTTCTATCTTTTTCATTCTTTTTCTCTTTATATTTTTGCATTGTAAATTTCTTTTTACATATTGTCAAGTTCATTGATTCTTTCTTTGGCCTTCTCCAGTCTACTACTGATCCCATAAAAGTATAATCCATTTATGTTAGAGTATTTTTTTTTCATTGGACATGGGTTTTATAGTCAGGGAAGAGAGGTTCAAAAATTTTCAGAAATCTACAAGAGAAGCTTTTTTTTTTCTTCCAGGAGATTTATTGTTTTGGGTTTTACATTAAGTCTTTTTTTTTCTTTTACATCTTTATTGGAGTATAATTGCTTTAAAATGGTGTGTTAGTTTCTGCTTTATAACAAAGTGAATCACTTATACATATACATATGTCCCTGTATCTCTTCCCTCTTGCATCTCCCTCCCTCCCACACTCCCAAACCCACCCCTCCAGGCAGTCACAAAGCACTGAGCTGATCTCCGTGTGCTATGCAGCTGCTTCCAACTAGCTATCTATCTTACGTTTGGTAGTGTATATATGTCCATGCCTCTCTCTCGCTTTGTCACAGATTACCCTTTCCCCTCCCCATATCCTCGGGTCCATTCTCTATTAGATCTGTGTTTTTATTTCTGTCTTACCCCTAGATTCTTCATGACATTTTTTTTTAAATTCCATATATATGTGTTAGCATACGGTATTTGTCTTTCTCTTTCTGACTTACATCACTCTGTATGACAGACTCTAGGTCTATCCACCTCATTAGAAATAGCTCAATTTCGTTTCTTTTTATGGCTGAGTAATACTGCATTGTATATATGTGCTACATCTTCTTTATCTATTAATCTGATGATGGACACCTAGGTTGTTTCCATCTCTGGGCTATTGTAAATAGAGCTGCAATAACCATTTTGGTGTATGACCCTTTTCGAATTATGGTTTTCTCAGCCTATATGCCCAGTAATGGGAATTGCTGGGTCATATGGTAGTTTTATTTGCAGTTTCTTAAGGAACCTCCAAACTGTTCTCCATAGTGGCTGTACCAATTCACATTCCCACCAGCAGTGTAAGAGTGTTCCCTTTTCTCCACAACCTTTCCAGCATTTATTGTTTCTAGATTTTTTGATGATGGCCATTCTGACTGGTGAGACATGATATCTCATTGTAGTTTTGATTTGCATTTCTCTAATGATTAATGATGTTGAGCATTCCTTCATGTGTTTGTTGGCAGTCTGTATATCTTCTTTGGAGAAATGTCTATTTAGGCCTTCTGTCCATTTTTGTATTCGGTTGTTTGTTTTTTTGTTATTGAGCTACATGAACTGCTTGTAAAATTTGGAGATGAATCCTTTGTCAGTTGCTTCATTTGCAAATATTTTCTCCCATTCTGAGGGTTGTCTTTTGGTCTTGTTTATGGTTTCCTTTGTTGTGCAAAAGCTTTGAAGTTTCATTAGGTCCCATTTTTTTATATTTGTTTCTATTTCCATTTTCTAAGAGGTGGGTCAAAAAGGATCTTGCTGTGATTTATGTCATAGAGTGTTCTGTCTATGTATTCCTCTAAGAGTTTGATAGTTTCTGGCCTTATATTTAGGTCTTTAATCCATCTTGAGCTTATTTTTGTGTATGCTGTTAGGGAGTGATCTAATCTCATACTTTTACATGTACCTGTCCAGTTTTCCCAACACCATTTATTGAAGAAGCTGTACTTTCTCCATTGTACATTCCTGCCTCCTTTATCAAATATCAGGTGACTATATGTGCATGGGTTTATTTCTGGGCTTTCTATCCTGTTTCATTGATCTATCTTTTTATATGTGTGCCAGTACCATACTGTCTAGATTACTGTAACTTTGTAGTATAATCTAAAGTCAGGAAGCCTGATGCTTTCAGCTTCGTTTTTCGTTCTCAAGATTGCTTTGGCTATTCGGAGTCTTTTGTGTTTCCATACAAATTGTAAAATATTTTATTCTAGTTCTGTGAAAAAAGCCAGTGGTAGTTTGACAGGGATTGCATTGAATCTATAGAATGCTTTGGGTAGTAGAGTCATTTTCACAATGTTGATTCTTCCAATCCAAGAACATGGTATATCTCTCATTCTATTTGTACCATCTTTAATTTCTTTCATCAGTGTCTTATAATTTTCTGCATACAGGTCTTTTGTCTCCTTACGTAGGTTTATTCCTAGATATTTTATTCATTTTGTGGCAATAGTAAATGGGAGTGTTTTCTTGATTTCACTTTCAGATTTTTCATCATTAGTGTATTGGAATGCCAGAGATTTCTGTGCATTCATTTTGTATCCCACCATTTTACCAAATTCACTGATTAGCTCTAGGAGTTTTCTGGTAGCATCTTTAGGATTCTCTATGTATAGCATCATGTCTTATGCAAACAATGAAAGCTTTATTTCTTCTTTTCCAATTTGGATTCCTTTTATTTCCATTTCTTCTCTGATTGCTGTGGCTAAAACTTCCAAAACTATGTCGAATAAGAGTGGTGAGAGTGGGCAACCTTGTCTTGTTCCTGATCTTAGTGGAAATGCTTTCACTTTCTCACCATTGAGGATGAGGTTGGCTGCAGGTTTTTCATATATGGCCTTTATTATGTTGAGGAAAATTCCCTGCATGCCTACTTTCTGCAGGTTTTTTTTTTTTTTTATCATAAATGGGTGTTGAATTTTGTTGAAAGCTTTCTCTGCATCTATTGAGATGATCGTATGGTTTTTCTCCTTCAATTTGTTAATATGTTGTATCACATTGATTGATTTGCGTATATGGAAGAATCCTTGCATTCCTGGAATAACCGCACTTGGTCATGGTGAATGATCCTTTTAATGTGCTGTTGGATTCTGTTTGCTAGTATTTTGTTGAGGATTTTTGCATCTATGTTCATCAGTGATATTGGCCTATAGTTTTCTTTCTTTGTGACATCCTTGTCTGGTTTTGGTATCAAGGTGATGGTGGCCTCATAGAAAGAGTTTGGGAGTGTTCCTCCCTCTGCTATATTTTGGAACAGTTTGAGAAGGATAGGTGTTAGCTCTTCTCTAAATGTTTGAATGAATTCGCCTGTGAAGCCATCTGGTCCTGGGTTTTGTTTGTTGGAAGATTTTTAATCACAGTTTCAATTTCAGTGCTTGTGATTGGTCTGTTCATATTTTCTATTTCTTCATGATTCAGTCTTGGCAGTTGTGCATTTCTTAGAATTTGTCCATTTCTTCCAGGTTGTCCAATTTATTGGCATTGATTTTCTTGTAGTAATCTTTCATGATCTTTTGTATTTCTGCAGTGTCACTTGTTACTTCTCCTTTTTCATATCTAATTCTATTGATTTGAGTCTTCTCCCTTTTTTTCTTAATGAGTCTGGCTAATGGTTTATCAATTTTGTTTATCTTCTCAAAGAACCAGCTTTTAGTTTTATTGACCTTTGTAATCATTTCATTCATTTCTTTTTCATTTATTTCTGATCTGATTTTTATAATTTCTTTCCTTCTGCTAACTTTGAGGTATTTTTGTTCTTCTTTCTATAATTGTTTTAGGTGCAAGGTTAGGTTGTTCATTCGAGATGTTTCCTTTTTCTTAAGATAGGATTGTATTGCTATAAACTTCCCTCTTTGAACTGCTTTTGCTGAATCCCATAGGTTTTGGGTCATCATGTCTCCATTTTCATTTGTTTCTAGGTATTTTTTAATTTCCTCTTTGATTTCTTCAGTGATCACTTCGTTCTTAAATAGTGTATTGTTTAGCCTGCATCTCTTTGTATTTTTTACAGATCTTATCCTGTAATTGATATCTAGTCTCATAGCATTGTGGTCTGAAAACATGCTTGATACAATTTCAATTTGCTTAAATTTACCAAGGCTTGATTTGTGACCCAAGATATGATCTATCCTGGAGAATGTTCCATGAGCACTTGAGAAAAATGTACATTCTGTTGTTTTGGGATGGAATGTCCTATAAATATCAATTAAGTCCATCTTCTTTAATGTATCATTTAAAGCTTGTGTTTCCTTACGAATTTTCATTTTGGATGATCTGTCCATTGGTGAAAGTGGGGTGTGAAAGTCCCCTACTATGAATGTGTTACTGTTGATTTCCCCTTTTATGGCTTAGTATTTTCCTTATGTATTGAGGTGCTCCTATGTTGGGTGCATAAATATTTACAATTGTTACATCTTCTTCTTCGATTGATCCCTTGACCATTATGTTGAGTCCTTTGCCTCTTCTAATAGTCTTTATTTTAAAGTCTATTTTGTCTAATATGAGAATTGCTATGCCAGCTTTCTTTTGGTTTCCATTTGAATGGAATATCTTTTTCTATCCCCTTACTTTCAGTCTGTATGTGTCTCTAGGTGTGAAGTGGGTCTTTTGTAGACAGCATATATATGGGTGTTGCTTTTGTATCCATTCAGCCAATCTGTGTCTTTTGGCAGGAGCATTTAGTCCATTTACATTTAAGGTAATTATCAATAGGTGTGTTCCTATTCCCATTTTTTTAAATTGTTTTGGGTTTGTTATTGTTGGCCTTTTCCTTCTCTTGTGTTTCTTGCCTAGAGAAGTTCCTTTAACATTTCTTGTAAAGCTGGTTTTGTGTTTCTGAATTCTCTTAGCTTTTGCTTGTCTGTAAAGCTTTTAATTTCTCCATCAAATCTGAATAAGTTCCTTGCTGGGTAGAGTAATCTTGTTTGAAGGTTTTTCTCCTTCATCACTTTAAATATGTCCTGTCAGTCCCTTCTGGCTTGCAGAGTTTCTGCTGTAAGATCAGCTATTAAACTTATGGGGATTCCCTTGTGTGTTATTTGTTGTTTATCCCTTGCTGCTTTTTATATGTTTTCTTTGTATTTAATTTTTGACAGTTTGATTAATATGTGTCTTGGCATATTTCCCCTTGGATTTATCCTGTGTAGAACTCTCTGTGCTTCCTGGACTTGATTAACTATTTCCTTTCCCATATTAGGGAAGTTTTCCACTATAATCTCTTCAAATATTTTCTCCTTCCCTTTCTTTTTCTTCTTCTGGGCCCCTATAATTCGAATGTTTGTGCATTTAATGTTGTCCCAGAGGTCTCTGAGACTGTCCACAGTTCTTTTCATTCTTTTTTCTTTATTCTGCTCTGCAGGAGTTATTTCCAGTATTTTATCTTCCAGGTCCCTTATCCATTCGTCTGCCTCAGTTATTCTGCTATTGATCCCATCTAGAGTATCTTTAATTTCATTTATTGTGTTGTTCATTGTTGTTTGTTTCATCTTTAGTTCTTCTAGGTCCTTGTTAAATGTTTCTTGCATTTTCTCTATTCTATTTCCAAGATTTTGGATCACCTTTACTATCATTATTCTGAATTCTTTTTCAGGTAGACTGCCTATTCCCTCTTCATTTGATAGGTCTGGTGAGTTTTTGTCTTGCTCCTTCATCTGCTGTGTGTTTTTCTGTCTTCTCATTTTGCTTATCTTACTGTGTTTAGGGTCTCCTTTTTGCAGGCTGCATGTTCATAGTTCCCATTGTTTTTGGTGTCTGTCTCCAGTGGCTAAGGTTGGTTCAGTGGGTTGTGTATGCTTCCTGGTGAATGGGACTAGCGCCTGTGTTCTGGTGGATGAGGCTGGATCTTCTATTTCTGGTGGGCAGGTCCACGTCCAGTGGTGTATTTTGGGGTGTCTGTGGACTTAATATGAATTTAGGCAGCCTCTCTGCTAATCAGTTCGGTTGTGTTCCTGTCTTGCTAGTTGTTTGTCATAGGGTATCCAGCACTGTAGCTGGCTGGTCATTGAGTGAAGCTTGGTGTTGATGTTGAGATGGAGATCTCTGGGAGATTTTCACCATTTGGTGTTATGTGGAGCTGGGGGGTCTCTTGTGGACCAGTCTCATGAAGTTGGCTCGCCCACCTCAGAGGCACAGCACTGACTCCTGGCTGCAGCATCAAAAGCCTTTCATCCACACAGCTCAGAAGAAAAGGGAGGAAAAGTAGAAAAAAGAAGTAGTAGAAATAGAATGAAAGAAAAAAAGAAAGAGAAAGAAAGAAAGAAAGAAACTAAGAAAGAAAGAAACTAAGAAAGAAAGAAAGAAAGAAAGAAAGAAAGAAAGAAAGAAAGAAAGAGAGAAAGAAAGAAAGAAAGAAGGAAAGAAAGAAAGGAGGGAGGGAGAGGGGGAGTGAGGGAGGAAGGAAAGAAGGAAGGAGGGATGGAAGGAATGAAAGAAAGAATGGAGGGAGGGAGGGAGGAAGGAAGGAAGGAGGGAAGGAAGGAAGAAAAGAAAGAAAGAAAGAAGATAATGTAAAATAAAATTAAGTAAGATAAAATATAATAAAATTATTAAAATAAAAAATAATTATTAAGAAAAAAAAGGAAAAAAAAAAAGAAATACAGATGGATAAACCATAGGACAAATGGTGGAAGCAAAGCTATACATAAATATCTCACACAGAAGCATACACATACACACTCACAAAAAGAGGAAAAGGGGAAAAAAATCATAAGTCTTGCTCTCAAAGTCCACCTCCTCAATTTGGGATGATTCATTGTCTAAAGAAGGGAAGGAAGGACAGAAAGAAAGAAAGAAGATAAAGTAAAATAAAATAAAGTTATTAAAATAAAAAATAGTTATTAAGAGAAAAATTAAAAAAAAAAAAACGGATAGAACCCTAGGACAAATGGTGGAAGCAAAGCTATACAGACAAAATCTCACACAGAAGCATACACATACACACTCACAAAAAGAGGAAAAGGGGTAAAAATCATAAATCTTGTCTCAAAGTCCACCTCCTCAATTTGGGATGATTTGTTGTCTATTCATGTATTCCACAGATGCAGGTACATCAAGTTGATTGTGGAGCTTTAATCTGCTGATTCTGAGGCTGCTGGGAGAGATTTCCCTTTCTCTTTGTTTTCACAGCTCCCAGGGACTTAGCTTTGGATTTGGCCCCACCTCTGCATGTAGCTTGCCAGAGGGCGTCAGTTCTTCGCTCAGACAAGACGGGGTTAAAGGAGCAGATGCTTCAGGGACTCTGGCTCACTCAGGTGGGGGGGATGGAGGGGCACGGAGTGTGGGGAGAGCCTGCAGAGGCAGAGGCCAGCGTGATGTTGCACCAGCCTGAGGCGTGCCATGTGTTCTCCCGGAAGTTGTCCCTGGATCCCGGTACCCTGGCAGTGGCGGGCTGCACAGGCTCCCTGGAATGGGGGTGTGGATAGTGACCTGTGCTCACACACAGGCTTCTTGTTGGTGGCAGCAGCAGCCTTAGCGTCTCATGCCTGTCTCTGGGTTCCGCGCTTTTAGCCGTGGCTCACACCCATCTCTGGAGCTCCTTTAAGCAGTGCTCTTAATCCCCTCTCCTTGCACACCAGGAAACAAAGAGGGAAGAAAAAGTCTCTTGCCTCTTTGACAGGTCCAGACTTTTCCCCGGACTCCCTCCCGGCTATCCATGGTGCACTAACCCCGTGCAGGCTGTGTTCACACCGCCAACCCCAGTCCTCTCCCTGCACTCCAACAAGCCCGAGCCTCAGCTCCCAGTCCCGCCTGCCCCGGCTGGTGAGCAGACAAGCCTCTCGGGCTGGTGAGTGCCGGTTGGCACCGATCCTCTGTGCGGGAGTCTCTCCGCTTTGCCCTCTACACCCCTGTGGCTGTGCTCTCCTCCGAGGCTCTGAAGCTTTCCCCCTCCTCCACCCACCGTCTCTGCCTGCGAAGGGGCTTCTAGTGTGTGCAAACCTTTCCTCCTTCACGGCTCCCTCCCACTGGTGCAGGTTCTGTCCCTATCTTTTTGTCACTGTTTATGCTTTTTTCTTGTTCCCTACCCAGGTACTTGGGGACTTTCTTGCCTTTTGGGAGGTCTGAGGTCTTCTGCCAGCATTCAGTAGGTGTTCTGTAGGGGTTATTCCACGTGTAGATGTATATCTGGTGTATCTGTGGGGAGGAAGGTGATCTCTGCGTCTTACTCTTCCTCCATCTTCCCCTCCTCTCTCTATGTTAGAGTATTTTTTATTTCTAGCATTTCCTTTTGATTCATTCTTAAAGTTTCCATCTCTACATTAATCATCTTTTATGTTGTCTAGTTTTTCCCTTAGAGTCTTTAGCATGCTCATCATAATTGCTTTAAATTCCCACCCTGCAATTCCAAAGTTTAATTCCAATTACATACTTCAAAATATAATCCCCAAATCTGTCATAACTAATTCTAGTCTTGATTAATGTTCTGTCCCTTCAAGCTGGGGGTGTTTTGGCTTTTGTGTGTGTGTGTGCGTGTGTGTGTGTGTGTGTGTGTGTGTATGTCTTTTTTTTTTAATGCCTTTTAATTTTTGTTTCAATCTGAATATGATGTTCTATTCAAAAGGAACTGAGATGAATAGAATTTTAGTGTAAGTTTTTAATATTAACTAACTCAAAATTAGGCTTTTGTTAGTTGTAGGTGTCAGAGCCTAAATTTTTTTCCTATCTTTTTTGTTTTCACCTCCTCCATTATCTCTTTTTTTTCTACAGACTTATTCTTAAGTAATGTTTAATACTTGCAGTTTTTCTTTTTAAACCCTTTATTATGCAGAAAGTCTATTGATTTGTTGGAAAGGTGTCTGAGGAGACGTTTTCTATTGTCCTATGATTATAGGTTCTTAGCTTTTAGTCAGCCTGTTCCCATGAGCTGTGATCTTCATATGTGCTTCTCATATTTTGTCCCTTCTTTTAGGTGAGACTGGAAAGCTAGAGGAGCTGGAGCCTGATATTTGCCTTACTCTACAGGAAAGCTGAAATTTTGTATTTTCTTTGCTCCACATGGAAGTTTAGAGTAGGTTGGAGTTGGATATTTTATTTCCTCAAGATTGGATAGGCTCTGAAAAAATCTGTCAGTAATTCTCTGATAATTAATTTTCTTTGAAGGCAGACCTTATTAAGGATAATAGAATGCACAGGACATATTCCAAAATTACTACGTTGCTCTTCCCCTCTTTAAGTACAAGGGATTTTCTCTGATCCTATCTGTGAGAACCTGGTATGGCTCCTGAAGGTAAAACTCACCAAAGTATTGACTTCTCCTTAAGATTGCAGCCCCCTGGTAATTTTAACTTCATATTGTCCACACTGAGTTTCCAGCAATCCATCAGTTACAGTATAATTATCCTACTCCAGTATTGGATCCATTGGTTTTCTGTTCTTGGGCTTCTAATCCAATAAGCTGTGGCTCTCTGTATTGCTTGCTGATCATTCCAATTTGTGGGGGTGGGGGTTGTTTTTTGCCCTGTGACCTCAATTATCTGATGGCTCTAAGAAGAGTTGTTGATTTCAGTTAATTCAGCAGATTCCTAGTTGGAGGATGAGAATGATGAATTCCAAACTCTTTGCATGCTGAAATAGAAATGAGAAGTTCTCCATATATTTTATATTTTGAATTGCTGCTGTTTGGTGCATTCACATTAAGGATTGTTGTGTCTTACTAGAACACTGTTTATCATTATGTAATGTATATCTTTATCCATAATAATTTTCCTTGTTCTCAAGTCTGCTTTTTCTGAGATTAATAAAGCTATTCTAGCTTTCATTTGTTTAGAGTTAGCATAATATATCATTCTCCATCTCTTTACATTATACATATATTGGGTTGGCCAAAAAGTTCGTTCGAGTTTTTCCATAACTCTAACTGAAAAACCCAAATGAACATTTTGGCCAACCCAACATAAATATATTAATATTTAAAGTTAAAATATGATAATAATAGCTTAATATTTTTAGTATGGTTAAATATATTATAGATGATACATTATATAAGTAGATGTAAATATACTTTATGTTTACAGTGGTGAGCTTTTTTGTTGTTGCTAGACAAAATGTAATTGGGTCTTTTTTTTTTTTTTTATCCACTCTGGCAATCTCTGTCTTTGAATTGGTGTTTAAAGTGAATATTGGTGTACTTTTATTAATATCTCATGTCTGCCATTGTACCTCTTTTACTGCCCTCTCTGGCTTAAATTCAGTATTTTATATGATTTTATTTTCTCTCCTATCTTAGCATATCAATACTTCTTTTCTTTTTTAAATTAGTGTTTGTCCTAGATTTTGTAATATACATTTACACCTAACCTAAGTTCACCTTCAAATAACACCATACCTTTAGACAAGCAGTGTATGTTATAACAGAGTATTTCTAGTTCCTCCCCTCTGTTCTTATAATTTTGTTGTCATGAATTGCATTTATACATATACTATAATAACCCAATATATTTTACTATTATTTATTTGAATAAACTGTTTGCTCTTTGATAAATTTAATATGATTACCTTTATTTATTTCTCTTCCGATATTTTTCTTTTCTTTTTCTGACAAATATTATTTTCCTTCTCCCTCAGAACTTCTTTTAAGATTTATTACATCATAGGTGTATTGTCAATTAATTCTCTGTTTTCATTTGTCCGGTAAGTCTTTATTCCACCTTCCAATTTTTAATATACATTTCTAGGTAGTTGATTTTTTTTTCCTTTCAACATTTAAAAAATTTTTACTTCACTCTCTTATTGCTTGCAAGGTTCCTGGCAATGAGTCCAATGCAATTATTATCCTTGTCTGCTATATATTGATACCAACCAGCCCCACTCTGGCTGCTTCTTTTAAGATTTTCTCTTTGTTTTTGGTATTCATAGTTTAAAAATAATATGCCTAAGTTAATATTATTTTGATTTATTCTGCTTAGTGTTATCTGAGCTTCCTGTACCTGTGCTTGATTACCATCTGTAATTAATTTAGGAAAAAATTTAACCATTATTATTTGAAATATTTACTCCTTTCTTCTCCCTTCTCTTCTTCCTTTCATTTTCTTCTATTTATTCCAATTTTGTACATATAACATATCTTTAAATTGTCTCTCAGTTCTTGGATATTCTGTATTTAAAAAAGAAATACATTTCTCTGTTTGCATTTCAGTTTGGGAAATTTCTATTGATCTGTCTTCAAGCTCACTGATTCTTTTCTTGGACATATACAGTCTATTGCTGAGACCATCAAAGGCATATTTATTAATGTTACAGTTTGTTAACATTATTTCTAGCATTTCTTTTTGATCTTAGATTATTCATTTTTCTGCTTACACTATCTCTCCTTGAATTATGTCTACATTTTCCATTACACTTCTTAACATTTTAAACATATTTTAAGGCTCTTTCTGTTAACTCTTGGTTCTGCACTATACCTGATTCTTTTTCTCTTAAGATTGTTAATTTTTTGATTATCATCATAAATTGTAATTTTTTTTTGCAAACCAGACATAATATATCACATTATAGAAACAAAAGTATTATGCCTTTAGTGTGAAATTTTATGTTAAGCATGCTAGGATTTGGGTTGTCTTTAGTTTTTGCCATAGTTATAGGTGTCAGAATCTTCAAGTTCTATTGTTTTTATTTTTGAATTCTCTGCTGTTTGGTGGGGTTTCTTAAAATTGCTTCTTAGAGAGTGTGCCTTGCAGCTTTTCAGCTGCAAGCCACTGTTGTTCTACTGGAGCACTGTTAAAAGTGATAAGAATTTTGGGTGGAAAGTGTCCTATACTCCTATGACTAAATCTTAGTTTTTAGTCTTTTAGTAAGTCCTTGTCCTTGGGCTATGACAGTCACAAGTGTTGTTCAGTTCTATTTTCCCCATTAGGTGAGTTAAGAGGCTAGAAGTGTCAGGAGTTGGGTAACTTCCCTTCCTCCATTTCACATCATGAGCTGGGAAAGTATTTTAAGCTGCCTTAGTAGGAGTTGGTTATGAGAATACTCTGGATGTTTTTCCAAATGCTCATTTTCCCCTCCTCTTGCCAGAAATGTGAAGGTTTTTATTTATCTCTCCACCATGAGAACCTGCTGTTTTTCCTAGAGGTTAAACCCATTAATGTGTGGTGGCCCCTATTACTGAGGTCCCTAGGAATCTCTCACTCCCAAGCTAATCCATATTGTGCTGGCAGCAATTCATCACATTCTTTATTTATGTGATCCTAACAAGTTATGGATTAAGTAGATCCTGCTGTAGACAAATTTACCTTGAATGTGATTCTCTGTTTTTACCTGTTTCTCCAGATTTAAGAATGGCAGTTTTCTCTGTGACTTTAATTCCCTGATGGCTGTAAGAAAAGTCATCGGTAATCTAGTTTTTATCTTTTATGTTGTTTTTGTTAAAATGGTTAAGATGACTTCTAAGTTCTTCACACATTGTCACTTAACCAGACCATCCTTTCAGAGATAGTTGTTTTCTAAACCGCCTTAGCAAGAAATTGCATAGTTGCCTCTTCTGAGGTGTAAAGCATAAGTGTTTATAGTCCAGTAAATAAAAGTAATGTCTTAGAGGGCAGGTGTGTTTACTATCCACTGTAAAATATTTGGGTTCCCTATGCTCAGGGTTCTGTAATATATTCCAGCTTATGTGCAGATGTTAGCTGGCCCTTTTCACATCTTTCTGTGGGAATTGGAGGTAAGGGGACCAATACAAACAATGTTATTCTCACTGTTGAAATTTCTGTGAGTAATAAACTGCCCTATGTCTATGACTCAGGAGTTTACGACTTCTACCTACACTAATGAATTTATGAGATGCCAATTGTTGGCCTAATATGTTAGGTAAAATCTCAGACCCTTCACATTTCTAGACAATTTTGTTAGCAAGAATAACCCTCTGGAAGAGGAATGTTGAGGGAATTTCAGGCAGATTGAAAAGATTTGAAGAAAGAGTTATATAATCCAAATGCCAGGAATTACATCTAAAGACAGCTATTCAAATGGCACCCTAGGTTTTTTTTTCCTTTCTTGCAGGAAGGGAAACTTCCTTGGCAACCTGGAAGTCAGTTATTTCCTAATTGTAACAACTAGTACAGGTCTGCAAGGACTAATATTGTGTGAATATCCCAGAAAAGCAGTTAAGCTCATGAATATGGTTGCCCCCATAAAGCACTCATCTCCTCTTGACTCCTTCCTGAATTATATTCTAGAAGAAAGATGGGAGCTATTTCAGACTTATTTTGAAAATTTTGACAAGGATTCCACCTTGATGATTCCTTAGCATAATACTTCTTTCTTTCTCCTAATGACAATTTCACGCCTGTATATTTGTTACATCCTATAGATATCACTTTGGCCAAGATGTGTCTGAAGTCTTTAAACTTATTTACAGTTTAGCCATCTTGTTTTTCTTGTTTGAATTTCATGTTTGTATGTAATAATAATAGTAATAATAAACACTTGTTTGCATTGATTGCTTGCTGACTCTCCCAAGAGAGGCCCATATGTACCTCTGTAGAAAGATGGGGGCTATTACAGACTTATTTTGAAAATTTTGACAATTAAGGACTCCACCCTGATGATTCTTTCTTTCTCCTAATGACAATTTCAGGCCTGTATTACATCCTACAGATATCACTTTGGCCAAGATGTGTCTAGAGTCTTTAAATTTATTTACAGTTTAGCCACCTTGTTTTTCTTGTTCGAATTTCATGTTTGTATATTATAATAATAGTAATAATAATAACAACCACTTGTTTACATTGATTGCTTGCTAACTCTCCCAAGAGAGGCCCATATGTACCAGTGTAAGGGACATAATATGTCTTTGTAAACTGTGTAATATAACAGTGTTTTCATATCTTATCTTTCTAGACAACAGTTCTGTGCACAAGTAAGATATGGTTGGAAATAGGGTGAATTTACAGCTACTGGAATGTTATACACTGATTTTGTCATGACCGAGGGAGAGCATTGGTCCCAGAAAAGATTACTTAAATTTGACTTTTTAACTTTCTGCCAGACCTGACATCTACTGCCAGACATCTCTGACCATGTTCTGTTTGTCTTCATCATTAAACTTTCTTGAGCATCTATCATAAACAGTAGAGTATACTGCAACTCTTTAACCTCCCTTGGAAAGCACCTGAAAAAAATGTTGGGATGTCTTCCTAAATCCTATTGTCACAGTCATTTCTCAATCATGGATCAGGTTAATGCTACTCCATTGATAGTGTGGAAAAACAGGTCAGGTTGGGCCAATTATTCTCAGATATTTGCCCCCAAAACATGCACTAGATTCAGATATCCAAATTCATCCCTAAGACTGTGATCTAACATAAGGCTATCTCCTATGTACCAAGAGGCTGTGCTCCACAACAAGAGAAGGCACCGCAATAAGAATATGTGCACTGCAATGAAGAGTAGCCCCCATTCACCACAACTAGAGAAAGCCCATGAACAGCAATGAAGACTCAATGCAGTCAAAAATAAATAAATAAAATTTTTAATAAATAAATAAATAAAATAAGGCTACCTTGATTCATTGGGAGAACCAATGGACTTGTTGGCTTTGTGAGAGTGAGATAATGAACTTGTTATTTATGTTGACACTGCATGCAAAGATCTCCACCATGAGAGTCATTCAATTAGAAAAGGTGATCAATAATATAACCTCTGCCCTTGAAATCATTTATTCAGTCTCGATGCACTATTGCACGTTGATTGTTATGATGCTCCATCTGAGGAGAAAGAGAGTCTGCTGTTGTAAACACATCCTACTATATGATAATTAATGTTTCAGGGCAGGCAGAGAGGTCAATACAGAAAACTAAGGAGAAATACACCTGGATTTCTAAGGTAGATGCTTATGGTCCATAGAATTTATGGAGCAGTTTGGGTATAGAACCTTGATGGACACTGTTGGGTCTCTTCCTTATGCTTAGAATTTTATTGATAATAACCTCGAGTAAATTCAAAATGAGACAAGTTGAATGACTTTGGTGACAGCCAATGTCTATCAGATTAATCAGACATCAACAAAGTAACATACTCAATGAAGTTTACCAGAAGGCAGGAAAGTGAATAAATTTTAGGTGGTTATTGTTGGGAGACAATTTTTCATGAGTCTTTCATGTTTCTAAATGATGTATGAGAAGTCTTTGATTCTCTTTGTTCAAAACTATATTCTCAGGGATAATTGTATTATAAATAACCTTGGAAGAGAGAGATCATGAGCATCTCCTTACAGAATGAAGAATAATTTTGATCACAGTCTTGGAAAAAAGACAGTGTCTTCCTTCATAAAAAACAGCAGGCATGCTCACTGCACATTACTGAAAAGTTAAGCTCAAGTTCTCTCTCCTGCAATGCAACCTTCTCCTTATTTATCCTTCTGCATATAGCCCTAAAGATACTGTTACTTGTAGAACTGGCAAAAATGCTGATAATATAGCTATTGCTTTTGCTGCAAATAATAAACTTTGTTTCTAGTCAGAAATCTTGAGTATTCTACCAGCATCCATGAATTAATTTGGAGGCACATTAATTTATAAACTAGAAGTGTTATAAAATACCAGACCACTCTCAGTCTTGGCAAACATACACATATATTAAATTGAATTACTTAATAGAAGTAAATATGAAATATTCAACAAATATAAGGAAATACAGAAGTGTATCTACAGGATTTTGAAAAATGTCCAAACAGGACACAAACACAAAATTAATTAAACAACAAAATTGATAACTACAATTCAACTAAAGATAGGAACTTAATTTCTTCAGCAAAATGCTGGGTGGCCTAAGGGAAATTTCATAATTAGTATTGATAGAGGTAGGTGGGGAAACTAAAATTAATTCTTTCAGAATATATCATGGACATTGACAGGTGGAGAGAAGCAACATTATCTCCAGGTAGAAACACATGCAAAATTCCTTGGGGGAAAACCAGCACCAAATTAGACTCCCAAAATTTTCACAAAATTATCTCAAGTAATTGTGGGATACACAATCACAATATTTTTTAGTTGCTTTAGTATAGCTTGCAGCCATAAAGTCCCTATGCATCTAAATATTTCCATTTTGTATTTATTAAGAAAAAGACACTGAGATTACCTATAACAAAGATTACTCTACCCAGCAAGGATCTCATTCAGATTCAACAGAGAAATCAAAAGCTTTACAGACAAGCAAAAGCTAAGAGAATTCAACACCAGCAAACCAGCTTTACAACAAATGCTAAAGGAACTTCTCTAGGTGGGAACAACAAGAGAAGAAAAAGAGGCTTTCCAGGGAAGATGGTGGAAGAGTAAGACGTGAAGATCACCTTCCCCTCCACAGATACACCAGAAATACATCTACACGTGGAACAACTCCTATAGAACACATACTGAATGCTGGCAGAAGACCTCAGACCACATAAAAGGCAAGAAAGTCCCCACGTACCTGGGTAGGGCAAAAGAAAAAATAAACAGAGACAAAAGAATAGGGATGGGACCTGCACCAGTGGGAGGGAGCTGTTCAGGAGGAAAGGTTTCCACAAGATAGGAAGCCCCTTAGTGGGTGGAGACTGTGGGAGGAAGAGGGGGAAAGCTTCATAGCCCTGAAGGAGAGCACAACAATAAGGATGCGGATGGCAAAGCGGAGAGATTCCCGCAGAGGATCTCGGCCAACAAGCACTCACCAGCCTGAGAGGCTTGTCTGCTCACCCGCCAGGGAAGGTGGGGGCTGGGAGCTGAGGCGGAGTGCAGGGAGAGGACTGCAGTTGGTGGAGTGAAAACAGCCTGCAGGGTGTTAGTGCACCACGGCTAGCCAGGAGGGAGTCCGGGGAAAAGTCTGGACCTGCCAAAGAGGCAAGAGACTTTTTCTTCCCTCTTTGTTTCCTGGTGCGGAAGGAGAGGGGATTAAGAGCACTGCTTAAAGGAGCTCCAGAGACGGGCGTGAGCCGCGGCTAAAATCGTGGATGCCAGAGACGGGCATGAGACACTAAGGCTGCTGCTGCCACCACCAGGAAGCCTGTGTGTGAACACAGATCACTATCCACACCCCCATCCCGGGGAGCCTGTGCAGCCTGCCACTGCCAGGGTCCTGGGATCAAGGGACAACTTCCCCGGAGAATGCACAGTGCGCCTCAGGCTGGTGCAATGTCCTGGCATCCTCTGCCACCGCAGGCTCAAACCGAATCCACACCCCTCCCTTTCCCCAGCCTGAGTGAGCCAGAGACCCCAAAGCAGCTGCTCTGTTAACCTCATTCTGTCAGAGCGAAGAACAGACACCCTCCAGTGACGTACATGCAGAGACAGGGCCAAATACAAAGTTGAGCCCCGGGAGCTGTGTGAACAAAGAAGAAAGAGGGAAATCTATTCCAGCAGCCTCAGAAGCAGTGGATTAAAGCTCCACCATCAACTTGATGTACCCAGCATCTGTGGAATACATGAATAGACAACGAATCATCGCAAATTGAGGAGGTGGACTTTGAGAGAAAGATTTATGATTTTTACCCCTTTTCCTCTTTTTGTGAGTGTGTATGTGTATGCTTCTGTGTGAGATTTTGTCTGTATAGCTTTGCTTCCACCATTTGCCCTAGGGTTCTATCCGTCCTTTTTTTTTTTTCTTTAAAAAACTTTTTTCTTAATAATTATTTTTTATTTTAATAACTTTTATTTTATCTTGCTTTATTTTGTTTTATTTTACTTCCTTCTTTCTTTCTTTCTTTCCTTCCTTCCCTCCCTCCTTCCCTCCCTCCTTCCCTCCTTCCTTAGTTCCTTCTTTCCTTCCTTCCTTCCTTCCATCTTTCTTTCTTTCTTTCTTTCTTTCTATCTACTTTTTCACACTTTTATTCTGAGCCATGTGGATGAAAGGCTCTTGATGCTGCAGCCAGGAGTCAGTGTTGTGCCTCTGAGGTGGGAGAGCCAACTTCACAACACTGGTCCACAAGAGACCCCCCAGCTCCACATAACACCAAATGGCGAAAATCACCCAGAGATCTCCATCTCAACATGAGCACCCAGGTTCACTCAACGACCAGCAAGCTACAGTGCTGGACACCCTATGCCAAACAACTAGCAAGACAAGAACACAACCCCACTCATTAGCAGAGAGACTTCCTAAAATCATAATAAGTCCACAAACTCCACAAAACGCATCACCAGACGTGGACCTGCCCACCAGAAAAACAAGATCCAGCCTCATCCAGCAGAACACAGGCACTAGTCCCCTTGACCAGGAAGCCTACACAACCCACTGAACCAACCTTAGCCACTGGAGACAGATATCAAAAACAATGGGAACTACAAACATGAAGCCTGCAAAAAGGAGACACCAAACACAGTAAGATAAGCAAAATGAGAAGACAGAAAAACACACAGCAGATGAAGGAGCAAGATAAAATCCCACCGGACCTAATGAATGAAGAGGAAATAAACAGTCTGGCTGAAAAAGAATTCAGAATAATGATAGTAAAGGTGATCCAAAATCTTGGAAATAGAATAGAGAAAATGCAAGAAACATTTAACAAGGGCCTAGAAGAACTAAAAATGAAACAAGCAACAATGAACAACACAATAATTAAAATTAAAAATACTCTAGATGGGATCAATAGCAGAATAACTGAGGCTGAAGGGATAAGTGACCTGGAAGATAAAATAGTAGAAATAACTCCTGCAGAGCAGAATAAAGAAAAAAGAATGAAAAGAACTGAGGACAGTCTCAGAGACCTCTGGGACAACATTAAATGCACCAACATTCGAATTTTGGGGGTTCCAGAAGAAGAGGAAAAGAAAGGGACTGAGAAAACATTTGAAGAGATTATAGTGGAAAACTTCCCTAATACGGGAAATGAAATAGTTAATCAAGTCCAGGAAGCACAGAGAGTCCCATACAGGATAAATCCAAGGAGAAATATGCCAAGACACATATTAATCAAACTGTCAAAATTAAATACAAAGAAAACATATTAAAAACAGCAAGGGAAAAACTACAAATAACACACAAGGGAATCCCCATAAAGTTAACAGCTGAACTTTCAGCAGAAACTCTGCAAGCCCGAAGGGACTGGCAGGACATATTTAAACTGATGAAAAGGAAAAGCCTACAACAAAGATTACTCTACCCAACAAGAATCTCATTCCGATTTGATTGAGAAATTAAAACCTTACAGACAAGCAAAACCTGAGAGAGTTCAGCACCAGCAACCCAGCTTTACAACAAATGTTAAAAGAATTTCACTAGGCAAGAAACACAAAAGAGGGAAAAGACCTACAAGAACAAACCGAAAACAATTAAGAAAATGGGAATAGGAGCATACATATTGATAATTACCTTAAATGCAAATGGACTAAATGCTGCCACCAAAATACACAGACTGGCTGAATGGATACAAAAACAAGACCCATATATATGCTGTCTACAAGAGACCCACTTCAGACCTAGAGACACATACAGACTGAAAGTAAGGGGGTGGAAAAGATATTTCATGCAAATGGAAACAAAAAGAAAGCTGGAGTAGCAATTCTCATAGCAGACAAAATAAACTTTTAAATAAAGACTTTTAGAAGAGACAAAAGGACACTACATAAAGATCAAAGGATACATCGAAGAAGAAGATATAACAATTGTAAATATTTATGCACGCAACATAGGAGCACCTCAATACATAAGGCAAATGCTAACAGCTATAAAAGGGGAAATCGACAGTAACACAATCATAGTAGGGAACTTTAACACCCGACTCTCACCATTGGACAGATCATAAAACATGGAAATAAATAAGGCAACACAAGCTTTACATGATACATTAAGGAAGATGTACTTAATTGATATTTACAGGACATTCCATCCAAGAACAACAGAATACACATTTTACTCAAGTGCTCATGGAATATTCTCCAGGATAGATCATATCTTGGGTCACAAATTAAGCCTTGGTAAATTTAAGAAAATTGAAATTATATCAAGTATCTTTTCCGATCACACCGCAATGAGACTAGATATAAATAACAAGAAAAGATCAGTAACAATACAAACACATGGAGGCTAAATAATACACTACTTAATAACGAAGTGATCACTGAAGAAATCAAAGAGGAAATTAAAAAAAAAAAACCTAGAAACAAATGACAATGGAGACATGACGACCCAAAACCTATGGGATTCAGCTAAATCAGTTCTAATTGGGAAGTCTATAGCAATACAATCCTACCTTAGAAAACAGGAACATATCAAATAAACAACCTATCCTTGAACCTAAAGCAATTAGAGAAAGAAGAAGAAAAAAAAAAACAAAGTTATCAGAAGGAAAGAAATCATAAAGATCAGATCAGAAATAAATGAAAAAGAAATGAAGGAAATGATAGCAAAGATCAATTAAACTAAAAGCTGGTTCTTTGAGAAGATAAACAAAATTGATAAACCATTAGCCAGACTCATCAAGGAAAAAGGGAGAAGACTCAAATCAACAGAATTAGAAATGAAAAAGGAGAAGTAACAACTGACACTGCAGAAATAAAGAAAGATCATAAGAGATTACTACAAGCAACTCTATGCCAATAACCTGGAAGAAATGGACAAATTCTTAGAAATGCACAATCTGCCAAGACTGAATCACGAAGAAATAGAAAATATGAACAGACCTATCAC
This sequence comes from Grampus griseus, assembly GCF_964374135.1. Lineage (NCBI taxonomy): Eukaryota > Metazoa > Chordata > Mammalia > Artiodactyla > Delphinidae > Grampus > Grampus griseus. The sequence goes on along the minus strand of NC_139012.1, from coordinate 38,645,683 downwards.
AAGCACTGAAATTGAAACTGTGATTAAAAATCTTCCAACAAACAAAAGCCCAGGACCAGTAGTCTTCACAGGTGAATTCTATCAAACATTTAGAGAAGAGCTAACACCTATCCTTCACAAACTCTTCCAAAGTATAGCAGAGGAAGGAACACACCCAAACTCATTCTACGAGGCCACCATCACCCTGATACAAAAACCAGACAAGGATGTCACAAAGAAAGAAAACTACAGGCCAATATCACTGATGACATAGATATAAAAATCCTCAACAAAATACTAGCAAACAGAATCCAACAGCACATTAAAAGGATCATTCACCCTGATCAATTGTGGTTTATTTCAGGAATGCAAGGATTCTTCAATATACGCAAATCAATCAATGTGATACACCATCTTAACAAATTGAAGGAGAAAAGCCATATGATCATCTCAATAGATGCAGAGAAAGCTTTTGACAAAATTCAACACCCAGTTATGATAACAAAAAAACTTGCAGAAAGTAGGCATAGAGGGAACTTTCCTCAACATAATAAAGGCCATTTATGAAAAACCCACAGCAAACATCATCCTCAATGGTGAAAAACTGAAAGCATTTCCACTAAGATCAGGAACAAGACAAGGTTGCCCACTCTCACCACTCTTATTCAACATAGTTTTGGAAGTTTTAGACACAGCAATCAAAGAAAAGAAAATAAAAGGAATCCAAATTGGAAAAGAAGAAGTAAGGCTTTCACTGTTTGTGTATGACATGATACTATACCTAGAGAATCCTAAAGATGCTACCAGAAAACTCCTAAAGTTAATCAATGAATTTGGTAAAGTAGCAGGATACAAAATGAATGCACAGAAATCTCTGGCATTCCTATACACTAATGATGAGAAATCTGAAAGTGAAATCAAGAAAACACTCTCATTTACTATTGCAACAAACAGAATAAAATATCAAGGAATAAACCTATGTAAGGAGACAAAAGACCTGTATGCAGAAAATTATAAGACACTGATGAAAGAAATTAAAGATGATACAAATAGATGGAGAGATATACCATGTTCTTGGATAGGAAGAATCAACATTGTGAAAATGACTCTACTACCCAAAGCAATCTACAGATTCAATGCAATCCCTACCAAACTACCACTGGCATTTTTCACAGAGCTAGAACAAATAATTTCGCAATTCATAGGGAAACACAAAAGTCCCCGAATAGCTAAAGCAATCTTAGGAATGAAAAACTGAGCTGGAGGAATCAGGCATCCTGACTTCAGACTGTACTACAAAGTCACAGTAATCAAGACAGTATGGTACTGGCACAAAAATGGAAAGATAGATCAATGGAACAGGATAGAAAGCCCAGAGATAAACCCACGAACATATGGTCACCTTATCTTTGATAAAGGTGGCAGTAATATACAGTGGAGAAAGGACAGTCTCTTCAATAAATGGTGCTGGGAAAACTGGACAGGTACATGTGAAAGTATGAGATTAGATCACTCCCTAACACCATACACAGAAATAAGTTCAAAATGGATTAAGGACCTAAATATAAGGTCAGTAACTATCAAATCCTTAGAGGAAAACATAGGCAGAACACTCTATGACATAAATCATAGCAAGATCCTTTTTAACCCACCTCCTAGAGAAATGGAAACAAAAACAAAAATAAACAAATGGGACCTCATGAAACTTCAAAGGTTTTGCACAGCAAAGGAAACCAGAAACAGGACCAAAAGACAACCCTCAGAATGGGAGAAAATATTTGCAAATGAAGCAACTGACAAAAGATTCATCTCCAAATTTTACAAGCAGTTCATGTAGCTCAATAACAAAAAAGCAAACAACCCAATCCAAAAATGGGCAGAAGATCTAAATAGACATTTCTCCAAGGAAGATATACAGACTGCCAAAAAACACATGAAAGAATGCTCAACATCATTAATAATTAGAGAAATGCAAATCAAAACTACAATGAGATATCATGTCACACCAGTCAGAATGGCCATCATCCAAAAATCTAGAAACAATAAATGCTGGAGAGTGTGTGGAGAAAAAGGAACAGTCTTGTACTGCTTGTGGGAATGTGAATTGGTACAGCTACTATGGATAACAGTATGGTGGTTCCTTACAAAACTACAAATATAACTACCATATGACCCAGCAATCACACTACTGGGCATATAGGCTGAGAAAACCATAATTCAAAAAGAGTCAGGTACCAAAATATTCATTGCAGTTCTATTTACAATAGCCAGCAGATGAAAACAACCTAAGTGGCCCTCATCGGATGAATGGATAAAGAAGATGTGGCACATATATTCAATGGAACATTACTCAGCCATAAAAAGAAACAAAATTGAGCTATTTGTAATGAGGTGGATGGACCTAGAGTCTGTCCTACAGAGTGATGTAAGTCAGAAAGAGAAAGACAAATACCGTATGCTAACACATATATATGGAATTTAAAGAAAAAAAATGTCATGAAGAATCTAGAGGTAAGACAGGAGTAAAGACACAGACCTCCTAGAGAATGGACTTGAGGATATGGGGATGGGGAAGGGTAAGCTGTGACAAAGCGGAAGAGTGGCATGGACATATATACACTACCAAATGTAAAATAGATAGCTAGTGAGAAGCAGTCGCATAGCACAGGGAGATCAGCTCGGTGTTTTGTGACCACCTAGAGGGGTCGGATAGGGAGGGTGAGAGGGAGGGAGACACATGACGGAAGAGATATGGGAACATATGTATATGTATAAGTGATTCCCTTTGTTATAAAGCAGAAACTAACACAAAATTGTAAAGCAATTATACTCCAATAAAGATGGAAAATAAAAAAAGGAGAAGAAAAAGACCCACAAAAACAAACCCAAAGCAATTAATAAAATGGTACTAGGAACATACATATCAAAAATTACCTTGAATGTAAGTGGTTTACATTCTCCAACCAAAAGACGCATACTGGCTGAATGGATACAAAACAAGACCCATGTATATGTTGTCTACACGAGACCCATGTCAGACTTAAGGACACATAGAGACTTGAAGTGAGGGGATAGGAAAAATATATTCCATGCATATGGAAGTGAAAAGAAAGATGGAGAAACAATACACATACCAGATACAATAGACTTTAAAATAAAGACTGTTACAAGAGATAAGGAAGAACACTACATAATGATCAAGAGATCAATCCAAGAAGAAGATATAACAATTATAAATATTTATGCACCCAACATAGGAACACCTCAATACATAAGGCAAATGCTAAGAGCCATAAAAAGGGAAAACAGCAGTGACATAATAATAGCGGGGGGCATTAACACCCCATTTACACTGATGGACAGATCATTCATATAGAAAATAAATAAGGAAAAACAAGTTTTAAATGACAGAAAAGACCAGATAGATTTAGATGATTTTTATAAGACATTCCACGTGAAAGTGGCAGAATACACTTTCTTCTCAAGTGCACATGGAAAATTCTCCAGGACAGATCACATCTTGGGTCACAAATCAAGCCCCTGTAAATTTAAGAAAATTGAAATTGTATCAAGTATCTTTGCCTGCCACAACACTATGAGATTAGAAAACAGCTACAGGAAATCAAACTGTACAAAAACACGCAAATGGAGGCTAAATAATACAGTACTACATAACCAAGAGATCACTGAAGAAATCAGAGAAGAAATTTTAAAAAAACTTAGAAAAAGTGACAATGAAACACAATGACCCAAAACCTATGAGACTCAGCAAAAGCCGTTCTTTTGCTGAGAGGGAAGTTTATAGCAATTCAATCTCACCTCAAGAAACAAGAAAAATCTCAAATAAACATTCTAACCTTACACTTAAAGCAACTAGAGAAAGAAGAACAAAGAAAACCCAAAGTTAGTAGAAGGAAAGTAATCATAAGATCAGGGGAGAAATTAATGAAATAAAAATAAAGAAAACAATATCAAAGATCAATAAGACTAAAAGTTGGTTCTTTGAGAAGATAAACAAAATTGATAAAACTTTAAGCACACTCATCAAAAAAAAAAAAAAAAAAGGAGAGGACTTAAATCAATAAAATCAGAAATGAGAAAGGAGAAATTACAGCTAAACCTGTAGAAATGCAAAGGTTCATAAATGATTTTTAAAAGCAACTATATACCAGTAAAATGAACAAACTGGAAGAAATGGACAAATTCTTGGAAATGTACAAGCCTCCAAGACTGAACCAGGAAGAAATGGAAAATGTGAACAGACCAAACACAAGTAATGAAATTGAAACTCTAATTTAAAATCTTCTAACAAATAAAAGTTCAGGACAAGATGGCTTCACAGGTGAATTCTAGCAAATATTTAAATTTATTTTATTTATTTATTTTTGGCTGCTTTCGATCTTCATTGCTGCATCAGAATTTCTCTAGCTGCAGTGAGCAGGGGCTACTCTTCATTGCGGTGCGTGAGCTTCTCATTGAGGTGACTTCTCTTGTTGTGGAGCATGGTGTCTAGGCGCCTGGGCCTCAGTAATTGTGGCACATGGGTCCAGCTGCTCCATGGCATGTGGGATCTTCCCAGACCAAGGCTCAAACCTCTGTTCCCTGCATTGGCAGGTGGATTCTTAACCACTGCACCACCAGGGAAGCCCTAGCAAACATTTAGAGAAGAGCTAACACCCATCCTTCTCAAACTCTCCCAAAAATTTGAAGAGGGAGGAATTGTATGAGGCCACCATCACCCTGATAGCAAAGCCAAACAAAGATATAACACAAAAAAAGAAAGGAATCGAAGACCAATATCACTGGGGAACATAGATGCAAATATCTTTAAGAAAATACTAGCAAACAGAATTGCAGAACACATTAAATGGATTATACCCCATGGTCAAGTGTAATTTACACCAGGGATGCAAGGATTCTTTAACAAATCAACAAATTTGATACAACTTATTAACAAATTGAAGAATAAAAAAATAATATGATCATCTCAATAGATGCAGAAAGGTTTTTTTGACAAAATTCAGCACCCATTTATGATAAAAATAAATCTCCAGAAAGTGGGCTTAGAGGTAAACTATCTCAACATAATTAGTGTCATATACAACAACCCCACAGCAAACATCATTCTAAATAGAGAAAAAGTGAAAGCATTTCCTCTAAGATCAGTAACAGACAAGGATGTCCACTCTCACCACTATTATTCAGCATAGCTTTGGAAGTTTCAGTCACAGCAATCAAAGGAGAAAAAGAAATAAAAGGGACACAAATTGGAAAAGAAGAAGTAAAACTATCACTGTTTGCAAATAACATGATGCTATACATAGAAAATCCTAAAGATGCCACCAAAAAACTAAAACAGCTAATCAATGAATTTGGTAAGATTGCAGGATACAAACTTAATGCACAGAAATCTCTTGCATTCCTATATACTAACAATGATATTTCAGAAGTAAAAATTAAGGAAATAATCCTGTTTACCACAGCATCAAAAAAATAAAATACCTAGGAATACACCTACCTAAGGAGGCAAAAGACATGTACTCAGAAAGCTATAAAACACTGATGAAAGAAAGCAAAGATGACACAAATAGTTGGATAGATATACCATGTTCTTGGATTGGAAGAATCAATATTGTCAAAATGATATTACCCAAAACAATCTACAGATTCAATGCAATCCCTATCAAATTACCAGTGGCGCTTTTCACAGAATTACAACAAAAAAATTTATAATTTGTATGGAGACACAAAAGACTCTAAGTAGCCAAAGCAGTGATGAGAAAGAAAAACAGAGCTAGAGGAATCAGGCTCCCTGACTTCAGAATATACTACAAAGCTACCATAATCAAGACAGTATGGTACTGACACAAATGTCATGAAGAACCTAGGGGTAAAGCAGGAATAAAGACGCAGACCTCCTAGAGAACGGACTTGAGGTTATGGGGAGGGGGAAAGGTGAGCTGTGACAGGGCGAGAGAGAGTCATGGGCATATACACACTAACAAACATAGTAAGGTAGATAGCTAGTGGGAAGCAGCCGCATGGCACAGGGATATTGGCTCGGTGCTTTGTGACAGCCTGGAGGGGTGGGATAGGGAGGGTGGGAGGGAGGGAGACGCAAGAGGGAAGACATATGGGAACATATGTTTATGTATGACTGATTCACTTTGTTATAAAGCAGAAACTAACACACCATTGTAAAGCAATTATACCCCAATAAAGATGTTAAAAAAAATAAAAAAAATAAAAAAAAACAGAAATATAGATTAGTGCAACAGGATACAAAGCCTAGAGATAAATCCATGCACCTGTGGTGACCTAATCTATGACAAAGGAGGCAAGGATATACAATAGAGAAAAAACAGTCTGTTCAATAAGTGGTGCTGAGAGAACTGGAGAACTACATATAAAAGACTGAAATTAGAACACTCCCTAACACCATAAACAAAATTAGCATCACAATGGGTTAAAGACCAAATATAAGACTGGACACTATAAAACTCTGAGAGAAAAACATAGGAAGACTACACTTTGACATAAATCACAGCAACATCTTTTTTGACCGACTTCCTAGGGTATTGGAAATAAAAACAGAAATAAACAAATGGGACCTAATGAAACTTAAAATCTTCTGCAAAGCAAAGGAAACTACAAAGAAGACAAAAAGACAACCCTCAGAATGGGAGAAAATATTTGCAAATGAACCAACGGACAAAGGATTAATCTCCAAAATATATAAACAGCTCATGCAGCTCAGTATTAAAAAAATAAACAACCCAATCAAAAAATGAGCAAGACCTAAATAGACATTTCTCCAAAGAAGACATGCAGATGGCCAAGAAGTACATGAAAAGCTGCTCAACATCACTAATTATTAGAGAAATGCAAATCAAAACTGCAATGAGGTAACACCTCACACCAGTTTGAATGGGCATCATCAGAAAATCTATGAATAACAAATGCTGGACAGGGTGTGAAGAAAAGGGAACTCTCTTGCACTGTTGGTGGGAATGTAAATTGATACAGCCACTATGGAGAACAGAATGGAGGTTCCTTTAAAAGCTACAAATAATACTACCATATGACCCAGCAATCCCACTACTGGGTGTATACCATGAGAAAACCATAAATCAAAAAGACATTTGCACCCCAATGTTCATTGCAGCACTATTTACAATAGCCAGGTCATGGAAGCAACCTAAACGCCCATCGACAGACAAATGGATAAAAAAGATGTGGTACATATATACAATGGAATATTACTCAGCCATAAAAAGGAACAAAATTGGGTCATTTGTAGAGATGTGGATGGATCTAGAGACTGTCATACAGAGTGAAGTAAGTCAGAAAGATAAAAACAAATATTGTATATTATCACATATATGTAGAACCTAGAAAAATGGTACAGATGAACTGGTTTGCAGGGCAGAAATAGAGACACAGTTGTAGAGAAAAAAACGTATGGACATCAAGGGGGTGAAGTGCTGGGGGCAGGTGGTGGTGGCATGAATTGGGAGATTGGGATTGACATATATACATTAATATGTATAAAATAGATAACTAATAATAACCTGCTGTATAAAAAATAAATTAAATTAAATTCAAAAAACAAAACAAAAAAAAAAGGAAAGGCATTTTCCTATATATTAACAACAGCAACAAAAAAAAATTGGGCAGAAGGCCTAAATAGACATTTCTCCAAAGAAGACATACAGATAGCCCAGAGGCACCTGAAAAGATGCTCAGCATCACTAATTATCAGAGAAATGCAAATCAAAACTTCAATGAGGTATCATCTCACACCACTCAGAATGACCATCATCAAAAAATATGCAAACAATAAATGCTGGAGAGGGTGTGGAGAAAAGGGAACCGTCTTACACTGTTGGTGGTAATGTAAATTGATACAGCCACTAAGGATAACAGTATGAAAATTCCTTAAGAAACTAGAAATAGAACTTCCCTATGACCCCACAATCCTGCTACTGGATATATACCGTGAGAAAACCATAATTCAAAAAGAGTCATGTACCCCAATGTTCATTACAGCACCATTTACAATAGCCAGGACATGGAAGCAACCTAAATATCCTTCAACAGAGTAATGGATAAAGAAGATGTGGTACATATATACAATGGAATATTACTCAGCCATGAAAAGCAACAAAATTGGGTCATTTGTAGAAATGTGGATGGACCTGTCTGTTAAACAGGGTGAAGTAAGTCAGAAAAACAAATATCATATATTAACACATATATGTGGAATCTAGAAAAATGGTACAGATGAACGTATTTGCATGGCAGGAATAGAGATGCAGAAATAGAGAACTGAAGTGTGGACATGGAGGCAGAAGGGGCAGCTGGTATGAATTGGGAGATATAGATTGACATATATACAGTGTCATGTGTTAAATAGCTAGTGTGAACCTGCTGTATAGTACAGGGAGCTCAGCTTGGTGCTCTTGATGACTTAAATGGGTCGGCTGAGGAGGTAGCAGGGAGGTCCAAGGGGAAGGGGATATATGTATACATATAGCTTGTTCACTTCGTTGTACAGCAGAAACTAACAGAACTTTGTAAAACAATTATACTCCAATAAAAAAAATAAAAAAGACACTTGCTAACATAACTATGTTGTAATTAACAAAATAAGGACATTAGCACTCATCTAAAACTATTATGTATTCTATAGACATTTAATAAATAAGTCCTAATTTTCCCATTAATATCAAAAAAGAATGAAAACTAAAATACATCCCATAACCAAGAAATCATTTATAACATGTTGCATCCAGTCTTCATGTTTCATCTCTTTATTCACTTCTAAACTGCACAAGTTAACAGTCTTTTATTGTCGTTATGGACCTTGATCTTTTTTAATAGTTCCAGCCATTATTTTTTAAAATATTCCACAGTGTTGGTCTGTCTGGTATTTCCTCAAGATAATATTAAAATTATGCATTTTTGGCAAGGATGTGACAGATGTGTTGCTTAATTCTTTCCAATGTATTATGTTAGGAGGCTCTTGATGTTGGTTTGACTCATTTTTGGACATTAACTTTGATTATGTGCTTAAGGTAGTTTATGCCAAATTTCTAGAGTTAAATTTTTTCCTCTGTGTAAGTAAAAAGTATATTGTGGGTGACATTTTGTGAATATCATGTGTCATTACTCAACAGAATTTTACTCATGACCCTTTACTCATCTATTGATGATTCTGTCTAATTTTTCCAAATACTTGTCTTTTAACTTGATTATTTCTTCTATATTTATCAATTGACATTATGTTATAAAAAGTTTCTCCTTAAAATACTCAAGATAACTGATTTTTAAAATGATTTGTCATATTTCTACTGTGTCTTCACATTTTCTTTGACTCATTTCGTAATAGCACAGGTCTATTATAATAACTGGTCTCAAATGAAATTAGTTCAAGGAATATAGGTTAATGGAACTAATTTATAAATTAATCAACCCAACTATGTATCATCTCAAAATATCTGGGTAGTATTATCAAATTTACATTAAACAATAACTGTCTAGTGAATAATAATGTATGACAGAAAAGTTGTCATTAACTCTGTCAATGTTCTTCAGGGAAGATCATTGCTTTCTTTTATTTCAATGAGACACAATATACTTTACACAGAGATTATTGTTTGAATGCCAAGCTACTATACTTGCTTTAAAAATACAGAGAACTTCTGTGTAATATTCTAACTTCTTTTTAAGTAAGCATCAATTATATTTTCTCTGCTAAATATCTTAGAGCTCTGCCATGTTATGTATTAGAACTTAACTATATATTTGAAAAGTGAAAATTGGTGAGCAATCATATGTATTGCATTAAGTGTATTAATTATCAATAAACCTATCATTCCATGTTTACAAAAAATTCATGTGCAAAAAGTTCTGAATTGTATTTTAATTTAAAGTAATTAAATTAATTACAATAAACTGTAATCAATAATGTTTCATCAGAAATCAACCTGTGATAGAACATTTTGGAAATTAGACTGTTTTGAGGCAGCTCATGTAATGAAAATGTTATAGAAAGAACACTTCAAGAATGCTAGGAACCATTTATTCAGAATAAGTGTACTAAATTAGCCATATATCTTCTGAATGATTCACTTTTCTATATTATTGGTTTTGACATGACATAAATATAACAATTTAGATTTTCTCTTCTTAAAGTAAAATCTCAGTTGAATTCAAATTGTTTAATTCTTACCCTTTTAAAAATTATGGCTCCTTTATAACTTTAATGTGACTTTTTATTAATTTTTCCCCACAATAGAACTTCAAGATATTTTGTATGAATATCTCAAGGGGAAAACAGTTAAACCTTTGCAACCAGGACCAAAAGCATCCATTTAAATTATAGATTATTACCAAATATCTGTCTAGTTGTTTTTAAAGCTATATTAATTAATTTTACTTCACCACATAATCCTCTTCTTTCTATTCTGAGAACACCATGCTTGTTTTAACCCTTTTATTGCCAATTACTAATTACCATTAGTCTATTTTACTAATGTCCTGCATACTTTATAATGTTTTTATATTTGTTAAGAGATTTATTCTTAAATATAAGATGCTCTTTCTAAATTAAATACAGAAAATTATTAAGTATTAAGATTGATAAAATTATCTTATTTAATCTTTTTTACATATTTTGATGTAAAATGTTACAGTATAATTCTTTCCATTAGAAAAAACAGAAGTATAATAAAGATAACACTTTAATTTAATAAGTTTAATGTGATCAATTTTATATACAAAAAATAAATGCACTTCAAGTTTTATAGTTTAATTCATTTATTTGTGGAGTCTTCATTAAAATAATATCACAACAAACAAAAATAAGTCCCATATATCTGTAGCAGCTAGAACCAACTACATATTTTAATTAATGTGCTTTTTCACTCCTTCTTGAAATTAATGTTATAGTCTAGAAAAAATATTTAATTTAATTCAGTTTACATTTATATGTGAATATGCTGACAAAACATGATTCTCTCAGAATGATTTCTACTTTTGATATAAAAAGACAGTATTTTGTACTATGCTACTCAATGTGCTTACTGCAAAACAGAAAAATAATAAATTATTAAAATTGATGATATATGCAAAAATATGACCTGGATGAATAAAGATTTTTTATTCATTTTTATTTAACAAAATGAATGTGGGTAATTAACATTATGGACTCTGGATTATAGAAAAAATATGATTTCTTCCTCCCAATTTATTTATCTGTAAAATGGGAAATTGAGAATAAATTAAAAAAAAACATTCAGTGTGGCATAATTTAATAAAATCTAACTATTAAAATCATTCTCATTATTATGAATATGCCTGAAACACTTCACATTTAAGTAGTCTTACAAAAATGTGTATCTCTGTCAATATAAGAAGATATTTGATATAGATGATATGGGAACCATGCTGAAAGCAGAAGAGAGAGAATTTTGAATTGAAACTTGGAATAAATTCCAGACCTTTCTCTGCTCCTAAATTTAGTTGCCATTTGAGCAAGTTATATATCTTCTGCTTAAAGTCCTTCAGCTATAAAATATATAAGATAGAGACAAAAGTTAGAAAAATGATAACAAAATTACTAATTCCCTAGTTCATAATCACCTGAAGGGGAGACTAAAGCTCATTCAATGTAATTTGATGTGTACCCTTGAAATAAGGCAGAGATCAAAGCGAGGTCTTAATAGGCAATATTCATCAAAGAAGAACTCTGACTTCTCCTAAGTTATTGTTCTCCTAAGGTATATGCTTTTAGTCAGAAAAGGAACAGTCCTATTTGTCTTTTCTTTTAACTTCTTCATGGTCACTAGTTTGTTAACACTTCACCCTCTAGAGAAATAACTGCCTGCTTTCTGTCCATCTCATTAATACTCCCTTCAATGACTCCTGGCTGGTGCTCAGCTAGAATGCTTTTCTTCTTCAATAATGATTCGCATAGCACAGGGAGATCAGCTTGGTGCTTTGTGACCACCTAGAGGGGTGGGATAGGGAGGGTGGGAGGGAGGGAGATGCAAGAGGGAAGAGATATGGAAACATATGTATATGTATAACTGATTCACTTTGTTATAAAGCAGAAACTAACACACCATTGTAAAGCAATTATACTCCAATAAAGATGTAAAAAACAAAGATAGAGATAAGTGATTAGAGTAGAGTTAGATTTTAAACCATCTTGTTTCACAGTGAAGTGAAACATCAAGCCTGAAGGTCGGGTGCTGATAAGTTGCTGTTTTGAGGAAGAGTATAAAACTGGTTGAGTAAGATCATTTATTTTATTAACTCTAGTCTAAATTTTTGGAACATAGTCATTAAGTTATGCCTATAGTATTTATTTTTTATATTTTGTGCATGTTTTAAACTTATTGGAATTTATTTAAATTTGAAAAGTAATGACTATTTTCTTTTTGAATGCTATTTACCAAATTGATTTTCTAAAAATGCTGTTACTTTACAGTCACGATTCATAGTAAATCTACAGATAATAAAGAAAGAAACCAATATTGAACAAGATTCATCATAGAAAAATACTCAGGTGAATTCATTCATTTCCAATTTGATCATGAATCACCATTAAAGAATCATCTTGGGCTTGCCTGGTGGCACAGTGGTTGATAGTCCGCCTGCCAATAGAGGGGACACAGGTTCGTGCCCCAGTCTGGGAAGATCCCACATGCTAAGGAGCCGCTAGGCCCGTGAGCCATGCCACTGAGCCTGCGTGTCCAGAGCCTGTGCTCTGCAATGGGAGAGATCACAACAGTGAGAGGTCCACATACCACAAAAAAAAAAAAAAAAAAGAATCATCTTTACATTCTTTGGAAGGTACATAGCTAATGGAGTGGAATGAAATTTCAAGTATATAGTAATTATATACTTCCACGTAGAAGTAGTAGGAACTATTTTTGTATATACAAGAAGTTTTCTTAATCTTTACTTTTGAAACTTGGCACATGAAATTTTATATAGAACATTTTCTTGATGGATTTCAAACAATACTTTCTATTCATTTTCCACAGAAAGCCCAAACTATAGCTTGTTCATTAAGGTTTTTAATCAATTTAATTTTCTGATGAGATATGAAAATAATTTAACAAAAGTGGTGCCATTTACAACCATACTTTAAAATACAAACATATCCAAGAGAGCAACATTGTATACCACACTGCTTGAAAATATATTTTAAATGTTTTTTTTTTGTTTTGTTTTGTTTTTTGTTTTGCGGTACGTGGGCCTCTCACTGTTGTGGCCTCTCCCGTTGTGGAGCACAGGCTCTGGGCACGCAGGCTCAGTGGCCATGGCTCACGGGCCTAGCTGCTCCGCGGCATGTGGGATCTTCCCGGACCGGGGCACGAACCCGTGTCCCCTGTATTGGCAGGTGGACTCTCAACCACTGCGCCACCAGGGAAGCCCTTAAATGTATTTTTATACTTTACTTTTAATATGCTTTAATATATAAGAAACTTGCTGTTATGACCTCAAGTAAATAAAGTCTGACATTTTAATAGAATAGGAAAATGTTTTATTTCTATACTGTGAAGTATTTCACTAGCCATCAGAAGAATGTTTGCTAGCTATTTCTGCCTTATAAACTGGAATAGAACTTCTGATTGCCAGATGACATTATTTAGCTGATTCATGCATGTATTTTATAGTTTAAAGGTAAACGTTATACATTAAACTTATTAGTATGAAGCAATAGGCTCAGTCAAAACTGCTTCATTTTTAAGCTCACTATTTTTTTTAGACTCACACAAGCTTCACTTGGTGATGTGACAATGTCTTTGGGTAAATTAAAAAAAACATTTACTCCTTCCCCTAACTAAACACATACCAGTATTGTGATGTAGGATATCCTGAGCAAAGAACAGAGTGCATTTGCCTTGTAATGTTGTGCATTGTTATTTGTGCTTTGTTTTTAAGTATTCGTTTTAGATACTAATGAATATATGCAGACTATTTTTAATACTAATTAAAAATATATAATACAAAGAGTCATATCTGCTTTTGTGATTTCAGAAAACACGTTGGCATTGTGCTCCCCTACAACTCAAATATATGCATTGATATTTACATTTTCTTACTTTCTTTTAAATGTGTGAATGTTTGATACAAAATAACATCTCATGGTGTACCATAATAATTAACTTATTTTTCTTTTACTAGAAGTTTCATATTTTACAAATTGAAACTAGCAATGCTTTTATTTATTTTTTTCTTTTTTTAGATGGTAGGTTTATTTTTTTCCCAAAGAAAAAAAGTGCATATCAAGGATTTAGTTGCAGTTACAAATAATTCTATCATTAGTAGTAAATAGTACAAAAAAATCTCTATTTATATAATGAAAGTACAGAGCAAAGAATATATTTTCCATGGAAGTACAACTAGGAATTTACAATCATTCCTTGCTGTATTTCCTTTCTCAAAGGACAAGAGTTTTGTCTGAATTATAATCAATAGTGATTATAAGTAGGTGCAAGTGTATTTGCACTCCCACGTCTTTTTTTTAACATCTTTATTGGAGTATAATTGCTTTACAATGCACATACTCTAAGGTATCATTCAGAAATGATAGCATTAGTTTCTGCCTTATAACCGAAAAGTTAGTTTCTGCTTTTTTTCTGTTATAAAGCAGAAACTAATGTTTTCATTTCTGAATGACACCTTAGAGTATGTATTTATTCTTAATATCATGTTATGCATTTACAATGGTTAGGATTAACACAGATGAGTTGTAACAAGCTTTAAAATATTAATGCTATATAGAGAAGGACAATACATTTTAAAACATTGTTTAACAAAATGTTGCAACAGTTTTCATACTCAGGTTAGGTGAGGTATGTAGTAGCAACATTTTGAATGTCTTTAATTACTCTTACTTCTCTTTTAGATTTGGGGAGTTATTGGGCTTGAAAAAAAATAGAATTCATCTCATTCCTAAATATTTTGTTTCAGGAGTTCAAATTTAATTATTCTTTTAGCTGTTTAGATTTCAAATTATATTTAGTTTCATTTGAACCTTTTATTATCATACATTTCTCTTGAAAAATATTCTTGAATAAGATTCAAATAAGGCAAACTAAACATATGAATTATAAGATGATTTATGCATAAGTGAACCCTGGGACAATTTTTAAAAAGATAATTTATGTGTAAGTGAACCCTGGGACAATTTTTAAAAAGATAATTTATGCATAAGTGAACCCTGAGACAATTTTTAAAAAGCAAATCAAAATTGAGGTGTAGATAAAGAAGTTTTATTGCAAATTCTGAAAAAAAGAATAATGGCCCACATCTGTAAAAGACTTAGGACCCAGTTTTCTGTACTTCTATATTACCAATATTCTATAATTTAAAGAAATTCAGTACTTTAGAAATACTTTGATCCCACTTTTCTTCCTTGAAATTATTAAACAAACCAAACTAAGATTTGGAATTATAATTAAATATGATAATATTTTGAGTGATTTTGAGAATTCTCTGAGATTTTCTAATATAAATTGAGCCTACTGTGTTAAAAACATCAAATGTTTTATATATATATATATATATAATGTGTATAATTATAAAAATAATATATATAGTTGTATTATATATAAAACATGTCATACATGCCAACATATTTATTATTTCTCATGAAAATATATTCTTGAATATGTTTTCAAATATGTCTGTTACAGAAATATATACATATATATAGCATAAATCTATACTTGCATTTTCAATCATAAATGACTTTACTGCAAAATATATCTACATAAAGATAGAATTTGAGGAGAATTTTTAATGCAGCTACTTGAAATATATACAACCTATATGTATGGTAATAAGAACATTAGTTCCTTGGTGGAACATTAACAAATATCAGTGAGAGAGTGTTAAATGCTCTTACAGTAAAAGCAAAGATAAATTAAATTTGAATAAAGTAATTTTTGGAAAAAAATTGATGATTT
Source organism: Grampus griseus (assembly GCF_964374135.1). NCBI lineage: Eukaryota > Metazoa > Chordata > Mammalia > Artiodactyla > Delphinidae > Grampus > Grampus griseus. The sequence continues at coordinate 38,629,715 of NC_139012.1, read as the reverse complement.
TTAAAATTTTTTATTGAAGTATATTTGATTTAAAATATTGTGCTAATTTCAGGGTAGAGCAAACTGAGTCTGTTATACATATATGTATACCCACTCTTTTTTAGATTCTTTTCCCATGTAGACCATTACAGAGTATTGAGTAGAGTTCACTGTGTTATACAGTAGGTCCTTATTAGTTATCTATTTCATATACAGTAGTGTGTATATGTCAATCCCAATCTTCCAATTTATCCCTCCTCCCCCTAGCCCTGGAAACCATATGTTAATTTTCTACAACTGTAAATCTATTTGTTTCATAGATAAGTTCATTTGTACCCTGCTTTTAGATTCCACATATAAGTCACATCATATAATATTTGACTTACTCAGTATGAAAATCTCTATGTCCATGCATGTTGCTGCAAATGGCATTACTTGCTTTTTTTATGGCTGAGTAATATTCCATTGTGTATATGTACCACATCTTTATCCATTCCTCTCTCAGTGGACATTTAGGTGGCATCATGTCCTAGCTATGATAAATAGTGCTGCAATGAACAGTGAGGTGCATGTATCTTTTTGAATTATGGTTTTCTCTGGATATATGCCCAGGAGTGGGATTGCTGGATCATATGGTAGCTCTATTTATTTATTTAAGGAAACTCCATACTGTTTCCATAGTGGCTATACCAGTTTACATTACCACCAACAGTGTAAGATGGTTACCTTTTCTCCACACTCTCTCCAGCATTTATTGTTTGTAGATTTTTTGATGATGGCCATTCTGTGCAGTCTGAGGTGATACTACATTGTAGTTTTTATTTGAATTTCTTTAATAATTAGTTAAGTTGAGCATCTTTTCATGTGCTTTTTAGCCAACTGTATGCCTTCTTTGGGAAATGTCTATTTATATCTCTCCCCACTTTTTGATTGGGTTGTTTGGGTTTTTTTTTTTTTTTTTGATATTGAGCTGCATGAACTGTTTGTATATTTTGGAAATTATTCCCTTGTCAGTTGCTTCATTTGCAAATATTTTCTCCCATTCTGAGGGTTGTCTTTTAGTTTTGTTTATGGTTTCCTTTGCTGTGCAAAAGCTTTTAGGTATAATTTGGTCTAATTTTTTTTTGTCTTTATTTTTATTACACTATGAGGTGGATTGAAAAAGATCTTACAGCAATTTATGCCAGAGAGGGTTCTGCCTAGATTTTCCTCTAAGAGTTTTATAGCATCTGGCCTTACATTTGATCCCTAATCAATTTTGAGTTTACTTTCTTGTATGGTTTTAGGAGGTGTTATAATTTCATTCTTTTACATGTAATTGTCCAATTATCCTAGCGTCACTTACTGAAGAGACTTTTTTCCATTGTATATTCATACCTCCTTTGTCATAGATTAGGTGCACGGGTACCTCTAGATTTTCTATCCTGTCCCATTGATCTATATTTCTGATATTGTGCCAGTACCATAAGGTATTGATGACTGTAGCTTTGCAGTATTGTCTGAAGTCAGGGAGCCTGATTCCTTCAGATCCGTTTTTCTTTTCCAAGATTGCTTTGGCTATTTGGGGTCTTATTGTTTCCATCCAAATTGTAAAATTTTTTGTTCTAGTTCTGTAAAAAAAAATGTCACGGGTAATTTGATAAGGATTTCATTGAATCTGTAGATTGTTGTGTAGTATAGTCATTTTCACAATATTGATTCTTCCAATCCAAGAACACGGTATATTTCTCCATCTGTTTTTATCATCTTAGATTTGTTTCATCAGTATTTTATACTTCTCTGAGTACAGGTTTTTTACCTCCTTATGTAGATTTATTCCTAGGTATTTTATTCTTTTTGATGTTATGATAAATGAGATTGCTACCTTCATTTCCATTTCTGATATTTAGTTGTTAGTGTATAGGAATGCAAGAGATTTCTGTGTATTAATTTTAAATCCTGAAACTTTAACAAATTGTTTGATGATCTCTAGTAGTTTTCTGGTAGCATCTTTAGGGTTTTCTATGTATAGTATGATGTCATCTGCAAACAGTGACAGTTTTACTTCTTTTCCAATTTGGATTCTTTTTATTTTTTTTTTCTCAGATTGCCATAGCCAGGACTTCCACAAATATTTTGAATAATAGTGTTGAGAGAGGACATCCTTGTCATGTTTCTGATCTTAGAGGAAATACTTTCAGCTTTTCACTGTTGAGAGTGATGTCTGCTGTGGGTTTGTCGTATATGGCCTTTACTATGTTGAGGTAGGTTCCCTCTATGACCACTTTCTGGAGAGTTTTTATCATAAATGGATGTTGAATTTGTCAAAAGCTTTTTCTGCACCTATTGAGATGATCATATGGTTTTTATTCTTCAATATGTAGATGTGGTGTATCACACTGACTGATTTGTGAGTATTGAAGAATCCTTGCATCCCTGGGATAAATCCCACGTGATCATTGCTGTATGATCCTTTTAAGGTGCTGTTGGATTTGGTTTGATAGTATTTTGTTGAGGATATTTGCATCTATATTTATCTGTGATATTGGCTTATAATTTACTTTTTTTGTTATATTTTTGTCAGGTTTTGGTATCAGGGTGATGGTGGCCTCATAGAATGATCTTGGGAGTATTCCTTCCTCTGCAATTCTTTGGAAGCCTTTCAGCAGGGTAGGTGTTAACTCTTCTGTAAATGTTTGATAGATTTCACCTGAGAAGCCACCTGGTCCTGGGCTTTTATTTGTTGGATGATTATTATTTTTTAATTATTACAAAAACACTTCAAGAATTTAATGCATTAATTACACACTCTCAGAGTCTGAACACTTCATGTTGTGGACTACCACATCTATTTGTTGAAACTTAAGCCCTCTCTCACCCAACTGACAGTCTTATATTTCTACTACATATCTCACCTACTCAAATTCAACCTATCCAAATCCAAACTGATTTTCTATCAGAACTTCCATCCATCTACAGATGGAGGATCCTATGAATTATAATTGCCTGTGGGCCATTTGATCATGCCACCAGTTTTAAACAGACTAGTGTGATTTCTCCACCACTGGCCAATCCTCTTTAATTATTTATTTATTTGTTTATTTGTTAATTTATTTAAACATCTTTATTGGAATGTAATTGTGTTACAATGGCGTGTTAGTTTCTGCTTTATAACAAAGTGAATCAGCTATATATATTCATATATCCCCATATCACCTCCCCCTTGTGTCTCCCTCCCACACTCCCTATCCCACCCATCTAGGTGGTCACAAAGCACTGAGCTGAGGTCCCTGTTCTATGTGGCTGGTTCTTACTAGCTATTTATTTTACATTTGGTAGTATATATAAGTCCATGCCACAATCTCACTTCGTCTCATCTTACCGTTCCCCATCCCCATGTCCTCGAGTCCATTTGCTACGTCTGCATCTTTATTCCTGTCCTGCTCACAGGTTTCAGAACCTTTTTTTTTTTTAGATTCCATATATATGTGTTAGCATATGGTATTTTTTTCTCTTTATGACTTACTTCACTCTGTATGACAGACTCTAGGTCCATCCACCTCAGTACAAATAACTCAATTTCCTTTCTTTTTATGACTAACATTCCATTGTATATATGTGCCACATCTTCTTTGTCCATTCATCTCTCACTGGACACTTAGGTTGCTTCCATGTCCTGGCTATTGTAAATAGAGCAATGAACATTGTTTTACATGACTCTTTTTGAATTATGGTTTATTTAGGGTATATGCTCAGGAGTGGGATTGTTGGGTCGTATGGTAGTTCTATCTTTAGTTTTCTAAGGAACCTCCATACTGTTCCATATACTGGTTGTATCAATTTACATTCCCACCAACAGGGCAAGAGTATTCCCTTTTCTCCACACCCTCTCCAACATTTATTGTTTGTAGATTTTTTTTAATGATGGTCATTCTGACTGGTCTAATGTGATACCTTATTGTAGTTTTGATTTGCATTTCTCTAATGATTAGTGATGTTGAGCATTGTTGCATATGTTTGTTGACAATTTGTATATCTTATAGAAGAAATGTCTACTTAGGTCTTCTGCCCAATTCTGGATTGGTTTGTTTGTTTTTGATATTGAGCTGCATGAACTGCTTGTAAATTTTGGAGATTAATCGTTTATCAGTTGCTTCATTTGCAAATGTTTTCTCCCATTCTGTGGGTTGTCTTTTTGTCTTGTATATGGTTAACTTTGCTGTGCAAAAGCTTTGAAGTTTCATTAGTCCCCATTTGTTCATTTTTGTTTTTATTTCCATTTCTCTAAGAGGTAGGTCAAAAAGGATCTTGCTGTGATTTATGTCACAGAGTGTTCTGCTTATATTTTCCTCTAAGAGTTTTACAGTGTCTGGCTTTATGTTTAGATTTTTAATCCATTTTGAGTGCATTTTTGTGCATGGTGATAGGAACTGTTCCAATTTCACTCTTTTACATGTAGTTGTCCAGTTTTCCCAGCACCACTTATTGAAGAGACTGTCTTTTCTCCATTGTATATTCTCGCTCCCTTTGTCAAATATAGGTTGACCATATGTGCATGGGTTTATTTCTGGGCTTTCTATCCTGTTCCATTGATCTATATTTCTGTTTTTGTGCCAGTACCATACTGTCTTGATTACTGTAGCTTTGTAGTATAGTCTGAAGTCAGGGAGCCTGATTCCTCCAGCTCTGTTTTTCTTTCTCAAGATTGCTTTGGCTCTTCGGGGTCTTTTGTGTTTCCATACAAATTGTGATATTTTTTGTTCTAGCTCTGTGAAAAATGTCATTGGTAGTTTGATAAGGATTGCATTGAATCTGTAGATTGCTTTGGGTAGTATAGTCATTTTCACAAGGTTGATTCTCCCAATCCAAGTACATTGTATATCTCTCCATCTGCTTGTATCATCTTTAATTACTTTCATCAGTGTCTTATCATTTTCTGCATACAGGTCTTTTGTATCCTTAGGTAGGTCTATTCCTAGGTATTTTATTCATTTTGTTGCAGTGGTAAATGGGAGTGTTTCCTTAATTTCTCCTTCAGATTTCTCATCACTAGTGTATAGGAATGAAAGAGATTTCTGTGCATTTATTTTGTATCCTGCTACTTTACCAAATTCATTGATTAGCTCTGGTAGTTTTCTGGTAACATCTTTAGGATTCTTTACGTATATTATCATGTCATGTGCAAACAGTGACAGTTTTACTTTTTTTCTGATTTAGATTCTTTTTATTTCTTTTTCTTCTCTTATTGCTGTAACTAAAACTATGTTGAATAATAGTGGTGAGAGTGGACATCCTTGTCTTGTTCCTGCTCTTAGAGGAAATGGTTTCAGTTTTTCACCATTGAGAAAGATGTTGGCTGTGGGTTTTTCAGATATGGCCTTTCATATGTTGAGGTAAGTTCCCTCTATGTCTACTTTCTGGAGGGTTTTTATCATAAATGGGTGTTGAATTTTGTTGAAAGCTTTTTCTGCATCTATTGAGATGATTATATGGTTTTTCTCCATCTGTTTGTTAATATGCTTTATCACATTGATTGATTTGCATATATTGAAGAATCCTTGCATTCTTGGGATAAATCCAACTTGATCATGGTGTATGATCCTTTTAATATGCTGTTAGATTCTCTTTGCTAGTATTTTATTGAGGACATTTGCATCTATTTTCATCAGTGATATTGGCCTGTAGTTTTCTTTCTTTGTGACATCTTTGTCTGCATTTGGTATCAGTGTGTTGGTGGCCCCATAGAATGAGTTTGGAAGTTTTCCTCCCTCTGCTATATGTTGGAAGATTTTGAGAAAGATAGGTGTTAGTTCTTCTCCAAATGTTTGATAGAATTCACCTATCATGCCATCTGGCCCTGGGCTTTTGTTTCTTGGAAGATTTTTATCACATTCTCAATTTCAGTGCTTGTGAGTGGTCAGTTATATTTTCTATTTCTTCCTGGTTCAGTCTCAGAAGGTTGTGCGTTTTAAAGAATTTGTTCATTTCTTCTAGGTTGTCCATTTTATTGGCATATAGTTGCTTGTACTAATCTATCATGATCTGCAGTGTCAGTTGTTACTTCTCCTTTTCCATTTTTAATTCTATTGATTTGAGTCTTCTCCCTTTTTTTCTTGATGAGTCTGGGTAATGGTTTACCAGTTCTTTTTATCTTCGCAAAGAACCAGCTTTTAGTTTTATTGATCTTTGCTATTGTTTCCTTCATTTCTTTTTCATTTATTTCTGATCTGATGTTTATGATTTCTTTACTTCTGCTAACTTTGGGATTTTTGTTGTTGTTGTTCTTCTTCTTTCTCTAATTTCTTAAGGTGTAGAGATAGGTGGTTTATTTTGAGATTTTTCTTGTTTCTTGAGGTAGGATTGTATTGCTGTAAACTTCGCTCTTCGAACTTCTTTTGCTGCATCCCATAGTTTTTAGGTCATTGTATTTTTACTGTCATTTTTTTCTAGGTATTTTTTGATTTCCTCTTTGACTTCTTCAGTGACCTATTGGTTATGAAGTAGTGTATGGTTTAGCCACCATGTGTATGTATTTATTAAACATATATTCCTGTAATTGATATCTAGTCTCATAGCATGATCAAAAAAGATTCTTGATATGATTTCTATTTTCTTAAATTTACCAAGGCTTGATTTGTGACCCACGATATGATCTATCCTGAAGAATGTTCCATGAGCACTTGAGAAAAATGTGCATTCTGTTGCTTTTGGGTGGAATGTCCTATAACTATCAATTAAGTCCATCTTTTTAATGTATTATTTAAGTGTGTGTTTCCTTATTTATTTTCATTTTGGATGATCTGTCCAGTGGTGAAAGTGAGATGTTAAAGGACTCTACTATGATTGTATTACTGTTGATTTCCCCTTTTATGACTGCTAGCTTTGCCTTATGTATTGAGTTGCTCCTATGTTGGGTCTGTAAATGTTATATCTTCCTCTTGGATTGATCCCTTGATTGTTATGCAGTGTCCTTCTTTGTCTCTTGTAATAGTCTTTGTTTTAAATTCTATTTAGTCTGATATGAGAATTTCTACTCCAGGTCTCTTTTGATTTCCATTTGCATGGAATATCTTTTTCCATCCCCTCACTTTCAGTCTGTATGTGTCCCTAGGTCTGAAGTGCGTCTCTTGTCAACAGTATATATATAGGAGTGTGGTTTTTTTAATCCATTCAGCCCGTCTATATCTTTTGGTTGGAGTATTTAATCCATTTACATTTAAGGTAATTATCAACATGTATGTTCCTATTACCATTTTCTTAATTGTTTGGGGTTTGTTATTGTAGGTCTTTTCCTTCTCTTGTGTTTCCTGCCTAGAGAAGTTCCTTTAGCATTTCTTGTAAAGCTGGTTTGGTGATACTGAATTCACTAAGTTTTTGCTTGTCTGTAAAGGTTTTAATTTCTCCATTGAATCTGAATAAGATCCCTGCTGGGTACAGTAATCTTGGTTGTAGGTTTTTCCCTTTCATCAATTTAAATATATCCTGCCACTCTGTTCTGGCTTGCAGAGTTTCTGCTGAAAGATCAGCTGCTAACCTTATGAGGATTCCCTTGTATGTTATTTGCTGTGTTTCCCTCACTGTTTTTAATATTTTTTCTTTGAATTTAATTTTTGATAGTTTGATTAATATGTGTCTTGGCATGTTTCTCCTTGGATTTATCCTGTATGGGACTCTCTGTGCTTCCTGGACTTGATTAACTATTTCCTTTCCTATATTAGGGAAGTTATCAACTATAATCTCTTCAAATATATTCTCAGTCCCTTTTTTTTTTTTTCTCTTCTTCTTCTGGGCCCCTATAATTCGAATGTTCGTGCATTTAGTTTTGTACCAGAGGTCTCTAAAACTGTCCTCAATTCTTTTCCTTCTTTTTTCTTTATTCTGCTCTGCAGTAGTTATTTCCACTATTTTATCTTCCAGGTCACTTATCCATTCATCTGCCTCATTTATTCTGCTATTGATTCCTTGTAGACAATTTTTAATTTCATTTATTGTGTTGTTCATCATTATTTGCTTGCTCCTTAGCTCTTCTTGGTGCTTGTTAAACGTTTCTTGTATTTTCTCCATTCTATTTCCAAGATTTGGATCACCTTTACTATCATTACTCTGAATTCTTTTTCAGCTGGACTGCTTATTTCCTCTTCATTTGTTTGGTCTGGTGGGTTTTTACCTTGCTCCTTCATCTACTGTGTGTTTCTTCGTCTTCTCATTTTGCTTAAATTATTGTGTTTCAGGTCTCCTTTTCACAAGCTGCAGGTTCTTAGTTCCCATTAGTTTTTTTGTCTGCCCCCTTTGGCTAAAGTTGGTTCAGTGGGTTGTGTAGGCTTCCTGGTGGAGGGGACTAGTGTCTGTGTTCTGGTTGATGAGGCTGGATCTTGTCTTTCTGTTGGGCAAGACTGCCTCCTGTAGTGTGTTTTGGCGTTTCAGTCACTGTATTATTTTAGGCAGCCTCTCTGCTCATTGGTGGGGTTGTGTTCCTGTCTTGCTAGTTGTTTGGCATAGGGTGTCCAGCCCTGTAGCTTGCTGGTCATTGTCTGGAGCTGGATTTTAGCACTGAGATGGAGATATCTGAGAGAGTTTTCACCATTTGATATTACGTGGAGCTGGGAGGTCTCTGGTTTACCAATGTCCTCAACTCAGCTCTCCCACCTCAGAGGCACAGGCCTGACACCTTCCTGGAACACCAAGACCCTGTCAGTCACATGGCTGCTAGTGTTGGAGGGTCTCCTGCAGAGGTGGGGGTATGGCTGTGACTCACTTTGAGGACAAGGACACTGGCAGAAAAAGTTCTGGGAAGTACTCTTTGGCATGATCCCTCCCAGAGTCTGCCATTACCCCACCAAAGAGAATGTAGGCTCCAGTGCTGTGAATCCTCAGGCCAAACAACCTGTTGGAAAATTTTCTTCCTGGTTCTTCCTGGTTCAGTGTTGGAAGTTTGTAATGTTACTAAGAATTTATCCATTTCTTGTATTTTTCCATTTTATTGGCATCTAGTTGCTTGTAGTAGTCTCTTATGATTTTTTGTATTTCTGTGGTGTCAGTTGTAACTTCGTCTTTTTCATTTCTAATTTTATTGATTTGAGTCCTCTCCCTTTATTTCTTGTTGGGTCTGAGTTTTCTATTTGAGTTAACCATTTATCAATTTTGTTTATCTTGTCAAAGAACCAGCTTTAATTTCATTGATATTTGCTATTGTTTTCTCCATTTCTATTTTATTTATTTCTGTTCTGATCTCTATGATTTCATTCCTTCTACTAACTTTGGTATTTTTTTGTTCTTCTTTCTCTAGTTTCTTTAGGTGTAAGGATAGGTTGTTCATTTGAGAATTTTCTTGTTTCTTCAATTAAGATTGTATTGATATAAACCTGCCTCTTAGAACTGTTTTTGTTGTGTCCCATATGTTTTGGACCATCGTGTTTTCATTGTCACTTTTCTCTAGGTGTTTTTTTGATTTCTTCAGTGATCCATTGATTATTTATTAACATATTGCTTAACCTTCCTCTGTTTGTGTATTTTCCAATTTTTCCCTCTAATTTATTTCTAATCTCACAGTGTTGTGGTCAGAAAAGATACTTGATATGATTTCAATATTCTTAAATTTACTGAGACTTGATTTGTGACACAAGATGCGATCTATTCTCAAGAATGTTCCATGTGTACTTGAGAAGAAAGTGCATTCTGATGCTTTCAGATGGAATGTTCTATAAATATCAAGTATGTTCATCTACTCTAATGTGTCTTTAAGGGTTGTGTTGTCTTATTGATTTTCTGTCTGGATAATCTGTCTATTGATGTTAGTGGGATGTTCAAGTCCCCCACTATTATAGGATTACTGTTAATTTCTCCTTTTCTGGTTGTTAGCATTTGCATTATAAATTGAGATGCTCCTATTTTGCAGGCATATGTATTTACAATTGTTATATCATCTTCTTTGATTGATCACTTGATCATTATGCAGTGCCCTTCCTTGTCTCTTGTAACACTCTTTCTTTTAAAGTTCATTTTCCTGAAATTAGTAGTGTTATTCCAGCTTTCTTTTGATTTCAATTTGAATGGAGTTTCCTTTTCTATTCCCTCACTTTCAGTCTGTATGTGTGCCAGGTCTGAAGTGGGTCTCTTGTAGACAGCATATATATGGGTCTTGTTTTTGTATCCATTCAGCCCATCTGTGCCTTTTGGTTGGAGCATTTAATCCACTTAAAACATTTAAGGTAATTATCCATAAGGATGTTCCTATTGCCATTTTCCTAATTATTTTGGGTCTGTTTTTGTGGGTCTTTTTTCTTCCCTTTCTTTTTTGTTCTCTTTTCTTTTTTTCCTGCCTCTAGAAGCTCCTTTAGCATTTGTTGTAAAGTTGGTTTTGTGGAGCTGAATTCTCTTAGCTTTTGCTTGTCTTTAAAGGTGTTGATTTCTCCATTGAATCTGAGTGAGAGCCCTGCTGGGTGGAGTATTCTGGGTTGTAGGTATTTCCCTTTCATCACTTTAAATACATCATGCTTCTCCCTTTGGGCCTAAGAGTTTGTGTTGAAAAATTAGCTGATAACCTTATGTGGATTCCCTTTATGTTATTTGTTGTTATTCCTTTGCTGCTTTTAATATTTTTCTTTGTATTTAATTTATATTAGTTTGATTAATATGTGTCTTGGTGTGTTTCTCCTTGGATTTATCGTATAGGACTCTCTGAAAATCCTGGACTTAGGTGACTATTTCCTTTGCCATAATATATAAGTTTTTGACTGTAATCTCTTCAAATATTTTCTCAGTCCCTTCCTCTTTCCCCCCTTCTTCTGGGACACCTATAGTTTGAATGTTGGTGAGTTTTATGTTGCCCCAGAGGTGTCTGATACTGTCCTCATTTAATTCTTTTTTTCTTTATTCTGTTCCACAGCAGTGATTTACACCATTCTATCTTCCAGCTCACTTCTCCATTCTTCTGCCTCAGTTATCTGCCAATGATTCCTTCTAGTGTATTTTTCATTTCAGTAATTGTATTGCTCATCATTCTTTATTTTTTCTTTAGTTCTTCTAGGTCCTCACTGAAAATTCCTTGTGTCTTGTTGATCTGTGTCTCCATTCTTTTTTTCACGATCTTGGATCATCTTTTCTTTTATTACTCTGAATTGTTTTTCAGGTAGATTGCCTATCTCCTCTTCATTTATTTGGTCTTATTGGTTTTTACCTTGCTCTTCCACCTGCAACATATTTTTATGGCATCTCACTTTCTCTAACTTAGTGTGTTTGTGGTCTCCTTTCTGCAGCTGCAAGGTTGTAGTTCCTTTTGCTCTGGTGTCTGCACCCTGGTGGGTGAGATTGTTTCAAGGGCTTTGTAGCCTTTCTGGTGGGAGGGACTGGTGAATGTCCTGTCTTGGGTGGATCTGGGTCTTTTCCCTCTGGTGGGCAGAACCATGTCAAGGGGTGTGTTTTGGGGTGTCTTTGAGCTTGGTATGACTTTCAGCAGCCTGTCTGCTGATGGGTGTGGCTGTGTTCCTTTCTTGCTCATTGTTTGGCCTGAAGCATTCAAGGACTGGAGCTTGCAGGCTTTTGCATAGGGCCAGGTCTTGGTGCCGAGATGGAGACCTCCAGGAGAGCTCACAGCAATTAATATTCCCTGAGGCTGGGAGTTTCTTGGTGGTTCACTGTTCAAGAATCAGTGCTCCCACTGCTGGGGCTCAGCTTTGACTGCCAACCAGGGAACCAAGACTCTGCAAGCCATGCACTGTGGTCAAAAATACAAAAAGGAACAAAACAAAACAAGACAGACTGACAAAAATATAAGAAAAAAAAGGCAAATAATAAAAGAAAACCAAACAAAATAAAACCAAAGAAAACTAAAAAAAACCCAAGAAAACAATTAAGCAAACAAAAACCAATAACGAAAACAAACAGTAAAAAATGAAGCTAACAAAAACAAAATTAAAAAATAAAAGTAAAAAAATATAAATACTAAATTATTTTTAAAAATTAAAAATTTTTAAAACAGCAGCAACAACTCATTAACAACAATTATTCCCTGAAGCCTCTTCTACCAGTGTCCTTGTCCCCACTTTGAGCTACAGCTGACCCTTGCCTCCCCAGGAGGCCCTCTAAGGCCTCTAAGTAAGTCTCTGGACCCTCTGTGTGCACTGTGTGGGCAGCTCAGAGTCTGACCTGACCCAACTCGCATGTGTATGTGCCCACAATGTCCACAGCTCCTAAAGCTAGATCTATCTCAGTTTCAGGAGCACTTTTTTCTATTCAGATGTTCCACACTCACTGGATTTACCAAGTTGATTGTTTTCATTTAATCTATGGCTTGTTCAGCTGCAATTGGAGATTTCAGTTCTTTTTCCTTTGTTGCACAGTACCTGGGCCTCAGCTTTGGTTTCAGCCCTACCTCTGCATATGGGCCACGCTCAAGAATCTGTTTCCCACCTAGGTGAGAGGGGGCAAAGGTAGCTACTGGAGGCCCATTATTGGCCCATTTTGGTGGGAGGGGTGAGGGCAGTGACTAACTTGTGCATGCTTGCCCCAGTCAGTCACTGTCTGCGTGGCAGGCAGTGACTTAGGTGGGAGGGACAGGAGGCAGCAACTGGCTGGGGTGCATGTTCTCTCTCAGGTGGAGGGGGATAAGGCCACAGTGACTGGAATACAAGTGCTTGCTCTGGTGGGAGCCCCTTCTAGTCCCTGCAGAGACAGTGGCTGGCAAGAGGCAGCAACTGACTGGAGCACACATGCTCACTCAGGTGGGTGAGGGATAAGTCAGCAATGACTGGGACAAACACACTTGTTCTGGTGGGACCCCCTCCCAGTGTCCACAGAGGCAGGGAATGGCGCGTGGGGAGAGATGCTGTGATGGTGACCCTGACTTTCATGTGTCACTCAATAATGGAGCTTTTTTTCTATGGTGGTCTGGGTTTCTTCCAGGTGCATTTCCAGTTTCAGAGCTCCTCACTCCCATCCCCTTAGGCTGTCTCTGCACAGCCAACCACATTCCTCTCTTCAGGTCCACTCTTCAAACCCCATGTTCCAGCACCCAGCCTCTATCAGCACTGGCATACATCCATCTCAGGCTAGGGCATGTAGGGCTGTGGCACGGACTGTCTTTGTAAGACTTGCTGTGTCCTGACTGCCATAGACTGGCTGCTGCACTTTACTCTGATATCCCCTGAAGATCCCCTTCTATCTCACCTGATCTCCCTGCTGGCGAGGGAGCTTCCTTGGATGTGGGAACCTCTCCTCTCCTTCAGCTCCCACACCAAGGTGTGCAGGTCTCGTCCTGTTTCCTCTTTTTCTTCTGTTTCTCTTGTCCGTCCTATTAGGTTATATGGGGATATTTTCCTGTCCTTTTAGGTGTCCAAGGTCCTCTGCTAGTGTTCAGCAAGTGTTCTCTGTGAATTATTCCATATGTAGATGTATTCTTTTTTTTTCTTTTTTGCGGTATGTGGGCCTCTCACTGTTGTGGCCTCTCCCATTGCAGAGCACAGGTTCCAGATGCGCAGGCTCAGCGGCCATGGCTCATGGTCCCAGCCGCTCTGAGGTATGAGGGATCTTCCTAGACCGGGGCATGAACCCTTGTCGCCTACATCAGCAGGCAGACTCTCAACCACTGCACCACCAGGGAAGCCCTGTAGATGTATTCTTGATGTACTTGTATGGAGAGGTAAACTCCAGGTCTTCCTCTTCTGCCAACTTGACCTCTCTGATGATTTTTGTATTATCACTGCTACTGTTATATTTTCCCCAGTGAATTTTATAATCTATATTTTCATGAAAATTTCCCTTATGGATTTTTAAAATATTAACAGGTTTCCATCCAGTAATTCAGTGCATTAGAATCAATAGTCTCACATGAAAGAATGAAATATATTTAATGTCACCTTCATTCATTTACTTGGCTATGCAGAAAATTTAAAACTCTTTCCAGTTTTTGTCACTGATCAAAGAAATATATATTGACAGATAATAAAGCAGCTTATGCACTTTTATGGGTGTATCAAATTAGATTAACATGTCTGAAGAATAGACAGGGGTTTGATTTTACAGAGGAAAACACAAGTTGAGAAGGGCTGTCCCTTCTCAAATTCAAAGAGTCCAGGGTAGTTATGACTATTCATCTAATGGACTGATTCTAGGCAATAAAAAATCTCCCTTCCTCCTGCTGAGATATGAGTGGCTGTGCATGAAAGTGCCCCTTTCAGGGCTTTCTGACTCTACTTAAAATGAGGTTTCCTTGGGCTTCCCTGGTGGCGCAGTGGTTGAGAGTCCGCCTGCCAATGCAGGGGACATGGGTTCGTGCCACGGTCCGGGAAGATCCCACATGTCGCGGAGCGGCTGGGCCCATGAGCCATGGCCGCTGATCCTGCGTGTCCAGAGCCTGTGCTCTGCAATGGGAGAAGCCACAACAGTGAGACGCCCACGTACTGCAAAAAAAAAAAAAAAATGAGGTTTCCTTTATTTATTTTCATATAGATATGGATGATATAGATAAAAATGTAGAAAATAAATTAGATAATTCACTTTATGATCTTTAAGAAAAGGAATGGTAAAGTCTTACTTGTGTTTTAGAAACATAGCTATATAAGTAACTGCTGATACAGATTTACTGGTGCAGTGAAATAAAATTCTGTTCCTTTATAAAAAAAATTTTCCCTTGTTGATTTTGCCTCCTTCACTTTGCCATCCACTGCACTCCAAAAGAAGGATAATATGCAAATCTAAATGTCTCAATCTTATTCTCACTTTGTTGGCTGACTAATTCAGAATACTAAAATAAATCCACAACCCAAGTGTATTTAGTTAGCATTTGTAGTGTTTAACATGAGAAGACACAACTAAACAAGACAAAAATCACCTTATAAGGAAACTCTTGTGAGCTTTCGATATCAGTTTTTAAGTCACATTTATGGTGACAATTATAAGACAAATTGTGATGGGTGGCATTGCTGGCTCCTTGTTATACACAAGGAAGGAATTCATTCAGATCATAAAAGGTTAATAATGAAGGGCCTCAAACTATAAGCCACTGGTGCCCACCAGGAAGCTTTGACATCAGAGAAACTACAAAAAGATGTTTGAATTCCACATATGAAAAGAGAAAGACAGAAAGAAAGAAGACTCAATTCATACAGATCATGAAAGTTGGGACTTGCCCTAGCAAATGAATTTTCTCTTCCTCCCTCTTTTTTTTTTTTTTACGGTACGTTTGCCTCTCACTGTTGTGGCCTCTCCCATGTGGAGCACAGGCTCCGGACGCGCAGGCTCAGCAGCAATGGCTCATGGGCCCAGCCGCTCCGTGGTATGTGGGATCCTCCCAGACTGGGGCACGAATCTGCTTCCCCTGCATCGGCAGGTGGACTCTCAACCACTGCACCATCAGGGAAGCCCTCTTCCTCCCTCTTGTCACAAAAAAATTCTGTTCCTACTACCAAAAATAATCATTTCACATTTGCTCTGTATATACCACGTTTCCTTTTCATGGACTTTAGTGTTTTTATCAGTTTCTCCACTACTCTCCACCTGTGAAATTGTGATTTGTAATAAGAAATATATATTTGGTCTTCATCCCACTTTCTGGCACAGAAGTCCTAAAACCCTTGGAATTTCCTAAGTGAGGAAAGCTTAAAGGTGTCCCTTGTCATGTTAATGAGATTTTTGTGCCTCACTTAAGGATAAGGGTTGGTATCCAGGAGAACCAACCAAGTGATTACAGGTGTGAAACTTTCAGTCTCACTCTCCTAACCTCCAGGGGAGGTCAGGGGAGAGAGGCTGGATGTTAAATCAGTTGTCAATGATCAATAATTAAATTGATCATGCCTGTGTAATGAAGCCTCCATAAAAACCCAGAAAGCTTCCAGGTTGGTGAACATGTGGAGACTGGCGGAGAAACATGGAAGAAGCTCCATATCCCTTTCCCATGCCTTGCCTTATATATCTCTTCCATCTGATTGTTCCTGAATTACATCCTTTTGTAATAAACTGGTAATCTAGTAAGTAAAATGTTTCTCTGAATTATGTGAGCATCTCTAGAAAAATAGTTGAACCTGAGGTGGTGGTTGTGGGAACCTCTGACTTATAGCTAGTTAGTCAGAAGTACAAGTGACAACATGGGTTTGAGTTTGGTATATTAAGTGTTGGGGGAGGGGGAGCAGAATTGTAGGATTAGTGCTCAATCTGTGAGATCTGACACTATCTCTAGGTAGATAGTGTCAGAATTCAGTTGAACTCTAGGACACCAGCTAGTGTTGAAGAATTGCTTGGATGTATGAAGAAAACCACCACCACCACACTTTGTAATTGGGTACTAGAATCTATACAGCCTTTTTTCTGAATTGTTCCTAATTTCATACAAATATTGCTTAGTATTCTCTGTCAGAGAGCACTCCTTCAGCATATTTCTTTAGTCAATTTTTGCCTTTTCTTCCTAGTGGATTATAAATCCCACTAGGGCAAGCGTTACCACTATTTGTTAAACTCTCTGTATCTAGCACACAGATCAGTTCTAGAGACACAAAATGCATCCAGAAATCAATTAAGCATCATTAAAAGATATTTAAGCAAGGTAAGTGACATGATTAGATTTGCATTATGTATTGTTCATAGGCTTGTTGGAAAGATCGATAGAAGAACATCTTGTGAGAACAATAATTTGTCATTTGGCTTCTCAATCTCCTGCATCTTTAATTTCCTCCTCTATGCTATATTATTTCCATGAGGATGAAAACATGCTACCACACTCATAGAAATCTTCAATGAACCCATCTCCCTTCCAGCAGCATCCAAGTTTGCACACAGACCTCTAGAATAAAAAAATAAATAAAATATCTTAAAATATTAAAGGTATTTCCTCCTTTATTTCTATTCCATTCTTAACATTTCACATCTCATTCTTTCCAAATATTTAAGGAAAAATATTTATTAAAATATGCCAAATTCTTGGAAAGGAACACAATCATAAGTCTACATGTTGGTAAGTTTTTTACAGAAGGAAAATACGTGTGTAGTCATCAACATTATCATGTGTTGACCTGAAATAAATAGATGCCAAATATTCTCCAGTGAAGATGGGTTTATCTGGGATCAGCAGAAAATTGCAAATTGGGGTCTGCAACCATTGCCAGCTATGAGCAAGTTCCTATATGACAGGGGAAAGAGAATACTTTTATAGAGGGGGAAAAGAAATCAGCAGGGCTATAATTATAAAGAGTCCATGTCTTTTCATTTGCTGAGTCCATGCCAGGAGAAAAGAGGAGTCTTTCTTCTTCCTGTCAGACTCTACTATCATTGTAGGGTTTGAGAGCTCCCCCTGGTCTGGTCTCCTGATTATTTAATTGAAGATTCAGTTTATTAATTTTTTACATTTCCCCCTTTTGAGCAAGATCATCTTCTGAAAACTTTGTTGATAAGGAGTCAGGTTTTCTAGTTTTTTTTTTGTCCACTAATGGCAGAAAGGACCTTCATGGATGTAGTGTCTCACAGTGGAAGGAAAGTGCACAGATTGGAAAGCTCTTGAGGTCACATTTGTGTAACACTGAGGAGTAGGAGTTAAACTCTTAGACAATTTTTATCTAAAGTTCATGTGTTATCAAGATCATTTGAAATGCTTTACTATCATTAAAATCTTGGTGACAAACTTTGGACAGTCCTGGACTGTGTAACTTGGGAAATCTGTCTCATCAGATTTTGTTGGCATCAATTCTGGGAAATCTTTACTTTTAGGCCACAAGTTGGTGTGCAGGTCCAGTAAGAGTTATATACTTTCTTTAGATGTTTCATGTGAATCTAAGAGTCCCTTCCTTGTAGTTTCATGGTACAAGTTTTCAAACCATACCTGATAGGTTGAAGAGAGGTCTTCCAAAAGTGTATTTTATAATAGACAAAATCTCTAGTTTGCAAGGTGTGATGCTTAAGGTCTTCATCTCTCAAAATCACACTATGAAAAGATTACCCTACCAAATCTTGGTTATTTTTAATAGAAGCAATTAGGCCTTTGGAATATTGGAGTATCTCACATTTTATCAGTTCTGGGTCAAAAGAAGCAGGAGACAAGTTTATTTGATGCCTGTGACTACTTCAAAAATGAGTCTCAAAAGGGATGAATCTAAGATTTAGAAAGACCAATTGAAATGATTTTGGCCAAGATATTCAGAGGGCTTCCACAAATTTTGCCAACTGAGTCCTCGATTATGAAATGAGTTCCTTGATTACTATGAAATTTGAGAGGAGTTACCCAGGTAGATATAATCTTCTCCAAAAGGACATTAGCCACAGAAGATGCAGTAGCCTGTCTACAAGGGAATGTTTCAGTCCATTGTGAAAACATACAGACCAGTACTAAGACATATTTATATCCATTAAATGAATAAAGTTGTATGAGATCCATTTGCCAGACCTTGAATTGTCCATTAGGCAGTTTACTGTCCAGGAGCAATAAAAACAGGCTTTTCTGGGTTGTACTTTGTATGAGAGGGACAAGTGAGATATTCACTTTGTGCAGCCTTTAAATGTTTCACCACCAGTGTTAAATCATAAATGCTATCATTTTGTTAGACCAATGATTTAATGCATGTATAGTGGTGAGAAGTAGGAATTTTAGAACCTCTGGTAGCACTGTGTTGTTTTTAGTCTAAACCAGAGCGTTCTCTTTTTTTATCCAACCAAAAAGCATTGTTGAATTTCCAGTCTTTTATTTTTCCTTTTTCTGAGGTCAATTGTTGGGCTTCTATAGCCACATCTTCTGAATTATCATTTGGAGAAATAACCCTTTGGATCATGACAGGTTTGGCTTCATATTGATCCCTTTAAGGGCAAAGTTTCTTGTGGATGTATCAATAAGGTGATTTCCCTTAGCTTCCATATAGTCAAGTAGAGAAAGCTCTGAATCCTAATAATAGCTAAAGTGGTAGGTAAAAGTATTCCATGTAATAATTTCTGAGCATAGAGGTCATTTAAAATTTTATTTCTGCTGGGAGTAAGGAAGCCATATTGCATCCATAGCACTCAATAATCGTAAAAACATATCTATTGTTAGTATAAATATTGGCATTTTTGTCCTTGGCTGAAGTACAAACCCATGTAAGAGTGCATAGTTCAGCCTGTTGGGCTGAAGTAGCCTTAGGTAAAGATACTGTCTCAAATGCATCAAAAAGAGTTGCAATAGCATGCCTAGCACAATTTTTATCATTGTCACTTTTTAAAGTAGGTACCATCAGTGAATCATGAGAAGTCTGCACTCCTAAGAAGGTTTCTCATAGATCATTACAAGGAGTCAGGAGGATGTCTGTCAGCATTAAGCAGTCATGAGGGACTTCATCAATGATGCAAAGGAAAAGGGTAGCAGGGTTAAGGTTATCACAAAGTAAGAGTTGTGTGTGAAGCAGTTAACAAAAGACTTCATAGGTGGTGAGGGAGCTGAGAAGTGTTGAGTGTGATGATAATTTAGGAGAGATGCTTTGGCAAGAGGTACAAAAATGGTTAAAGGGGATCCCATAACAATTTCCTCAGTGGTCTAACCAAAAGGGTAGTGGTCATAATGGCTCTAAGGCAAAGGGATATCTCTGTTCCACAAGGGCCAATTGTTGATTATAATACCATATGGGTCGATGGTGGTCCCCATATTTTTGGGTTAGTACCTAAAGGACATTTTCTTCTTTTCATATAGAAAAATATAAAATAGAATATGTTAATTGGGATGCTCAAGGGCTTGTGGGTTTATCAACTCTCCTTTAAGGCCTCAAAATATATGTTGACTAGTTCTCACAAAACTGGCTCATAATTTGGCTATAAGAAAAAAAAATTGGAATCCAATTTTGGCAATAACTATGTAGCCTGAGAAAACCTCACATTTGGCACTTTATTTGGGGTTTGGAGAAACTTAAGACACCATAAATTCTATCTGGATCTAAGTGTAGCCCTTGTTCAAATATCAGATCCCATATATATCAAGCTTGAATTTGGGCACTGCAATTTCACTTTGGCTGCATTGTGTGCCTCTAAGGATAAAGGCTTTTGCAAGTGGATGCAGTCTTCCTATAAGGAGGCTTGAGAAAGAGAGCAAAAAAACAAATCATTCACATATTACAACAAAGTAGAACCTCTAAATAAATCTATATCAATAGATCAGCCTTCAGGATTGTGAGGAATAAGAAGAATTCTGAGTAAAACCCTGAGGCATTAATATCCAGGTGAATTGATTTTCTTCCCAAGTGAATACAAAAATTATTGACTATCTTCATCAACTAGAATACTAAAGAATGCACTGCATAAATCAATTACAGTAACAAATTTACTTCCAGTGAGAATGGATTTTAGTAACATATGAAAGTTAGGAACAACAGAGTGTCAAGGAATAATATTGCTTATTGCTCAGAGGTCTTGGATAAGCCTCCACACTGAGGACTTATGTTTTCTCACCTGTAAAATGTGAATGTTATAAGGGTTTCTACAAGGAGTAGTGAACCCTTGCCCCTTGTAATCTTCTAATACAGGATTTATGTTTTGAGGGGCTTCCTTACTTACAGTGTATTGATTAACTCTGAGAAGAGTTTTTAAGGGATATATTTGAATCTCATGGGAGGTGCACTGTGAATTTTGCCAACATCAGTCAGAGGTTTTGCCTATAAAGAAATTTGGAGCTGATTCAGCAGGAACAAATGATCAGTGTTCCAATATTCAGCTCTAGTGTCATCAGAGATGGAACAAGTAAAAGATGTCAAAGGGTTATTTAATTCACCTGATTTGTTACTCTAACTAATGCCAAATCCTTGAATTATTTTCCCCTTTTGGAGAAAGAAATTTTGGCATGATGCTTCTGTAGGAGGTCTTGGTCTAACAAATGGGTAGGAATGGAGGAAGTAAGGAGAAAACGGTGTGTATCTCTCAAAAGGCTTAAACAAAAAGGAATAAGTTTAGAGACAGGGAACTCTTTAGGTTCATTAGACATCCCCACTGTGTAAACAGTTTTAGTACTCTGAGGCAGGGGCTCTTTCATAATATTTGAGTTGAGCACTGAGAATGTGGTACTTGTGTCAATTAAGACTGGAGAAATTTTTCTCCAATCAATTAAGAGGAGGATTGTGAAGAGCCTCTGTAGTTCTTTGGACCCCAATCTTTGAGCATCAGGAGGATTTTGGAAAGGCTGTTAGAGGGCTGAAGGTACCTAAAGCACTTAAATTTGTAACAATCTGATTTCCAGCTTCTTGCCTTTTTGCAATAATAGCATAAACTAGGAGGATTTTAGTTTCATTTAGAAGCCTTCATTTTCTGGAGTTGAAGACTAAAAATTTTGGTGACTCATCTAGGGTACAAGAGAGCTGGTTTACCAGATTAACTAAATCTAGAATCGACATAGTTTCCTATTCTTCCTGGTCCTTTTTACTAGAAGGGAATGGTTCCAGTTCAGTCCATTAAAAAACATATAGTTAAGAGTTACCTGGCTAATCAGTGTTGAGAAGGAAGACCAGAATTTTCTTTAAAAAGAATCTGAAGTTGATCATAACATTCATGAACAATTTCATCAGATTTTTTTGTGTGTGCATGCCTGAGCTTTGCTCCAATCAACAGGTTTTGGAAAAGCCCTAGGACTGCTTGATAAATTTGACAAGCAATTGCTCAAGCCTGTTACATAATAAGTTGGTGTGCTTCTCTCCTTCTTGTACTTCTAAAGGCTTTTCAGGGGCTTCCCTGGTGGCGCAGTGGTTGAGAGTCCACCTGCCGATTCAGGGCACATGGGTTCGTGCCCCAGTCTGGGAAGATCCAACATGCCGTGGAGCAGCTAGGCCCGTGAGCCATGGCCACTGAGCCTGCGCGTCTGGAACCTGTGCTCAGCTGCAGGAGAGGCCACAACATTGAGAGGCCCACGTACCGGAAAAAAAAAAAAAAAAAAGACTTTTGAGGATTTTCCCAATCATCAGTTTTCATCCAATGCTAAGTCTGGCCTTCACTGACAAACATATGAACAAGATGATGTAAGTCAGAGAAACCAGGTGATAAGTATGAATGATTATATTAAATTCTTCAGCAAATCTGTGAGGATCTTCAGATGCTTTGGGAAAAATTTTTTTTTTTCAATTTTTTTTTAACATCTTTATTGGGGTATAATTGCTTTACAATGGTGTGTTAGTTTCTGCTTTATAACAAAGTGAATCAGTTATACATATACATATGTTCCCATATCTCTTCCCTCTTGCGTCTCCCTCCCTCCCACCCTCCCTATCCCACCCCTCCAGACGGTCACACAGCACCGATCCGATATCCTTGTGCCATGCGACGACTTCCCACTAGCTATCTACCTTAGGTTTGTTGGTGTATATATATCCATGCCTCTCTCTCGCCCTGTCACAGCTCACCCTTCCCCCTCCCCATATCCTCAAGTCCGTTCTCCAGTAGGTCTGTGTCTTTATTCTTGTCTTACCCCTAGCTTCTTCATGACAATCTTTTTATTCTTAAATTCCCTATATATGTGTTAGCATACGGTATTTGTCTTTCGCTTTCTGACTTACTTCTCTCTGTATGACAGACTCTAGGTCTATCCACCTCATTACAAATAGCTCAATTTCGTTTCTCTTTATGGCTGAGTAATATTCCATTGTATATATGTGCCACATCTTCTTTATCCGTTCATCTGATGATGGGCACATAGGTTGCTTCCATCTCCAGGCAATTGTAAATAGAGCTGCAATGAATATTTTGGTACATGACTCTTTTTGAATTATGGTTTTCTCAGGGTGTATGCCCAGTAGTGGGATTGCTGGGACATATGGTAGTCCCATCTGTAGTTTTTTAAGGAACCTCCATACTGTTCTCCATAGTGGCTGAACCAATTCCCATTCCCACCAGCAGTGCAAGAGTGTTCCCATTTCTCCATACCATCTCCAGCATTTATTGTTTCTAGATTTTTTGATGATGGCCATTCTGACTGGTGTGAAATGATATCTCATTGTAGTTTTGATTTGCATTTCTCTAATGATTAATGATGTTGAGCATTCTTTCCTGTGTTTGTTGGCAGTCTGTATATCTTCTTTGGAGAAATTTCTATTTAGGTCTTCTGCCCATTTTTGGATTTTTTTTGTTTGTTTGTTTTTTTGTTATTGAGCTGCATGAGCTGCTTGTAAATTTTGGAGATTAATCCTTTGTCAGCTGCTTCACTTGCAAATATTTTCTCCCATTCTGAGGGTTGTCTTTTGGTCTTGTTTATGGTTTCCTTTGCTGTGCAAAAGCTTTCAAGTTTCATTAGGTCCCATTTGTTTATTTTTGTTTTTATTTCCATTTCTCTAGGAGGTGGGTCAAAAAGGATCTTTCTGTGATTTATATCATAGAGTGTTCTGCCTATGTTTTTCTCTAAGAGTTTGATAGTTTCTGGCCTTACATTTAGGTCTTTAATCCATTTTGAGCATATTTTTGTGTATGGTGTTAGGGAGTGATCTAATCTCATACATGTACCTGTCCAGTTTTCCCAGCACCACTTATTGAAGAGGTTGTCCTTTCTCCACTGTACATTCCTGCCCCTTTATCAAAGATAAGGTGTCCATGTGTGCGTGGGTTTATCTATGGGCTTTCTATCCTGTTCCATTGATCTATCTTTCTGTTTTTGTGCCAGTACCATACTGTCTTGATTACTGTAGCTTTGTAGTATAGTCTGAAGTCAGGGAGCCTGACTCCTCCGGCTCTGTTTTTCGTTCTCAAGATTGCTTTGGCAATTCGGGGTCCTTTGTGTTTCCATACAAATTGTGAAAATTTTTTGTTCTAGTTCTGTGAAAAATGCCAGTGGTAGTTTGATAGGGATTGCATTGAATATATAGATTGCTTTGGGTAGTAGAGTCATTTTCACAATGTTGATTCTTCCATCCAAGAACATGGTATATCTCTCCATCTATTTGTATCATTTTTAATTTCTTTCATCAGTGTCTTATAAATTTCTGCATACAGGTCTTTTGTCTCCTTAGGTGGGTTTATTCCTAGGTATTTTATTCTTTATGTTGCAATGGTAAATGGGAGTGTTTTCTTAATTTTACTTTCAGATTTTTCATCACAAGTATATAGGAATGCCAGAGATTCCTGTGCATTAATTTTGTATCCTGCTACTTTACCAAATTCATTGATTAGCTCTAGTAGTTTTCTGGTAGCATCTTTAGGATTCTCTATGTATAGTATGATGGCATCTGCAAACAGTGACGGCTTTACTTCTTTTCTGATTTGGATTCCTTGTATTTCCATTTCTTCTCTCATTGCTGTGGCTAAAACTTCCAAAACTATGTTGAATAAGAGTGGTGAGAGTGGGCAACCTTGTCTTGTTCCTGATCTTAGTGGAAATGCTTTCAGTTTTTCACCATTGAGGATGATGTTGGCTGTGGGTTTTTCATATATGGCCTTTATTATGTTGAGGAAAGTTCCCTCTATGCCTACTTTCTGCAGGGTTTTTATCATAAATGGGTGTTGAATTTTGTTGAAAGCTTTCTCTGCATCTATTGAGATGATCATATGGATTTTCTCCTTCAATTTGTTAATATGGTTTATCACATTGATAGATTTCCATATATTGAGGAATACTTGCATTCCTGGAATAAACCCCACTTGATCATGGGGTATGATCCTTTTAATGTGCTGTTGGATTCTGTTTGCTAGTATTTTGTTGAGGATTTTTGCATGTATGTTCATCAGTGATATTGGCCTATAGTTTTCTTTCTTTGTGACATCCTTGTCTGGTTTTGGTATCAAAGTGATGTTGGTCTCGTAGAAGGAATTTGGGAGTGTTCCTCCCTCTGCTATATTTTGGAAGACTTTGAGAAGGATACGTGTTATCTCTTCTCTAAATGTTTGATAGAATTCGCCTGTGAAGCCATCTGGTCCTGGGCTTTTGTTTGTTGGAAGATTTTTAATCACAGTTTCAATTTCAGTGCTTGTGATTGGTCTGTTCATATTTTCTATTTCTTCGTGATTCAGTCTTGGCAAGTTGTACATTTCTAAGAATTTGTCCATTTCTTCCAGGTTGTCCATATTATTGGCATAGAGTTGCTTGTAATAATCTCTCATGATCTTTTTTATTTCTGCAGTGTCAGTTGTTACTTCTCCTTTTTCATTTCTAATTATATTATTTGAGTCTTCTCCCTTTTTTTCATGATGAGTCTGGCTAATGGTTTATCTATTTTGGTTATCTTCTCAAAGAACCAGATTTTAGTTTATTGATCTTTGCTATTGTCTCCTTCATTTCTTTTCATTTATTTCTGATCTGATTTTTATGATTTCTTTCCTTCTGCTAACTTTGAGTTTTTTTTTGTTCTTCTTTCTCTAATTGCTTTAGGTGCAAGGTTATGTTGTTTTTTCGAGATGTTTCCTGCTTCTTAAGGTGGGCTTGTATTGCTGTAAACTTCCTTCTTAGAACTGCTTTTGCTGCATCCCGTAGGTTTTGGGTCATTGTGTCTCCATTGTCATTTGTTTCTAGGTATTTTTTTAATTTTCTCTTTGATTTCTTCAGTGATCATTTCATTATTAACTAGTGTATTGTTTAGCCTCCATGTTTTTGTATTTTTTGCAGATCTTTTCCTGTAATTAATATCTAGTCTCATGGCATTGTGGTTGGAAAAGATACTTGGTACAATTTCAATTTTCTTAAATTTACCAAGGCTTGATTTGTGACCCAAGATATGATCTATCCTGGAGAATGTTCCATGAGCACTTGAGAAAAATGTATATTCTGTTGTTTTTGGATGGAGTGTCCTGTAAATATCAATTAAGTCCATCTTGTTTAATGTATTATTTAAAACTTGTGTTTCCTTATTTATTTTTATTTTGGATTATCTGTCCATTGGTGAAAGTGGGGTGTTGAAGTTCCCTACTATGAATGTGTTACTGTCAATTTCCCCGTTAATGGCTATTAGTTTTTGCCTTATGTATTGTTGTGCTCCTATGTTGGCTGCATAAATATTTACAATTGTTAAATCTTCTTGGATCGATTCCTTGATCATTGTGTAGTGTCCTTCTTTGTCTCTTCTAATAGTCTTTATTTTAAAGTCTATTTTGTCGGATATGAAAATTGCTACTCCAGCTTTCCTTTGGTTTCCATTTCCAGGAAATGTCTTTTTCCATCGCCTTACTTTCAGTCTGTTTGTGTCTCTAGGTCTGAAGTGGGTCTCTTGTAGACAGCATATATATGGGTCTTATTTATGTATCCATTCAGCCAATCTGTGTCTTTTGGCAGGAGCATTTAGTCCATTTACATTTAAGGTAATTATCGATAGGTATGTTCCTATTCCCATTTTCTAAATTGGTTTGTGTTTGTTATTATAGGTCTTTTCCTTCTCTTGTGTTTCTTATCTAGAGAAGTTCCTTTAGCATTTGTTGTAAAGCTGGTTTGGTGGTGCTGATCTCTCTCAGCTTTTGCTTGCCTATAAAGGTTTTAATTTCTCCAAAAAATCTGAATGGGATCCTTGCTGGGTAGAGTAATCTTGGTTTCAGCTTTTTCTCCTTCATCACTTTCAGTATGTCCTGCCACTCCCTTCTGGCTTGCAGAGTTTCTGCTGAGAAATCAGCTGTTAACCTTATGGGGATTCCCTTGTGTGTTATTTGTTGTTTTTCCCTTGCTGCTTTTAATATGCTTTCTTTGTATTTAATTTTTGACAGTTTGATTAATATGTGTCTTGGCATATTTCTCCTTGGATTTATCCTGTATGGGACTCTCTGTGCTTCCTGAACTTGAATAACTATTTCCTTTCCCATATTAGGGAAGTTTTCAACTATAACCTCTTCAAATATTTTCTCAGTCCCTCCTTTTTTCTCTTCTTCTTCTGGAACCCCTATAATTTGAATGTTGGTGCGTTTAATGTTGTACCAGAGGTCTCTGAGACTGTCCTCAGTTCTTTTCATTCTTTTTTCTTTTTTCTGCTCTGCAGTAGTTATTTCCACTATTTTATCTTCCAGGTCACTTATCCGTTCTTCTGCCTCAGTTATTCTGCTATTGATCCCATCTAGAGTACTTTTAATTTCATTTATTGTGTTGTTCATTGCTGCTTGTTTCATCTTTAGTTCTTCTAGGTCCTTGTTAAATGTTTCTTGCATTTTGTCCATTCTATTTCCAAGATTTTGGATCGTCTTTACTATCATTATTCTGAATTCTTTTTCAGGTAGACTGCCTATTTCCTCTTCATTGTTAGCTCTGGTGCATTTTTATCTTACTCCTTCATCTGTTGTGTGTTTTTCTGTCTTCTCATTTTGCTTATCTTACTGTGTTTGGGGTCTCCTTTTTGCAGGCTTCAGGTTCATAGTTCCCGTTTGTTTTTGATATCTGTCTCCAGTGGCTAATGTTGGTTCAGTGGGTTGTGTAGGCTTCCTGGTGGAGGGGACTAGTGCCTGTGTTGTGGTGGATGAGGCTAGATCTTGTCTCTCTAGTGGGCAGGTCCATGTCTTGTGGTGTGTTTTGTGGTGTCTGTGGACTTATTATGATTTTAGGCCACCTCTCTGCTAATGGGTGGGGTTGTGTTCCTGTTTTGCTAGTTGTTTGGCATAGGTTGTCCAGCACTGTAGCTTGCTGGTCGTTGAGTGAAGCTGGGTGCTGGTGTTAAGATGGAGGTCTCTGGAAGATTTTTGCTGTTTGATATTATGTGGAGCTGGGAGGTCTCTTGTTGACCAGCGTCCTGAAGTTGGCTCTCCTACCTCAGAGGTAGAGCCCTGACTCCATGCTGGAGCAGCAAGAGCCTTTCATTCACACGGCTCAGAATAAAAGGGAGAGAAAATAGAGAGAATTAGTAGAAGTAGGAAGAAAGAAAGAAAGGAGGGAATGATGGAAGGAAGGAAGGAATGAAGGAAGAAAGAAAGAAAGAAGGAAAGAAAGAAAGAAAGAAAGAAAGAAAGAAAGAACAAAAGAAAGAAAGAAGGAAAGAAGGCAGGAAGGAAAGAAAGGAGAGAGGGAGGGAGGGAGAGAGGAAGGAAGGAAGGAAGGAAGGAGGGAAGGAAGGAAAAAAGGCAGAAAGAAAGAAGATACAGTAAAATAAAATAAAGTATAATAAAGTTATTGAATTAAAAAATAATTATTTAGAAAAAAAAAGGGATGGATGAAACCTTAGGACAAATGGTGGAGGCAAATCTATACAGACAAAATCTTACACAGAAGCATACACATACACCCTCACAAAAAGAGGTAAAGGGGAAAAAATCATAAATCTTGCTCTCAAAGTCCACCTCCTCAATTTGGGATGATTCATTGTCTAATTGAGGGAAGGAAGGAAAGAAAGAAAGAGAGAAAGAAAGAAAGAAAGAAAGAAAGAAAGAAAGAAAGAAAGAAAGAAAGAAAGAAAGAAAGAAAGAAAGAAAGAAGGTAAAGTGTAATAGAGTTATTAACATTAAAATTAATTACTAAGAAAAAAATTTAAAAAGAAAAAACAATGGACAAGTAGAACCCTAGGACAAATGGTGGAAGCAAAACTATACAGACAAAATCTCACACAGAAGCATACACATACACTTTCACAACAAGAGGAAAAGGGGAAAAAATCATAGATCTTGCTCTCGAAGCCCAGCTCCTCAATTTGGGATGATTCGTTGTCTATTCATGTATTCCACAGATGCAGAGTACATCAAGTTGATTGTGGAGCTTTAATCCGCTGTTTCTGAGGCTGCTGGGAGAGATTCCCTTTCTCTTCTTTGTTTTCACAGCTCCCAGGGGCTCAGCTTTGGATTTGGCCCTGCTGCTGTGTGTAGGTCGCTGGAGGGCATCTGTTTTTTGCTCAGACAGGACGGGGTTAAAGGTGCCGCTGATTTGGGGGCTCTGGCGCACTCAGACCTGGGGGAGGGAGGGGTATGGCATGTGGGCGGGCCTGTGGCAGCAGAGGCCAGTGTGACATTGCGCCAGCCTGAGGCCCACCATATGTTCTCCCTGGGAAGTTGTCCCTGGATCCCGGGAACCTGGCAGTGGCGGGCTGCACAGGCTCCCCGGAACAGGGGTGTGTATAGTGATCTGTGCTCACACATAGGCCCCTTGGTGGTGGCAGCAGCAGCCTTAGCGTCTCCCGCCCGTCTCTGGGGTCCGCGCTTTTAGCCACGGCTCTCACCCCTTTCTGAGGTCCGTGCTTTTAGCCGCAGCTCGCACCCATCTCTGGGGTCCGCACTTTTAGCCACAGCTCGCTCCTGTCTCTGGAGTTCCTTTAAGCAGCGCTCTTAAACCTCTCTCCTCGTGCACCAGGAAACAAAGAAGGAAGAAAAAGTCTCTTGCCTCTTCAGCAGGTGCAGACTTTTCCCCGGACTCCCTCCCAGCCACCCGTGGTGCACTAACCCTTTCAGGTTGTGTTCGAGCCGCCAACCCCAGGCCTCTCCCTGCGCTGCGACCAAAACCCGAGCCTCAGCTCACAGTCCCGCCCACCCTGGCGGGTAAGCAGACAAGCCTCTAGGGCTGGTGAGTGCAGGTCAGCACCGATCCTCTATGTGGGAATCTCTCCGCTTTGCCCTCTGCACCCCTGTTGTTGTGCTCTCCTCTGCGGTTGCGACACTCCCCACTCCACCTCCCACAGTCTCCGCCCACTAAGGGGCTTCCTAGTGTGTGAAGACCTTTCCTCCTTCTCAGCTCCCTCCCACTGGTGCAGGTGCCATCCCTATTCTTTTGTCTCTGTTTTTTCTTTTTTTTTTATTTTGCCCTACCCAGGTATGTGGGGAGTTTCTTGCCTTTTGGTAGGTCTGAGGTCTTCTGCCAGCATTCAGTAGGTGTTCTGTAGGAGTTGTTCCACGTGTAGATGTATTTCTGGTGTATCTGTGGGGAGGAAGGTGATCTCCATGTCTTACTCTTCCGCCATCTTCCCAGCACCACCCACTTTGGGAAAATTTTTGAGCATGGCCTGAAATTAAGCATTAAGGAATATAAGAAATTAAAGGTTTAGCCTCTGGATCCTCAGAAGGTTTAATTTTACAGCAACAAGTTCTAATAAATTCAGAGGAAAAGGAAGTGGAGAGAGTTTTAGAGAAAAGGTAAAGTTTGGTGAGAGACTTAATATGGAAGAGTTGAGTGTATAGAGGTGGAGTAGGCACCACAGAAGGAAATGAGGAAGATGACATCAGAGGTAGAATCTGACCATGAAGAGCCAAGGAAATGAAACAAGATGGTACCAGATGCAGAGCCTGAGACAAAAAAGTAAAGGAAGAAGAAACTAAGGCTTTGGGAAACATTTTATCTTTCCTTAATCATTTGTTTGCCTCAGTTAATCTTAAAATCTTACTTTGCAGAGAGGCAATTTTAGATTTTTGATAAAGTTTGGAAGCCTCAAGATACCAATTGAAATAGGTATATCATTTAGTTCTGAAACTTTTGAACTATTGTGGTCCAGTTCAATGTATAAGAAAATTGTTTGGGGATTTCAAAAATTCCCCATAATGGCCATTGACATTCTAAATTGTCTTTGATCAAGTCAGTCCATTTATTTAGAAATGTGCAGAAGGAAGAACTACAGTATTTAACCATAAGATTGACCAGAGTTGCAGTAGGGGGCATGCCCTCACAATATTTAGATAACTGGGATCCCATTTATCAGAGTAAAAGTTTCCCATTTTCTCTAGAGTGAAAGAAAAATTTTCAAAGCTCAAGCAGCTTACATTACAAACAGCTCAATTCATACCATTTGCAAGCCTAAATACCAGCCAGGTCTAAGGAAACAGCTTAGTCTCAGAGGAGCCAAGCCAAGGGCTTTTTCAGCCAGTTTCCAGAGAAAACCCTTTTAAAAGAAATAAGCTAAAGGATGGGAAAAACAAACAAACAAACAAAAAACAGTTTCAGTGAAGAAGCCCCTGCTCCTGAAGCAATTCACAGTTTGCAACCATGGCAAGCCATGTGCAAATTCCCACATGACAAGAGAAAACGAACACTTTTATAGAGGAAAAAGGAAGTTGGGAGGGCTATAGTAAACATAGTTCATGTTTTTTTTTACTGGCAGAAAACATGCCAGGAAAGAAGAGAAGTCTTTCTTATTTGTGTTGTGCTCTGGTATTATTGCATGGCCTGCAAACTCTCCCTTCCGACCTCCAAACTCTATTTAAATGAGGTTTCTGTTTATTAATTTTTACACATTATTTTGAAATTTACCAAAAACTTTCCTGTGCACTTTCCTAGACATGATACATCAAAGCTGAACAATACCAATATTTCTAGTACAGTAGAATAATTTTACTGTTTTTAAATATGTTTTCATGATGCTGTAATTGTTAATTTTTCATTTCTATATAAAATTAAACAGTATGAACGAGCCTGTATTTATTTTTTACTACTAGTACTGATTGATATTTTGGTTGTTTCAAGTTCTTTTAAGTAGAAAAATCTTGCTATGTATATTTTTGCACGTGTTGTTTGGTACACATATATAACATTACTATTGGGAGTGGAATCCCACATAATTATAAAATTACTGGAGCATAGTATATGTACACATTAGGATTTAACAAATACTGGACAAATTTTTTATGAAATATTTGTACCAATTTACAACTTCATGGGAAAATTGTAATGAAATCAGTTGTTTCAAATTATCATCAAAACCATATATTTATTGACATATATACACTACCAAATGTAAAATAGATAACTAACATGCCATTGTAAAACAATTATACTTCCATAAAGATGTTAAAAATACCCATATACTTATTCTTTATAATATTGAATATTGAGGTGGATATATGCTGAAATTTTGCTGCTGTTTAATTTACATTTCTGTTAACAAGCTATTGTAAATTTTTTTAACATGCATTTTAAACATTTTTGCTTTCTTTTTTAAGAATTACCAGACACCTTTCATCTATTTTACATTGAGTTTTCAGTCTTATTTTAGTTTTAGGGATTCTTATATTCTATTTAAATACTTTTATCTGTAAATATCATCTTGCTGTTCTCAGCTTCCTCTATCATTTGATCTTCTGAGATTTTTGAATAGATGGTATTAATTTTTGAGATGAATTTGGAGATAGATATGTGTACAATATTGAGTCCTCTGAGACATTAGAACAACTTGACCATGATATTTTATACATTATATTTGTTTATGTATCACTGGACTCTTTTAGCTAATATTCTTTTAAGCTCACATTTAATCAATAAAACTTTTTATTAAGTCTATGATCTTGGACAATTTCCTGAAACACTCTGACACATCACTGAATTTTTTAAAAATTTCTTTATCATTTTCATTTAAGGTTTTATTAATCTGAAACTGGTTTTACTGTGGTGGTATGAGATATACATACATTTTTTCTTCTTTCCCCCAAGGATAATCATTTTTCTAGCATCATTAGTAAAACATGTGGCTTTCTACAATGATATGCAATGACACAAATATTTTATATGAAGTGTTATATACCAAGTTATATTTTAGAGTTCGGTTGAAAGTGCACACACACACACACACAGACACACACACATGCACACCAATTTCATTTGGATTTTGAATGAATTGCATTGAATCTACAAACCAATATGGAAAGAATGGACATATTTATAAAATTGAGTTCTTTAATTACATTATTTTTCTCAGGAAGTCTTGCACACATTTTTTAGATTACTTACAGATTATCATTTTGTAACTATTGTAAACAAGATTTTACACATTAAGTTACTGAGCTGTCTCAATGTAATGAAATGAAAAATTGTTTTTTTATTGATATTTTTAATACAAAAAATATAAAATGACTAATCTATCTTATTAATTCATTTATTTTATCTGTAGATTCTCTAATGTTTCTCAAGGGAGGAAGTTATATAATTATTTAATATTAGCAGTTCCTTTCTAATTAAAAAAGTTATCACCTTTTTTAACTTTCTCAGTGCATTATTGGGTAGGAGTTATAATAATCAGTATTTTTATTTTCTTATTCTTGATTTTTAAATAAATTAACATTCTCCAATGTCTTATGTAATACAGGGTTTCTGATGCTGTTCTCATCAGGTTAAGGGAACTTGCCTCTATTTTTACATTTTTCAAGTGTTTTGTCATGAAATGATACTGAATTTTACCAATGCTTCTTTTTTCTGTTTTTATTGATACAATATATTAAACCATTTATTTTCCTTTTGAACTCAATGTGATTCTAATATTATTTTATTTTCTAGCATTAATTAATCTATTTGTGATTATTTTTGTTAATCCATTATTTGGCTTTGTTAACTTTTTTAAAGAGGATATATCACTGCCTCCGAGTTTTTCAGTTAAATATCTTATAATATTTATTTCTTGTGCTTATGAGTTGGATTTTGTTTGACATAAAATGAAGAATGTTGGTGTAATATCCATATAAATGCACTGATGAAATCTTCTAGTGCATGGAGGAAAATTGATTGATACTACTAGCTAAATGCCTCTGGATACACCACAGTGTACACACAAAGAACACATGCTCCCAGAAAAACAAACAAACAAGCAAACAAAAAACCTGAGCACAAAGTATCTTTTTGTTCAAACAGGAGCCACTCTAATGGGAGAATTTAACCCTTATATTGTCTGAAGCTTACTTATAATTGCACTGTCATCTAAGATTTGCCCAAACGTCCTTCCTTGTCCTTTCACAGATTTTAGACCAGCATCATAGTCTGAAGGCTTTCCTTAGCTATTTCCCTTCCACCTCTTTAATATTCC
This sequence comes from Grampus griseus, assembly GCF_964374135.1. Taxonomy (NCBI): domain Eukaryota; kingdom Metazoa; phylum Chordata; class Mammalia; order Artiodactyla; family Delphinidae; genus Grampus; species Grampus griseus. The sequence continues at coordinate 38,596,191 of NC_139012.1, read as the reverse complement.
CTGGTATTTCGTCCTATAAATCCCTCACATGTGTAATGATCCCTTAGAATCTGCTTCTTGAAGAACATAAACTAACACTGGTGGCACTTTTTTTTTTCATTACAAGTAACAAACAGATTAGAAACAAACTTTTCAAGTACAATACAGTAGAAATTTTCCAAAACTCATCAACTTCTCATGGAGCCAAGAAACTTGCTGAGAAAATGTGGTTTAACCAGGATTTTGTCTGATGGTTCCAGATATACTGAAATTAACTCATAAAGTTACAGATAAGAAAGAGTGATAAGCTAATGATGAATAAATTTAGCAAGGGGGGCGGAGTCAAGATGGCAAACTAGGAGGATGTGGAGTTCACGTCTCTGCACAACTAAGGCACCTACCAGGTGCTAGAAGGGGGCCATGGACACCTAAGGGGATGGGAGAACCCCAAGTGACTGGGTAAGATGTGAGGGGACTAAGGGAGGAAGAGAAGTGGAGGTGGGATGCCCCTGAGGGGCGGCTGGAGGAGACGAGGGGTTCCCACTCCCAAAGGGGGAAACAGGGAGGCTATCAGGAGGGCAGAGGATCAGAACAGAACATGGGTAACATTTCCCCTGCTCACCCAGGGAGCCTGCTGAACACCCTTCCCTGTTCTTCTGCCCACTGAGGCACCCTCCAGCTACGTGGGTCCTGAGGGAGTGATGGGGAGGAAAAGTAAAGGCCCAATGGATGGGACCAGTGCCCCTGAGGGGTGGCTTGGAGGGGGAAGGGGTTCTCACACTTTGTGGGGCCCACTACAGTTAAGGGATCAATGGGTATAGGAGAGACCCTCAGGATAGTGGAGGAATGGAAGGGAGCATGGGTAGCACTTCCCTTGTCCACTTGGGCACTGAGGAATCTGTTGGTCTCCCAGGTCAGATCCTCCATCCTTGGAGACTCCCTCTGGTTGCACTGAGCATAAGCCCTGCCCCACACCCTCACCCAGGGCCTTACCAGTACATGGCACACTCTGGGACCCACTCCAACTGTGCTGGGCTTAAACTCCACCCACACACCCCCACCCAAGGCCTTACCTCCAAACTCCCAAACTCCACACCCATTCCAAGGCACTCAGGGGTCTCCCTCAGGCCATGCTGCCTTTCCCTGTTGCACTGGTCCTGAGCCTAGGCTCCGCCCAATGCTTAAACATCACATGCCTAGGCCCCACTCCAAATCTACATCTTGCCCATGCCTAAGTTCTGGACCCACCTAAGCACCGCCGTCTACAGCCAAGGTCTTTTCCGGAATATTTTTGTTTGTTTTTTAGTTTGTGGTTCTCTTTTACCTTGTTCTTGATTCATTTATGTTTGTTTTCTAATATATATATTTTTTATTTCTCTAATTTATTTCTTATACTTTGTTGTTGTTCTGCTTATTTTGGCTTCATCTTTTTTTTTTTTTTTCCTTTTTTCTTTTCTGGTTCTGTTTTACCTTGTTGCAGTTGGTTCACTCATGTTTTTATTTCTTCTAATATATTTCTTATTTTTCTAATTTTATTTTAAGTTTTATTCTTTATTATAGTACTGCAACTTTTTTTTCTATCTTCTCTTGTCATGCCATGCAGCTTGTGTGTTCTTCGTTCCCAGGCTGGGGGTCAGGCCTGAGCTCCCACAGTTGAAACCCCAAGTCCAAACTGCTGGGCTAAGAGAGAACCTCAGGCAGCAAGGAATATTCATCAGAATGAGGTCTCCCAGAGTTCCTTATAACAGCACCAAGACCTGGCTCTACCCAACTGCCTGCAAACTCCAGTGCTGGATACCTCAGGTCAAATAAGAAGTAAGATAGGAATACAGCACCACCCATTGAAAAAATGAGATGACAGATAAATATGTAATAGACAAAGAAACAAGGTAAAATCCTACAAGACCAAATAAATGAAGAAGAAATAGGCAACTTATATGAAAAAGAATTGAGAGTAATGATAATAAAGATGATCCAAAATCTCAGAAATAGAATGGAGAAAATACAAGAAACATTTAAAAAGGACACAGAAGAACTAAAGAGCAAACAGTGATGAATAACACAATAATTGAAATTAGAAATACTCTAGAAGGAATCAATAGCAGAATAACTGAAACAGCTGTGAGAAGAATAAAGAATAAAAAGAATTGATGACAGTCACAGAAACTTCTTGGACAATATTAAACCACCAACATTCAAATTATAGGAATCCCTAAAGAAGAAGAGAAAGAGAAAGGGTCTAGAAAATATTTGAAGAGGTTATAATCAAAAGCTTCCTTAACATGAGAAAGGAGTCAGTCAAGTCCAGGAAGCACAAAGTGTTCCATACAAGATAAACCCATGGAGAAACATGCTGAGACACATATTAATCAAAATATCAAAATTAAATACAAAGAAAAAAACCAGTAAAACACCAAGGAAAAAGCAATAAAAAACATTAAGGGAATCCCCATAAAGTTATCAGATGATTTTTCAGCAGAAACTCTGCAGACCAGAAGGGAGTGACAGGATATATTTAAAGTGATGAAAGGGAAAAAACTAAACCAAGGTTACTCTTCCCAGCAAGGATCTCATTCAAATTCGACTGAGAAATCAAAAGCTTTACAGACAAGCAAAAGCTAAGTGATTTCAGCCCCACCAAACCAGCCTTATGACAAATGCTAAAGGAACTTCTCTAGCTGGGAAACACAAAAGAAGAAAAAGACCCACAAAAACAAACCCAAATCAATTAAGAAAATGATAATATGAAAATAAATATAAATAATCACCTTGAATGTAAATTGATTAAATGCTCCAACCAAAAGACACAGACTGGTCAAATGGAAACAAGAACAAGATCATTATATATGCTATCTACAAGAGACCACTTCAGATGTAGGGACATATAGAGATTGAAAGTGAGGGGATGGAAATAGATGTTCCATGCAACTGGAAATCACAAGAAAGCTGGAGTAACAATACTCATATCAGATAAAATAGACTTTAAAATAAAGACTTATAAGATATAAGGAAGGACACTACATAATGTTCAAGGAATCAATCTAAGAAGAAAATATAACAATAATAAATATTTATTCACCCAACATAGAAGAACCTCAATACATAAGGTAAATGCTAACAGCCATAAAAGGGGAAATTGAAAATATCAAAATAATAGTGGGGGATTTTAACACCACACTTACACCAATGGACAGATCATCCAGACAGAGAATAAATAAGGAAACACAAGTTCTAAATGACACAATAGACCAGCTAGACTTAACTGATATTTATAGGACACTCCACCCGAAAACAGAAGAATACACTTTCTTTTCTAGTGCACACAGAACGTTTGCCAGGATAAATCACATCCTGGGTCACAAATCAAACTTTGGAAAATTTAAGAAAAGTGAAATTGTATCAACCCTTCTTTCCAACCCCAATGCTATGAGATAAGAAATCAATTACAGGGAAAAAAACTGTATAAAACACAAACACATGGAAGCTAAAGAGTGCACTGCTAAACAACCAAGAGATCACAGTAGAAATCAAAGAAGAAATAAAAAAAATACCTAGAAAAAAATGACAATGGAAACACAACAATCCAAAACCTATGGGATGCAGCAAATGCAGTTTTAAGAGGAAAGTCTATAGCAGTACAAGTTCACTTTAATAAACAAGAAAAATCTCAAATAAAAAATCTAACTGTACACCTAAAGCAACTAGAAAAAGAAGAACAACGAAAACCAAAGTTAGTACAAGAAAAGAAATCATAAAAATCAGAGCCTAAATAAATGAAATAGAAAGGAAGAAAACAGTAAGAAAGATCAATAAAATTAAAAGTTGGTTCTTTGAGAGGATGAACAAAATTGATAAACTTTTAGGCAGACTCATCAAGAAAAAAGGGAGAGGAATGAAATCAATAAATTTAGAAATGGAAAAGGAGAAATTACAACTGACACCACAGAAATACAAAGGATAATAAGAGACTATTACAAACTACAATATGACAATACAATGGACAACTTGCAAGAAATGGAAAAATCCATGGAAATGTACAACTTTCCAAGACTGAACCAGGAAGAATAGAAAATATGAACAGAGCAGTCATGAGTAATAAAATTGAAACTGTAACTAAAAGTCTTCCAAAAAACAAAAGTCCAGGACCAGATGGCTTTACAGGTGAATTCTATCAAACACTGAGAGAGGAGTTAAGCACCCATCCTTCTCAAACTCTTCCAAAGATTTTCAGAAGGAGGGACACTCCCAAACTAGTTTGACAAGGCCACCATCACCCTGATACTAAAGCCAGACAAAGATATCACAAAAAAAAGAAAATTATGGACCAATATAACTGATGAACATAGACACAAAAATCCTCAACATAATACTGGCAAAGAGAATCCAACAACTCTTTAAAAAATCATACATCGTGAATAAGTGAGATTTATCCCAGGGAGGCAAGGATTCCTCAATATACACAAATCAGTCAATATGATGAAACATATTAACAAATTAAAGAATAAAAGCCATATGATAACCTCAATAGATGCAGAAAAAGCTGTTGACAAAACTCAACACCCATTTTTGATAAAAACTCTCCAGAAAGTGAGCATAGAGGGAACCTACCTTCACATAATAAAGGTCATATAAAAAATCCACAGCAAACATCATTCTCAATGGTGAAAAATTGAAAGCATTTCCTCTAAGATCAGGAAAAAGACAAGGACATCCACTCTCACCACTATTATTCACATAGTATTGGAAGTGCTAGCCACTGCAATCAGAGAAGAAAAATAAATAAGAGGAATACAAATTGGAAAAGAAGAAGTAAAACTGGCACTGTTTGCAGCTGGCACGATATTATACATAGAAAATCCTAAAGATGCCACCAGAAGACTAGAAGAGCTACGATTGCAGGATACAAAATTAATGTACAGAAATCTCTTGCATTCCTATACACTAATGACGAAAGATCAGAAAGAAAAATTAAGGAAACAGTCCCATTTACCATTTCAACAAAAAGAATAAAATACCTAAGAATAAACCTACCTAAGGAGGCAAAAAACCTGTACTCATAAAACTATAAAACACCAATGAAAGAAAGCAAAGATTACACAAAGAGATTGATAGATATACCATGTTCTTTTATTGGAAGAATCAATATTGTCAAAATGACTATATAACCCAAAGCAATCTACAAATTCAATGCAATCCATATCAAATTATCAATGGCAATTTTCACAGAATTAGAACAAAAATTTTACACTTTGTAGGGAAACACAAAAGACCCTGAAAAGCCAAATCAATTTTGAGACAGAAAAATGGAGCTGGAGGAAGCAGGCTCCCTGACTTCAGAATATACTACAAAGCTAGTAATCAAGACAGTATGTTATTTGCACAAAAACAGAAATATAAATCAAAGGAACAGGATAGAAAGCCCAGAGATAAACCCACGCACCTATGGTCACCTAATTGATGACCAAGGAGGCAAGACTATACAATGGAGAAAAGACAGCTGCTTCAATGAAAGGTGCTGGGAAAACTGGATAACTACATGTAAAAGAATGAAATTAGAACACTTCCTAACACCATACACAAAAATAAACTCAAAATGGATTAAATACCTAAATGTAAGATGAGACACTGTAAAACTCTTAGAGAAAAACATAGGAAAACACTCTTAGACATAAATCACAGCAAGGTCTTCTATGACCCACCACCTAGAATAAAGAAAATAAAAACAAAAATAAGCAAATGGGACCTAATTAAACTTAAAATCTTCTTCACAGCAAAGGAAGCCATAAACAAAACAAAAAGACAATGTGCTGAATGGGAGAAAATATTTGGAAACAAAGGAATGGACAAAGGATTAATCTCTAAAATACACAAACAGCTCGTGCAGCTCAATATTAAAAAAACAAACAACCCAATCAAAAAATGTGTGGAAGACTTACATAGACATTTCACCAAAGAAGACACACAGATGGCCAAGAAGCACATGAAAAGATGCTCAACATCACTAATTATTAGAGAAATTCAAGTCAAAACTACAATGAGGTATCACCGCACACCAATCAGAATGGCCATCATCAAAAAATATACAAACAATAAATGCCGGAAAGGGTGTGGAGAAATGGAAACCCTCTTGCACTGTTGGTGGGAATGTAAATTGATACAGCCACTATGGAGAACAGTATGGAGGTTCCTTAAAAAACTGAAAATAGAACTACCATATGACACAGCAATCCCAGTACTGGACATATACCCTGAGAAAACCATAATTCAAAAAGACACATGTATCCCAATGTTCTTCACACTCTATTTACAATAGCCAGGACATGGAAGCAATATAAATGCCAATCTATAGATTAATGGATAAAGAAGATGTGATACATGTATACAATGGAATATTACTCAGCCATAAAAAGAATAAAAATTAGGCCATGTGTAGAGATGTGGATGAACCTAGAGTCTGTCTTACAGAGTGAAGTAAGTCAGAAAGAGAAAAATATCATATATTAATGCATATATGTGGACTCTAGAAAAAATGTTACAGATAACATATTTGCATGGCAGGAATAGAAACACATATGTAGAGAATGGACTTGTGGACACAGGGTCGGAAGGGGAAGGTGGGATGAATTAGGAGATTAGGTTTGACATATATACACTGCCATGTGTAAAATAGATAGCTAGTGGGAACCCACAGTATAGCACAGGGAGTTCAGCTCAGTGCTCTGTGATGACCTAGATGGGTGGGACAGGAGAGGAGGGATATCCAAGTGAGAGGAGATATATGTATACATATAGCTGATTCACTTCACTGTACAGCATAAACTAACACAACCTTGTAAAGCAATTATACTCCAAATAATTTTTTTTTAATTTAGCACTTCATATCTTTTTCTGTGTGTATATATGTGAGCTTGTGTGTAAAATCTGCATATATTTAATAGAAAATCTAACAAGCCCTTATATGCCAGGCTTGCTAGGTTTAGTTGTTCAAGCTTTACAATGACATGTTTTGATTAATATTTATAAAAACATTACCTTTTTTCAGATCAAGAATCTATGGCACACAGAGTAAATAATTTGCACCTGGTTATGATGTTTTTCAATGGTAAAAGAGATTTGACCTGGCTTGTCTGCCTCCAGAGCTTATCCTATTTAACAAGGTAATGTAGTGTTTCCACTGAGTTAAATATAAATAAGGACAACTTTTGTCAAGAAGAGTATTCCACATTATTTTATCTTGACACTTTAGCAATTTCCATTTCAGAAAAATACTCAAAAGTAAGATCAAAGCTTTACACCATGAAATGTAAATCAAGCTTATTAATATTGATTATACCTCATCATATTTGAATGAATGTTACCTATATAATTGTTTACAAATGAGAAGCATTTCATATAATTTTAAATGAAAATTCTTTTTAGCTTTCTTACAACATCATTACAATTTTATCTAAGTACTGATTCAGTTGCCTTCAAGCAATAGCAATATAGGACAAATATCTTCAAATATACTGTATTATATTAGGTCAGATTATATTTATAAACATCTTAAAGTTAGTTTTAAATATGAAACAAGATAGCAAGCACACAAAAGAAAAATTTTCTTCTATATTAAGTATTCTGATCCAAAATTAGAACTATAGTTGAGGGCTACTGTCTTTATTCCTTCACCACATTTTCAATTTTGATTGAGTTAATCAATATATTGTTAATAATGAAATGGTAACTATGATAAACTCTGTAAATGTGAAAACAATTTATTAAACAGTTTATTGGAAACACATTTTAAATGATAATTATCTTATTCCAAACTTTTTAAAACTTACCTTTGTCTACAGAAGGTTTATGATATTTCTTCCAGTTGATCTCAATCTTTCTTTCTTGGCTTACTTTGTATATACATGTGTGTATATGTATATATATATTTTCTAGATATATTTGTTGTGGTCCAGTAGTTTCAGCTTAGTCAAAGCTATAAACACAAATTTAAAAATTACAAAAGGGAATATATCTTAACCAACAAGAAGACTTGAACAATAAAGAATAACCCTAACTGTAAAATAAGTCATTAAGAAATACAATAAATGACTCTTTTTACAAAGTATTTTATGAATTTAGAAGATGTCAAATTCACCACCGAAAGGTAAATAAATTAAAAGTAACAGTATGCTACATGAATGGACATAGGAGGGGTTATAATATTTTAATTTCACCAAAGGATTATCAGGTTATATATCTGAGAGTACACAGCATCAGCAAAGTTATTTCTATGGGAGTGGTTATTGTATATAAAGAAAATGTAAGTTGCTCACTGCATACAAGAATGTGTGTGTGTGTGTGTGTGTGTGTGTGTGTTAAGGTTTTTGAAGTAAATTTAAATTGGAACAATGCAAGTGTGCCACATAGGATATTGAGTATGTAAATTACTTATTATTGTTTGTTAGAAATAATATTTTACAATTTGCTCATAATTGCACTCTATAATTTAATCAATGTTGTTATATTTATCCATGTAAACTTCTTGCACATATTTATTTTGTTTCCTTAAAATGAAATCATAAATATGTTATATTTAGGTACAATTTTATCTTTTTCTTATGTTAACTATGTTACATTCTATATTTTAATTAGCACCATGTAAAGTGTATTTTTTCACTTTACTTCATTTTGTTTCCCTGACCTCTAAAACACTCAAATATTTTTTTCCTTATTACACTATTTTTCTTGCTCATACTATTGTGTGTGTTATAAAAATAATGTAATCTACTTGTATAACTCAAAGGTAACAAACAATAAAAATTTGCTTAAAGCTTGCTTTCCCACTCATTACTATATCATGAAAACACAACTCCTTGAGTTAAAAATTAAATAATTCAATCTTTTGTACAATGGCTTAGTACTCAATAGTAAGGATTTTCTATAATCATTTCAGTCTTTTCACTAATGATTGGCATTTAGATAAATTTTAAGTTTATTTTTCTCCCTCAAAAGTGCTGTAATGAATTTTCTTGTAGCATGCCCTGGGTATATGGATGCGTTTGTGCTGTCTCTGTGTGTATATTTGGTTTCCAGAGATGAGAGAAGTAGGTCAAAGGGTATGCATTATTTGTTACTTTACAAATATTAAAAAGACACACTCCAACATATCTGTTGAAGTTCACATTTCTGGGGCAGTCAATGAGAGTGAACTTTAGCATACATTCATGCTAACACTTAATTTTTCAGCCATCAAATTATTGTACTTTGAGAGTTAAGTAGTGATGGCTCAGTTACTTTAGTTTGCATTTTTCTGAACACTAAAAAAATTCAGTGAGTTTTCATGTACTCTGGACATTTAAATTTCCACTTCTGAGTATTACTTATCAATAACTCTGCATATGTTTAATTAAGTTCTTACCATTTGTAATTAAATTTAGTATCTATGTAAGTTTTAGAAACTACCCATCACACTACCATTTGATTTTCATATATCTTTATTATACTGTTTTTTTCTTGTTTTTAGAGAGCAAAGGTGGCAATACTCAACAAAAGACAAATAAGGGCATTGGATAATAATAAAGGGATCAATAAAAGAAGAGGATATTACACTCATTAACATATGTGCACCCAATACAGGATCACCTATATATATAAAGCAAATACAGACATAAAGGGAGAAATTGATAATAATATAATAATAGTAGGGGATTTTAACACTCCACTACATCAATGGGCATATCATCCATACAGAAAATCAATAAGGCAACAGTGGTCCTAAATGATACATTAGACCAGTTGGATATAATAGATATCTACAGGACATTATATCCAAAAACAGCAGAATACACATTTTTTAAGTTCACAATGAATGTTCTCCAGAAGAAATCACATGCTAGGCCATAAAACAAGTCTCAACAAATTTAAGAAAACAGAAATTATATTAAGCATTTTTTCTGACCACAACGGTATGAAACTACAGAAAAAATGGGAAAAGGACAAATACGTGGAGACTAAACATCATGCTACTAAAAGAGAAAAATCAATCGGTCCATAAATAAATCAAAGAAAAATCATAAAATACCTAAAGGCAAATGAAAATGGAAACACAGTACTCCAGAATCTATAGGATGCAGCAAAAGCAGTTTTAAGAGGGAAGTTTATAGCAACAGTCTTCCTCAAGAAACAAGAAAAATCTCAAATAAACAACCTAATCTATCAACCAAAGGAATTAAAAATTAAAAGAGGAAGAAACAAAGCCCAAAGTCAGCAGAAGGAAGGATTACAGAGAAAATAACTAAAATAGAGATCAGAAACACAATAGAAAAATAATCAGTAAAACTAAGATCAGGTTTTTTGAAAAGATAAACAAAATTCATAAACTTTAGCAAGGTTCACCAAGATGAAAAGAGAGAGTACCCAAATAAACTAAATAAGAAGTGAAAGAAGAGAAATAATAACTAATACCACAGAGCTACAAAAAAATCTTAAGAGAATACTATGAATAATTATATGACAACAAATTGGACAACCTAGAAGAAATTGACAAATTTCTACATACGTCCTATCTGCCAAGACTGAACCAAAAAGAAACAGATGATTTGAATAGACTGATACAATAACAAAATTTAACTTGTAATAAAAAGAAAAAAAAAAATATCCCAGTAAAGTCCAAGAGTGAATGGCTTCACAGGAGAGTTTTGCCAAACAAATAAAGGGACAATACCTATTTTATGCAAACTATTGCAAGAAGTTGAAGAGGATGGAACACTCCCAAATTCATTGTACAAAGTCACCATCACCCTGATATCAAAACCAGGCAAAAATACTACCAAAAAGAAAATTACAGGCTAATGCCTTTGATGAATGTAGATGCAAAAATGCTCAACAGTATATTAGCAAACCGAATCCAAAAATATATAAAAAGGACCATACACCATGGTATTGTTGGATTTATCCCAAGGACACAAAGATAGCTTGTTTCTTTTTGTGCTGAATAATATTTCCTTATATGGATGTACCACAGGTCTGTCTATTTACCTACTAAAGGGCATCTTGTTTGTTTTTTTGGCAATTATGAATAAAGTTGCTATAAACATCCATGTGTAAGCTTTTGTGTGGACATAAAATTTTAACTCATTTGTGTTGCTATGAAGGAGCATGATTCCTGGATCATATAGTAAGAGTATGTTCAGTTTTCTAAGAAACTGCTAAACTGTCTTCCAAAGTGGCTGTAAAATTTTACATTGCCATCAATGAATGAGAATTCCTATTGCTGCACACCCTTATCAGCATTTGGTGTTGTCAATGTTCCAGGTTTTGGCCATGTCAATGTTCCAGGTTTTGGCCATTCTAATAGGTGTGTAATGTATTTCATTATTGTTTTAATTTGCATTTCCCTGATGATATGCTGTGACACATCATTCTCTATGCTTATTGGCACATATACATGTGTGTGTATATATATATATATATATATATATATATATATATATATATATAATTTTGTAAAAGTCCATGTTTTAATTAGGTAGCTTTCTTATTGTTGCTTTTAAGATTCCTTAGCATATTTGGATAACAGTCCTCTATCAGAAGTGCCTTTTTCATACATTTTCTCTCAGCCTGTGACTTTTCTTCTCATTCTTTTTTTTTTTTTTTTTTTTTTTGCGGTACACGGGCCTCTCACTGTTGTGGCCTCTCCAGTTGCGGAGCACAGGCACAGGCTCTGGATGTGCAGGCTCAGCAGCCATGGCTCACAGGCCTAGCCACTCCACAGCATGTGGGATCATCCTGGACTGGGGCATGAACCCGTGTCCCCTGCATCGGCAGGCAGACTCTCAAACACTGCGCCACCAGGGAAGCCCATCTTCTCATTCTTTTCACATTGTTTTTCACAGAGAAGAAATTTCTAATTTTAATAATCTCCAGCTTATCAGTTATTTTATTCATGGACTGTGGCTTTGGTGTTTTATCTGAAAAGTTAATATCTGCTGCTGGCCAGACATCTGGTCCACGTGTGTGCACTCCTGAGGCCTCGCCTGCCCTCCACGAGCCACCCAGTGAGTGCCTCTGAGATGGGGTGAGCCACGGCGGGCAAGGCCAGGTCAGAGGCCCTGGGTACGTAGTGCGTTGCATGGGCAAGTGGGAGCAGCCGGGCCTGGGGGAGGGGGAAGGCCGAGTGGCGGCCCCCGGGTTGCATTGCTCTCTTTGGTGCCCAGGCCACCCTGCCTGGAGAGCTGGATCCACCCTGGAGGTATTGTGTCCCAGGGCCAGGCTCTGGGCACACCAGTCGTGCTGTGTGGTGTAGCATAGAATACGTGCCTTTCTTTCAAGCCTTGGTTACAGTTTATTGAGCACATACTATTTTACCTCCATGGCTCATTGCCTTGACAGCAACCCTACTAAGTAAGGTGACGTTTTCCGTGTTTTACAGCTGTGGAAACCAAGAAAGGTTTATAACTAGAATGCGGTGGAAATTGAATTCAAACTCTGGTTCAGTCCAAAGCTACTGCACTTCGGAACTTTGTGGTCAAATATAAGTTTGATTTTGAATCCAGCCTCTGCTACTTCTAGTTGTGTGATCTTGAGTGCCTTTCTGACTCTGTTTGATCATATGAAAATTTGGAGGCATGGAATTCCCACCCATGCATTGATGAAGAGGGCAGCACGACTCCCTGTTTTCCTCCACCTCCCAGTTTCCCAAATGGAGGTGTTGGCGCCTCTGACACTGAGTGTGTTTACAAAGTTTTCAAAGATGTTTCTCTCCCAGTAATGGGGAAATTGTCATCTGAATGAACTTTGATATTAAGTCCTAGTTTTAAAGTTGAGGAAATGGAAGCCTTTGCATATGGTTTTTTGGGGGGCCAGCTGTGCAGATTTTGCCTAAATAAATCAGATGGATTTTGTAGGGTGCCGACAGGTGTGGAGACATGATGAAATGCTAGAGATCTAGCTGATGATAGAAAGTGGACAAGCCAGTTGGGGTTGTTCTTCCTTAGAGCCCTAAATTCCCACCAGATCCTCTTCTGTCTTTCGAGCAAGGTCTGAATGTGTCCTCCTGAGTAATCTGGCTAAAGGGTTCAGAACCTCACTTAGCCTTTAGGTCTGAAGGCAGGCCAGCAGTAGCAGTGAGCTTAGCTTTCTTTTGAAAACTTCCCACTCTCCCATTTTTAGATTGCAAAACTTTTTTCTCTGAAAATTTCAAAGGATATGATTTCTGGTTAATTGTAAATATTGACATTTAAAAAATAAAACTGTTGCATCAGGCATTTAAATCTGCAGTGAAATCTAAATACCATAGTGATTTGATTTCCCTCATCCTTTGAAAAGAATACATGAACCAGTTTTTTAATATATATATAGGGTTTTTTAAAATATAAATTTATTTATTTTTGGCTGCGTTGGGTCTTCTTTGCTGCATGGGGGGCTTTCTCTAGTTGTGGCGAGCAGGGGCTACTCTTCATTGCAGTGCACGGGCTTCTCATTTTGGTGCACACACTTCAGTAGTTGTGGCTCATGTGCTCTAGAGCTCAGCCTCAGTAGTTTTGGTACTCAGGCTCGGTAGTTGTGGTGCATAGGCTTAGTTGCTCCACAGTAAGTGGGATATTCCTGGACCAGGGACCAGTGCTTGAACCCGTGTCCCCTGCATGGGCAGGCAGATTCTTTTTTAATTAATTAATTTATTTATTTTTGGCTCTGTTAGATCTTTGTTGCTGTGCGTGGGCTTTCTCTAGTTGTGGTGAGCCGGGGCTACTCTTTGTTGCAGTGTGTGGGCTTCTCATTTTCGTGGCTTATTTTGTTGCGGAGCATGGGCTCTAGGTACGCAGGCTTCAGTAGTTGTGGCACACAGGCTCAGTAGTTGTGGCATGCTGGCTTCAGTAGTTGTGGCTCGCAGGCTTTAGAGTGCTGGCTCAGTAGTTGTGGCACAAGGGACTTAGTTGCTCCACAGCATGTGGGAACTTCCCGGACCAGGGATTCAACCTGTGTCCCTTGCATTGTCAGGCAGATTCTTAACCACTGCGCCACCAGGGAAGTCCATCAGTTTTCATTTAACATTTGAAATTTTACATTGCTCCTTTTTCCTCCTTGAACTTGTATTCCCACTTTATTTCCTCCACAGAATTTTTTTCTAGTAAAATCGAATTTATGCTAGAAAAAAAAAATTTAACATCACATTCAAGTTCATCTAGGATTTCTCCTGTTTTATCTTCTGAGAGTTTTATAGTTTTGCATTTTACATTTAGTCCTGTAAGCTATTTTTAGTTTATTTTTATGAAGGGTGTGATGTCTGTGTCTAGAGTCTTTTTTTTTTTTTTGGCATGTGGATGTCAGGTTGTTCCAACATTTGTTGAAGAGGCTGCCTTTGTTCCATTTTATTGCTTTTGTTCCTTTGTCAAATATCTGTTGACAATATATTATTTAGGTCTATTTCAGGGCTTTTAAATTCTGTTCCACTGATCTATTTGCATTTTCTTATACCAATACTACACAATCTTGATTACTATAGCTTTATATTAAGTTTTGAAGTTGGATAGTGTCAGTCCTCCAACATTTTTCCTGTCCTTAAATAACAATAGTTAACAAGATATTATTGGTTATTCCGGGTCTTTTGCCTCTCCATATAAACTTTAGCATCAATTTGTTGATAGCCACAAAATAACTTGGCATTCTGACTGGTATTGCACTGAATCTGCAGTTCAGTTTGGGAACTGGCCTTTTGACGATATTGAGACTTCCTATCAATGAATATGGAATATCTCCCCATTTATTTAGATCTTTGATTTCATTCATTAGAGTTTTGTAGTTCCTCAAACATATCTTGTATATACTTTGGTATATTTTTCCTAAGTATTTCATTTTCAGGTGCTAATGCACATGGTATTGTGATTTTAATTTCAATTTTACTTTGTTCATTGTTGCTGTATAAGAAAGTTATTAACTTTTGTATATGAACCTTGTGTACTATAACCATGCTATAATTGTTTATTACTTCCATAAGGATTTTTTCAAAATATATATATATATAATGTCATCTGAAAACAAAGACAATTTTATTTCTTCCTTCCCAATCTGTATGCCTTTTATTTCCATTTCTTATCATATTGCATTACTTAGGTCTGAGAACACAATGTTGAAAAGCAGTTGTAAAAGGGACACACTTATCTTGTACCTGATCTTAGTGGGAACACAGTTTCTCATCATTAGGTATGATGTTAGCTGTAGTTATTTTGTAGATATTCTTTATCAAACTGAGTAAGTTTCCCTCAGTTCCTAGATTATGGTTAGTTTTTATGATGAATGTGTGTTGGACTTTGACAAATGCTTTTTCTTCACCTACTGATATGACCATATGATTTTTTTTTCTTTAGTCTGTTGGTGTGATAGATTACATTAATTTATTTTTTAATATTGAACCAGCCTTATGTACCTGGGATAAATTCCACTTGGTTTCAGTATATAATTATTTTTTATAAATTATTGGATTCAATTTGCCAGTTCTTTACTGAGGATTTTGACACCTATGTTAATAAGAGATATTGGTCTGTAGAATTTTTTTCTTGTAACATTTTTGCCTGTATTTGGTATAAATATTATGCCAGCATCTGAAAATGAGTTACGAATTATTATCTCTGCTTCAATATTCTGAAAGAGATTATTTGGAATTGGCATAATTTCTTCCTTAAATGTTTGATAGAATTCACCACTGAACCAATCTGGGCCTGATGCTTTTAGTTTAAAATGTTATTCATTGTTGATTCTATTTATTAAATAGATATAGGTCAGTATAACTTTCCTATTTCTTGTTGTATGAGCTTTGACAGATAGTGTCTTTGAAGAAACTAGTTAATTTCACTAGGATATCAAATTAAGGGCACAGAATTATTCTAGTATTCCTATATTATCCTTTTAATGTCCATGGGATATGCATTCATTTGGGATATTAATAATTTGTATTCTCCCTTTTTTCTTGATTAGCCTGACACCAATTTTATTAATCTTTTCAAATGTTGGTTTTATTATATTTATTTATAAATTATTTTTTTCCAATTTCATTGATTTCTGCTCTTTTTTATTATTATTCCTTTTCTTCTGCTTACTTTGGATTTAATTTTCTCTTTATTTTCTAGTTTCCTAAAATGGTAGCTTAGATTATTGACAGTATTTGCTTCTTTTCTAATACACATATTCACTGTTATAAATTTCCTTCTAAGCATTGTTTTCATTGCATCTTCCAAACGTTGATATGTTGTGTTTAATTCCTTTAGTTCAAAATATTTAAAAATTTTGCTTGACATTTCTTCTTTGACTGATATGTTATTTAGAAGTGTATTGTGTAATATACACGTATTTTAGTGTTTTCTAGCTATCTTTCTGTTATTGTTTTTTAGTTTAATTCCATTGTGGTTTGAAAACAGACATTATATGATTTTTATTATTTTTAATTTCTTAAGGTATTTTCTTTGGCCCACAATATGCTCTACTGTGTTGAATGTTCCTGGTAAATTTGATAAAAATGTGTATTCTGCTGCTATTGGGTAAAGAAGTATAGAGATGTCAATTATATCCAATTGATTGATGGTATTGTTGAGTTCAACTATGTCTTTAAATATTCTTTTCCTGCTGTT
Organism: Grampus griseus; assembly: GCF_964374135.1. Classification (NCBI taxonomy): domain Eukaryota; kingdom Metazoa; phylum Chordata; class Mammalia; order Artiodactyla; family Delphinidae; genus Grampus; species Grampus griseus. The sequence continues at coordinate 38,579,614 of NC_139012.1, read as the reverse complement.
TCTGTCCATTTCTGACAGAATGGTGTTGAAGCATGCAACTATAATGGTAGATTTATGTATTTCTCCTTGAAGTTCTATCATTTATTCCTCACATACTTTGGTACTTATTTTAGGCACATACACATTAAGGATTGTTATGTCTTTCTAGAGAATTAATTTCCTTATCATTATGTAAGGGGCCCCTTTATCTCTGATAACTTTCCTTACTTTGAAGTCTGCTGTATGGAATTAATAAAACTATTTCTGATTTCTTTTGATTAGTGTTACTGTGATATATGTTTCTCCATTTATTCACTTTTAATTTATGTTTAAAATATCTTTAAGCTTAAAGTAGGTTTGTATCCTTACGCTAAAAGTAGGTTTGTAGACCATATATATTGAGTCCTGTTTTTGATCAACTCTGATAATCTCTGCTTTTAATTGGTGAATTTAAACAAATAATGTTCACAGTGATAATTGATATATTTGGATTGATATCTACCATATTTTTTTACTCTTTTCTGATTATTGCCCTTAATAATTGTTTTTATTCTTACCCTCCATTTATTTTTGACTTCTGTAGTTTTAATTGAGCAATTTTATGATTCCATTTTCTTTTTTCTTAGCAAATCATTTATAAAAATAGATAGATAGATATACATATATATATATATTTATATATATATATATATTTTTTTTTTAGTCATTTTAGTAGTAGTCCTAGAGTTTGCAATATACATTTACAACTAATCCAAGTATACTTTCAAATAACAATATACTGCTTTTTATCTTTTTTTTTTTAATATTTATAGGAGTATAATTGTTTTACAATGGTGTGGTAGTTTCGGCAGTATAACAAAGTGAATCAGTTATACATATACATATATCCCCATATATCCTCCCTATAACGTCTCCCTCCCACCCTCTCTATCCAACCCCCCTTGGTGGACACAAAGCACCAAGCTGATCTCCCTGTGCTATGTGGCTGCTTCCCACTAGCTATCTACTTTACACATGGTAGTGTATATGTGTCCATGCCACTCTCTCACCTCGTCCCAAGTTACCCTTTCCCCTCGACATCCTCATGCCCATTTTCTACATCTGCATATTTATTCATGTCCTATACTAGGTTCTTCAGAACCATCTTTTATTTTAGATTCCATATATATGTGTTATTGTATGGTGATTGTTTTTCTCTTTCTGACTTACTTCACTCTGTATAACAGTCTCTAGGTCCATCCACCTCACTACAAATAACTAATTTTCATTTCTTTTTATGGCTGAGTAATACTCCATTGTATATATGTGCCACATTTTTTTTTTTTTTTTTGGTGGTACGTGGGGCTCTCACTGTTGTGGCCTCTCCCACTGTGGAGCAACAGGCTCTGGACACACAGGCTCACTGGCCATGGCTCATGGGTGCAACCACTCTGTGGCACGTGAGATCTTCCCGGACCGGGGCACGAACCTGAGTCCCCTGCATCAGCAGGCAGACTCTCAACCACTGCACCACCAGGGAAGCCTGCCACACCTTCTTTATGCACTTGTGTGTCGATGGACACTTAGGTTGTTTCCATTACCTGGCTATTGTAAATAGGGTTGCAATCAACAATGGGGTGCATGTGTCTTTTTGAATTATGGTTTTCTCAGGGTATATGCCCAGTAGTGAGATTGCTGGATCGTATGGTACTTCTATTATTAAATTTTAAGGAACCTCCACACAGTTCTCCATAGTGGCTGTATCAATCTATATTCCCACAAACACTGCAAGAGGATTCCCTTTTCTCCACAGCCTCTCCAGCATTTACTGTTTGTAAATTTTTTGATGATGGCCATTCTGACTGGTGTGAGGTGATAAATCATTGTGGTTTTGATTTGCTTTTCTCTAATGATTAGTGATGTTGAGCACCCTTTCATGTGTTTGTTGGCAATCTGTATATCTTCTTTGGAGAAATGTCTATTTAGGCCTTCTGCCCATTTTTGGATTGGGTTGTTTGTTTTTTTGATATTGAGCTGAATTAGCTGCTTCTATATCTTGGAGATTAATCCTTTATCAGTTGCTTCATTTGCGAATATTTTATCCCATTCTGAGTGTTGTCTTTTTGTCTTGTTTATGGTTTACCTTGCTGGGCAGAAGCTTTGAAGCTTCATTAGGTCCCATTTGTTTATTTTGTTTTTATTTCCATTCCTCTAGGAGGTCAGTCATAAAGGATCATGCTGTTATTCATGTAGTAGAGCATTCTGCCTAGGTTTTTCTCTAAGAGTTTGATAGTGTCTGGGCTTACATTTAGGTCTTTAATCCATTTTGAGTTTATTTTTGTGTGTGGTGTAAGGGAGTGTTCTAATTTCATTCTTTTACAAGTAGCTGTCCAGTTTTCACAACACAACTTGTTGAAGAGGCTGTCTTTTCTCAATTGTGGAGCCTTCCCTCCTTTATTAAAGCTAAGGTGACCATATGTGTGTTGGTTTATCTCTGGGCTTTCTATCCTGTTCCATTGATCTATATTTTTGTTTTTGTGCCAGTACCATACTTTATTGATTATTCTAGCTTTGTAGTATAGTCTGAAGTCAGGGAGCCTGATTCCTCCAGAGCCATTTTTCTTCCTCAAGATTACTTTGGCTATTCGGGGACTTTTGTGCTTCCATACAAATTGTGAAATTTTTTGTTCTACTTTTGTGAAAATTGCCATTGGTAATTTGATAGGGATTCCACTGAATCTGTAGATTGCTTTGGGTAGTATAGCCATTTTCACAATATTTGTTCTTCCAATCCAAGAACATGGTATATCTCTCCATCTATTTGTATCATCTTTAATTTTTTTCATCAGTGTCATACTTTTCTGCATACGGGTCTTTTGTCTCCTTAGGTAGGTTTATTTCTAGGTATTTTATTATTTTTGTTTCAATGGTAAATGGGAGTGTTTCCTTAATTTCTATTTCAGATTTCTCACTATTAGTGTATAGGAATGAACGAGTTTTCTGTGCATTAATTTGGTATCCTGCTACTTTACCAAATTCATTGATTAGCTCTAGTAGTTTTCTGGTAGCATCTTTAGGATTCTATATGTATTGCATCATGTAATCTACAAACAGTGAGAGTTTTACTTCTTCTTTTCTGATCTGGATTCCTTTTATTTCTTTTTCTTCTCTGATTGCTGTGGTGAAAATTTCCAAAACTATGTTGAATTATAGTGGTGATAGTTGGCAACCTTGTCTTTTTCCTGGTCTTAGAAGAAATTGTTTCAGGTTTTCAACATTGAGAATGATGTTGGCTGTGGGTTTGTCATATATGGACTGTATTATGTTGAGGTAGGTTTCCTCTATGCCTACTTTATGGATAGTTTTTTTTAGCATAAATGGGTGTTGAATTTTGTCAAAACTTTTTCTGCATCTAGTGATAATATCATACTGTTTTTTTCCTTCAGTTTGTTAATATGTATATCACATTGCTTGATTTGTGTGTATTGAAGTATCCTTGCATTCCTGGGGTGAACCCCACTTGAACATGGTGTGTGATCCTTTTAATGTGTTGTTGGATTCTGTTTGCTAGGATTTTGTTGAGGATTTTTGCATCTAAGTTCATCAGTGGTATTGGCCTGTAGTTTTCTTTTTTTCTGACATTTTTGTCAGGTTTTGGTATAGGGTGATGGTGGCCTCATAGAATTAGATTGGGAGTGTTCTTCCCTCTGCTATAGTTTGGAAGAGTTTGAGGAGGATAAGTATTAGCTCTTTAAATATTTGATAGAATTCACCAGTGAAGCCATCTGGTCCTTGGTTGTGGTTTGTTGGAAGAATTTTTATCAGAGTTTCAATTTTAGTGCTTATGATGGGTGTGTTACATTTTCTATTTCTTCCTGGTCCAGTCTCAGAAGGCTGTGTTTTTCTAATAATCTGTCCATTTCTTCCAGGTTGTCGATCTTATTGGCATATAGTTGCTTATAGCAATCCCTCATGATTCCTTGTATTTCTAGAGTCAGTTGTTAATTCTCTGTTTTCATTTCTAATTCTACTGATTTGAGTCTGCTCCCTTTTTCTCTTGATGAGTTTGGGTAATGGTTTATCACTTTTGATTATCTTCTCAAAGAACTGGCTTTAAGTTTTATTGGTCTTTGCTCTTGTTTCCTTCATTTTTCTTCATTTATTTCTGACCTGATCTGCATGATATCTTCCCTTCTGCTAACTTTGAGTGTAATTTTTTTCTTATTCTTTCTCTAATTGCTTTAGCTGTAAGGTTAGGTTGTTTATTTGAGATTTTTCTTCTTTTTTGAAGTAGGATTGTACTGCTCTAAACGTCCCTTTTAGAACTGATTTTGCTGCATCCCATAGGTTTTGGGTCATCATGTTTTCATTGTCATTTGTTTCTAGGTAGTTATTGATTTCTTCAGTGATCTCTTGTTTATTTATTAGTGTATTGTTTAGCCTCCATGTGTTTGTATTTTTTACAGATTTTTTTCCTGTAATTGATATCTAGCCTCATAGCATTGTGGTTGCAAAAGATACTTGATAAGATTTCAATTTTCTTATATTTACCAAGGCTTGTTTTGTGTCCCAAGATATGATCTATCCTGGACAATGTTCCATGAGAATTTTAGAAGAAAATGTATTCTGGATTTTTTGGATGGAATGTCTATAAATATCAATTAAGTTCATCTTGTTTAATGTGTCATTTAAAGCTTGTGTTTCCTTATATATTTTCATTTTGGATGATCTGTCCATTGGTGAAAGTGGGATGTTAAAGTCCCCTACTGGGATTGTGTTACTGTCGATTTCCCCTTTTGTGATTGTTAGCATGTGCCATATGTATTGAGTTGTTCCTATTTCGGGTGCATAAATATTTACAATTATTATATCTTATTCTTAGATTGATCCCTTGATCATTATGTGTCCTTCTTTTTGTCTTGTAATAGTCTTTATTTTAAAGTCTATTTTGTCTAATATGAGAATTGCAACTCCAGCTTTCTTTTGATTTCCACTTGCATGGAATATCTTTTTCCATGTCCTCACTTTCAGTCTGTATGTGTCCCCAGGTCTGAAGTAGGTCTCATGTAGAAAGCATATATATGGGTCTTGTTTTTATATCCATTCAGCCAGTCTGTCTTTTGGTTAAAGCATTTAATCCATTTATATTTAAAGTAGTTATTGATATGTATGTTCCTATCACAATTTTCTTAATTGTTTTGGGTTTGTTATTGTAGGTCTTTTCCTTCTCTTGTGTTTCCTGCCTAGAGAAGTTCCTTTATCATTTATTATAAAGCTGGTTTTGTGGTGCTGAATTCTGTTAGCTTTTGCTTGCTTGTAAAGGTTTTAACTTTTCTATTGAATCTGAATGAGATCCTAGCTGGAAAGATTAGTCTTGGCTATAATTTTTCCCTTTCCTGCCACACCGTTCTGCCTTGAAGATGTTCTGCTGAAAGATCAGCTGTTAACCTTATGGGGATTCCCTTGTATGTTCTTTGTTGTTTTTCCCTTGCTGCTTTTAATATTTTTTCTTTGTATTTAATTTTTCATAGTTTGATTAATATGTGCCTTGGCGTGTTTCTCCTTGGATTTATCCTGTATGGGACTCTCTGTACTTCCTCTACTTGATTGCCAATTTCCTTTCCCATATTAGGGAAGTTTTCAACTATAACCTCTTCAAATATTTTCTCAGACACTTTCTTTCTTTCTTCTTCTTATGGAGCCCCTATAATTCAAAAGTTGCTGTGTTTAATATTGTCTCAAAAGTCTCTGAGACTGTCCTCAATTCATTTCCTTCTTTTTTCTTTATTCTGCTCTGCAGTAGTTATTTCCACTATTTTATCTTCCAGATCATTTATCCATTTGTCTACCTCAGTTATTCTGTTACTGATTCCTTCTAGGGAATTTTTAATTTCAGTTATTGTCTTGTTCATCATTGTTTGTTTGCTCTTTAGTTCTTCTAGGTCCTTGTTAAAGTTTCTTGTATTTTCTCGATTCTATTTCCATGATTTAGATTATCTTTACTATCATTACTCTGAAATCTTTTTCAGGTAGACTGCCTATTGCCTCTTCATTTCCTTGTTCTGGTGGGTTTTTACCTTGCTCCTTCATCTGCTATGTATTTCTTTGTCTTCTCATTTTGTTTAACTTACTGTGTTTGGGGTCTCCTATTTCACAGGTTGCAGGTTCATAGTTCCCATTGTTTTTGGTGTCTACCCCTAGTGAATGAGTTTGTTTCAGTGGCTTGTGTAGGCATCCTGGTGGAGGTGACTGGTGCCTGTGTTCTGGTGGGTGGAGCTGGATCTTGTCTTTCTGGTCAGCAGGGCTCTGTCTGATGGTGTCTTTCGGGGTGTCTCTGAACTTAGTATCATGTTATTCAGCCTTTCTGATAATCGTGGTGTTGTATTCCTGTCTTGCTAGTTGTTTGTCCTGGAACATCCAGCACTGGAGCTTGCTGGTCCTTTGGTGGAACTGGGTTTTAGCATTGAGATGGAACTCTCTGGCATAGCTCTCACCAACTGATATTACATGGTGCTGTGTGGTCTGCCTTGGTCCAGTATCCTGACCTCAGCTCTCCTGCCTCAGAGGCTCTGGCCTGACACCAGGTGGGAGCACCCAAACCCTGTCAGCTACATGGCTCAAAAGAAAAGAGAGGGAAAAAAAAGAAAAAACAATTAAAAAATAAAATAAATTATTAAAATAAAAAAGAGGAGTTCAACCAAAGCAGTAAACAAATCCCCCAATGATTACAAGCACTAAAAACTAAGATAAACATAAAAGTCAAAAACTAATCATTTGCAGACAGAAAACCCTAAGTCTACAGTTGCTCCCAAAGTCCACCACCTCAATTTTGGGATGATTCATTGTCTATTCAGGTGTTCCACAGATGCAAGGCTTATGAAATTGATCATGGGAATTTAATCTGCTGCTCTTGAGCCTGCATGGAGAAATTTCCCTTTCTCTTCTTTGTTTACACAGCTCCTGGGGTTCAGATTTTGTTTTGGCCCCACCTCTGCATGTAGTTCATCCTCAGGCAACTGTTCCCACCCAGACAGGATGGGTTTAAAGAAGCAGCTGATTAGAGGGCTCTTGCTCACTCATGCCAGGGGGACAGTGGGGTACAGTAGTCACAATTGGAATGCAGGGCAAGCCTGCAGCAGCAGAGGGCAGCATGTTTTTCCAACAGCCTGAGACATGCTCAGTGTTGTCCTGGGGAGGTTGTCCCTTGATCACAGGACCCTGGCAGTGGTGGCTGGCACAAGCTCCCAGGAGGTGGTGTGGATAGTGACCTGTGCTTACACACAGGATTCTTGGTGGCAGTAGCAGCAGCATTAGTGTTTCATGCCCATCTCTGTGGTCTCAGCTGATAGCCGTGGCTCATGCCTGTCTCTGGATCTCACGTAGGCAGTTCTCTGCCTTCTTTGGGCACATAGGGATGGAATCCCCTCTCCTCACTCACACTGAAACAATGATCTCTTGCCTATTCCACAGACCCAAACATTTTCCCGAACACCCTCCTAGCTAGCTGTGGTGCACTAGTCTCCTCAGACTGTCTTCATGCAGCCAACCCCAGTCCTCTCACTCAAGTCTGACCTATGAAGCCTGAGCCTCAGCTCCCAGCCCCACCCACCATGGCAGGTGAGCAGACAAGCCTCTCAGGCTGGTGAATGCTGGTTGGCACCAATCCTTTGTGCGGGAATCTCTCCATTTTGCCCTCTGCACCCCTTTTGTTGTGCTCTCTTCTGTGGCTCTGAAACTACCCCTCACCCACCCATCATCTTCACCAGTGAAGGGACCTCCTAGTGTGTGGAAACATTTCCTCCTTCACAGCTCCCTCCCAGATGTTCTGGTCTCATCCCTATTCTTTTGTCTCTGTTTTTCCCTTTTTTCTTTTGCCCTACCCAGATATGTGGGGACTTTTATCCTTTTGGGAAGTCTGAGGTCTTCTGTCAGCATTCAGTAGGTGTTCTGTAGGAGGTGTTCCACATGTAGATGTATTTTTTATGTATCTGTGGGGAGGAAGGTGATCTCTAGGTCTTACTCCTCCGTCATCTTGAAGGTCCCCTCTCTCTCCTATTTTTAACAATGGAAATTTTCATCTCAGCATAACTAAGGTTATATCTGTGTATTTCCAAAATATTTGAATGTGGCAAAGTGAAAAATCAATTGCTACAGTAGAACAATAAGTCTAGATTTCTGTGGTATAAACAGTCTTACTGTAACATCTAGAAATCTAAACATTTAGAAAAATATTTTCCTCTGTATATTGATTGGTAAAAATGAGGATATTTATAATGCTATGATAATAATTTCACCTGAAAATAAAATTTCTGTATACTAATTACATCTCCAGTTTAATATATCACTTGATTGGCATGATATGAATGCTACTGGTCATCTACTAGAATATTATTGTTATGTATCTTTAGCTTTTATAAAAACGAGTTAGCCCAATTACCTATTTTCAAGTTATAAGATTATTGTGACATTTATCCATATGTATTAAATAAATAAAGCTCACATAATCCTCTAATTTTAGTACCCAAGATATGGTCATTACCGGTATTGTGACACAAGGTCAACCACCTATATATCAAATCAAATATTTATTTTAAAAATGATGTATTTGTTAATATTTTCCTTTTAATGGAATGCAGTGATGTTGCTCCTTCACTCTATTTATTTTGATAAGAATAGTAAGTGGTAGATTTTAGCATTCTAGTATCACTAGAGTACAAGCACTGAGCAAGGTAAGATGCTTCTTGCAGAAACTTGACCTGTATATCCTGGTGTTTGGGAAGCCAATTAGAGACCAGTTGGAACTAATAATGATTTCTGAGCCAGGAAAAATGTATGCAATATGAGTAAATTAAACTTCCAGGATGCAGCAGGGCAAAGATAATGAGTTTCCTGTATGTTATGAGAGCACAGCAATTATTAGATTTAATAGAATGAAATACAATGTGTTTTATTCAAGAGAGTTACCTATTATGGAGTGAGGCTTCTACACATGCATAGGCCAAAGACAAAGTGATAATATATCATACAGAGAGTGCATCTCATTTTCAATGTTACATAATCTCATAGGTCACTAGGTGTCTGAAGCAATCACACAAAACAAAGAGTCAGATGGCACCAAAATCAGATTCTCATAAAATCAGTAATTAGGATTCTTTGATTGCTTGTCACTTCTACCATACGTCAATGTGGAGGAGACAAAAATAGAACAGAAAGACCTAGAAGAGGGAGGAGTAAGGACATTGAGGGTACGTCATCTCTTTCCCCACTGCAGATTTTCTAATCTGGTTCAAGCATAAGCCAAAGCAGAAACACTATAAATTGGGTGATGAAAAATTTCTTATTTAGGTTAGAATGGTCACTTTAATAAGTAACTTATTAAAATATGAGACAAAGCTCATACTTGAAAGTGATGGAAAGTCTATGGAATTTATTCAAGATACTATTCATGGCTAAGGAAGAGATATGAAAGATTGTGAGTTCAAAGGACACAGAGGAAGGGAAAAAATGGGTGATTTATTATTTACTCCCTAAGGAGTTTATCTCTTTAAGTAGGTTAGTTACATATAAATGCAGATTTACTACTTCTAAATATGAAGATATAGTGCCTGGTAGATACAGGAAGAAACTATGATAATTATTAATATTTTGGTATTTTGAAAATATACTAATGGGCATGATTTTTTCCTATCTCAATGTAATGGAATATAGGACTAGAGAACTGAACATTTTATAAGAAAATGCAGTTTAAAAAAATCAGACCACATTTATTTTATCTGTTAGAATAAAAATAGTTATACTGTTGATTCCTGCAAATCTATTTGGGCTAGAAAACATAAATATTTTATTGTAAAATATAAATTAAAATTATTTTTAGACTGTATTTCTCCAAATATAGTGAATTTTTAATACACAATTTTTGATTACCTATAATAGAAGAGAAATTCAGTGAAAAAATGGTGGTGTCTATTAGCCAATATTCCATTTGTAAAATTCTGGAAATACAAAGAAGAATGAAAAATGAGCCATGACAGGAAGCAATGCTAAAAAATCAAGCAAAAACATTCTTACATTGTGCTGTAATTTCTATTTACCTTTCATGTATTTTTAAATATTAATTTTAGACAATTTGATCCAAATGTGAGCTGTAAAAATAATTTAAAAACTAGTGTACTGAACAAGCGGGTTAATTAGGTCCAGTGTAAGGAATTAGTGCACCAGAATGGTGGTCAATAGCCTTTTCCAGTATCAAAGGGAGGGAGAAATCCTAAGGAAATTAGGTGAAGAATAGTCAAATTTTCCTTATTCTCAAGTCACTCACTGAACTTTATGAAACCAAAATAAAGTCCTTATTCCTATGTTTTGCCTGAGTTAAGCAAAGTAATGATAATTATAATAATGAACAGGTAATAGGATTCAGGTTTCACCCTTTATTTAGCTATTATAACTTAATGCTGATTATCTTGACATTTGTTAAATTATAGCAATTAATATTTAGAAAAATATGTCACTGTTAACTTTTAAGCAAAAACAATTTTAAAAAGGTAAATTTTGCATTGTCCAAAACAAAATTTCACCAGTATTATACAATAGGCAGATCTCTCAAGATAGAAACTGGGAGATTAAAAATTATCTTGAGAGAAATAAAAATGAAATAGCAATATACTAATGGTTATGAAATGCAGCAAAAGCAGTTTTAAGAGGGAAGTTTATATGATAAATACCTACACTAAGAATAAAACAAGACTTCAAATAAATAACCTAAAATTACACTTTTAGGAATTAGAAAAAAAAAACAAAAAAACCCACTAAATCCAAAGGTAGCAGAAGGAAGTAAATAATAAAAGTCAGAACAGAAATAAATAAAATAGAGAATAGAAAAGCAAAAGAAAAAATAAATGAAACTAAAAGCTGTTTAAGATAAAATTGACAAACCTTTAGCTAGACTTACTAAGAAAAAAAGGGAGAAGATTCAAATTAAAAATCAGAAATGAAAGAAGAGTCATAACATATGTAACAGAAATAAAGGATCATAAGAGACTACAGTGAATGATATAAGCCAAAAAATTGGATAACCTAGATGAGTTGATAAGACCTAGAAACATAAAATGTAACAAGAAAAAGAAAGTCTGAACAGACCTATAGTTAGTCTGGATATTGAATCAATAATACAAATCCTCCCAACAAGTAAAAATCCAAGAACAGATTGTTTCACTATTGAATTTTACCAAATATTTAAAGAATTAACACCAATCCATTTCAAACCCTTCCAAGCAATTGAAGTGTAGAAAACACTTTGAGGCTAGCATTATCCTGACACCAAAACCAGGTAAAGACACAATGGGAAAAGAAAACTGCAGGCCAACATCCATAATGAATGTAGACATAAATATCCTCAGCAAAATACCAACAAACTGCATTCAACATCACATCTGTGACCAAGTAGAATTTATCCCTAGGGTGCAAGAATTGATCAACATATGAAAATTGATCAATGTTATAAGTCACAGTATTGGAATAAAGTTTAAAATTTAATTGATAGTCTCAATAGGTACAAAAGAAGAATTTGACAAAATTCAAAGCGCTTATGATAAAAAGAACTCATCAAATATGCAATTTAGGGAAAGTATTTGACCATAATAAAGGTCATGCACAGCTAACATTATACTCACTGTTAAAAAATTGCAAGTTTTTCTTCTGATATCAAAGACAAGGCAAGTTTTCCCAATCTCACTCTTCTGTTCAACATAATAGTAGATGTCCTAGCCAGAGCAATTAGGCAAGAAAAAGAAATAAAAATTAACTAAATCAGAAAGGAAGAAGTAAAATTATCTCTTTTCAGATCTTATATGTAGAAAACCCTAAAGACTCAAAAAATTGTCAGAGGTAATAAAAATAAATAAATTCAGTAAAGTTGCAGGATACAAAATCATCTTTAAAAAATTACTTTTCTAAATACTAACAATAAGTTATCTGAAAAGGAAATTAAGAAGATCATCCCATTTACAATAGCACCACAAATAATAAAATATTTAGGAGTAAACTTAACTAGATATGAAAAATTTGTACACTAAAATCCATGAAACTTTGTTGAAAGAAGTTAAACAGGACATGAGCAAGTAGAAAGGCACTGATATTGATGGATTGGAACTGCTAATATTGTTAAATGTCCATACTACTTAAAGCAATGTACACAGTTAATGCAATCCTTACCATAACCCCAGTGGCATTTTTATAGAAACAGAAAATCAATTCTAAAATCCATACTGAACCACAGAAGACCCAAAAAGCCAGTCAATCTTGAGAAAGGAGAACAAACCTAGAAACATCACCCTTCCTGATTAAGAAATATATTTCAATAGTATGGTACTATTATAAAGACATACATATACAAATGAAACAAAATAGAAGGCCCAGAAATAAATCCACACATGTATGTCAATTAATCTTTTATGAGAATGCCAACAATATACAACAGGGGAAGGATAGTCTCTTCAACAAAATGGTATTGGGAAAACTGGATATCCACAAAGAAAAGAATGAAATTGTAGCTTTATCTAACACCTTACATAAAAATCAACACAAATGGATTAAAAACTTAAAAGTAGGGCTTCCCTGGTAGCGCAGTGGTTGAAAGTCTGTCTGCCAATGCAGGGGACACAGGTTCATGCCCAGGTCTGGGAAGATCCCACATGCCACGAAGTGGCTGGGCCCGTGAGCCATGGTCACTGAGCCTGCGTGTCCAGAGCCTGTGCTCTGCAATGGAAGACGCCACAACAGTGAGAGGCCCGTGTACCGCAAAAAAAAAAAAAAAAAAAAAAAAAAAAAAAAATTAAAAGTAAAACCCAAAACTATAAAATTGCCAAAGAAAACATTTTAAAAAAAGCTTCATGGCATTAGTTTTGGCAATAATTTTATGGGTATAACACCAACAGTACAGGAAACTAAAGCAAACATGGACAAGTAGGATTACATCAAACTACAAAGCCTTTGCTTAATCAACAGAGTGAAAAGAATGGGGGAGAATATTTGCAAACTATATATGTGATAAGGAATTATTTTTAAAATATATAAGGAACTCCTACAACTTAATAGCAACAAACAAACCAAAAAACAAACAAACAAACAAAACAAAATGAATAATCCAATTTCAAATGTGCTTTAAAGACTTGAATATACATACAAATGGCCAACAGATATATGAAAAGATGGTCAATATCAGTAAAACATCAGCAAAATACAAATCAAAACTACAATGAAATACCTCACTCAGGTCCGGCTTTTAACTATTAAAAAAAAAAAAAAAAAGACCAGTGTTAGTGAGGATATGGAGAAATCAGAACCCTTGTTTACTCTTGCTGGGACTGCAAAATAGTGCAGCCACTATGGAAAATGGGGGTTCTTCAAAAAATTAAAAGTAGAACAACCTTATGATCTAACAATCCCAATTCTGGGTATTTACAAGAATTGAAACCATGATCTCAAAGAGATCCCATTATCATTGCTCTCCCATGTTTATTGCAGCACTATTCACAGTAGTCAAACAGCTTATCCATCAACAGATAAATGGATGAAGAGAATGTGGCATACACTTAAAATGGGATATTATTCAGCTTTAAAAAAGAAGAAAATTCTGCAATATGCAATTAAATGAATAAATCTGAAGGACATTATGTTAAATGAAATAAGCATTGAATGACAAATATTACGTCATTTTACTTAGTCTTAGAATGGTGGTTGTCAGGAGCTGGGTGGAAGGAGAAATGTTGAGTTGCCAATCAAAGAGCTTGAAGTTTCATTTAAGCAATAAAAATGTTTTATACATCTGTTGAACTACTTGTTCAAAAACTTGTTGAGAGTAGATTTCATGTTGTGTTCTACCACAATAAAATAAAATTTATAAAATTTTAATATTACTTAATTTAGAATTGGATATAATGTGAATAACACTTCATTAAATTGTCTCATCAAGAAAGTTATTGTGTCCCCACCCTTACCACCCTTCAGAAATTCTTTAAGAAAAAGCAAAAGTTAACAAAAAATCAAATAAAAACAAAAATAGAGTAGAAAACCAAAAAAGAAAAAAAAAAAGAAAAAAATTTTTTTGTTGTTGTTGATAACCTCTTAGAGCAGCAATCCCCAAACATTTTGGCACCAGGGACCAGTTTCATGGAAGAAAATTTTTCCACGGATGGTCGGGGAATGGTTCAGGCAGTAAAGTGAGTGATGGTTCAGGTGAAAATGCGAGCAATGGGGAACGGCAGATGAAGCTTCGCTCACTTGCCCACTGCTCACCTCCTGCTGTGTGGCCTGGTTCCTAACAGGTCACAGACCAGTACTGCTCAATGGCCTGGGGGTTGGGAACCCCTGTTCTAGAGGAAGAAACAAATTGAGAGTCTCTTCAAGTTCTCTGCAGATCAAAATAGCTTTTTTTATTTTATATATATATAAAATGTCAATATTAACAACTATTTTCAGATGTAGAGCTCATGTTGTGCAACCAGATAAACCTAGCTCACATTTTAAGTTCTACTAATTATTAGCTATATTACCTACAATCAGCTTCTTAATGCTGTTGTGCTTCTGTTATTCTACCTAAAAATAGAGATATTAATATGCATCTCACAGAACTGTATTGAAAATGAGAGTATTTGAGTCATATTTTACAATTTTAAAAAAATCTTTACTTTCTTATATGATTTTTAGGACTTCAATGGATTCATCAAGGCTCTTGTTTTATTGTTCAACACCACAGAGATTTCTAAGTGATATTTCAGAGGGATTAAAAAAGTGTATCAACATTCAGTGACAAATTTCCTTGGACAAATTTATAATGTTACTTCCTATAAATAACATCAACATTGAACATACTTTAGTCTAAAATACAAAAATATTATTTTATGAAAAGAATAACAGACTAGTTATATAATGAAACTGAATCAGGATAGTGTACTTGTTAAATTGGTAATGTGATCTATTAATATATGAGGATTAATAATTTGTCCATCACTTTATAAGTTTTGCTTTCTGATCATACTTGATAAAATACTGATGATACATATATAGCCAGATTATGCAGATAGATAGAAAGTAACAAAAAATCAAAGAGACATATTTCTCTTCATCAATGTCAAATTGTACTCTCTTATCCAGTGAACTGATAATTACATCATTTACCTTTAATTTTGAAAGATAATCTATTTGACTTATACATCTGGTAATTCCTGCCACAGAAATAGATGAGATTGGGCTTTTGAGTTTATCATCATAGCCACAAGAGAATTTAATGAGCAACGTTTGTTCAGTAAGGAGACGATTCTTTGGCAGTACATTTTCATTTGCAGGCCAGGATATGGAAGATTAATGCATGCTTTCTAATTGTTCCTTTTATGATTGATGTAGGAAGGCTTTTTGTCTGCATAAATTTGTCAAAAGAAATCTTAAAATGACCTCTCCTCAGCTTAGAAAGCACAAATTTCACAATTTTATTGTCATCAAAAAAAATGTTGATGTAGCAGTGACCTGAGCTGTATTTGTGTATACTTTTATATTGCTTAAATGTTCCCTAAAAGAGCTAAGAAATAATAGACATTATTTTTATTTTTTCTATTGTAATCTATTTTTAGTTATTAGTAAGAAATCATAGGTAAGGAAATAATAATATTATTATAATTATTATAATAATCATACAAAATTAATATATCAATATATATGTAAAAGTTTTCTCTAATTTGTAAATAATTAGATCCTTCAAAGTCAGCCATATCTAATTTTGGTGACCATATTTAAAGGCGATTCAGGTAAACTAGGAAAGAAGCAGTGAGGATACAAAATTATAAAAGAAATAGGAACTTTAACTTCTGTAATAATAAATGAATCCCTACCTGACTGACTCTCCTAATAAAAAAATCAAAACTATTATATATAAACATATTACCCTGGAAAAAGCAGCTTCTGGAAAGCACTAGTGTGAAAGATGCAGACAGATTCTCCTGGGGAGTTTAGACTTAGAGAAGAGGAATTGTATGAACTGAGTTTTTATTTTTTGATCCAATATATTGTTACAGGGTTACCTAATGGAAAGGCACACAAACTTCCAGCCAAGAGATCCAGAACACTAAAGGCATGGAATTTCTGGCTAGTAAAATAGATGAGTAAAATCCTAGAAGGATTTAGGAGATATCAAATTCTAACTATCCACAACCCAGATTAATCCCTGAAATAGAGTGAACTGAGACCAAAGATGCTGTCCAAGAGATAGTATTTACTGTTGAACTCCAAGACAACTGTCTGCTAAAACAAATAAATCATATTTACTTGACAAAAATAACAGAATCCAGAATCTCCACAACTTAACATTCATAATGTCTAACTTACAATTCAACAGTGTCCTAGTAAAAGCTACAAAGAAAATTTAACACATTCTCAAGTGAAAAGAATATCAAATAAGACTAACTCTGAGATAATTCAGATGTCCAAATTATTTGACAAGGATTTTAAAGCAGCTACTAAGACCACCTAAAATAAATTAAAATAGAATGTATTCTCAATGAGAAAATATAGAAAAAAATGAGTAGAGAAATAGAAATGATATTTTAATAGAGTTTAAATATTGTAAAACATGTACAAAATAAAAATGATAACTGGGGGGATCCATATAAATTATACAGTAAAAACAGAAAAAAATGAAATAAAAGTAAACATAGCCTCAGAAACTGGTAGATAATATTCAATGGTACAGCATCTGTACATTTGGAGTAAAAGAAGAAGAGGAAAGAGAATGAGAGAGAAAAATACTTGAGTAAATAATGGCCAAAATGTTTCCCAAATTTGCTGAGAGACAAAAATTGACAGCTATGAAATGTTAAAGAAAAAAAGCACAAAGAAGCAACTCTTATGCCAGCACTGGAAGGCAAAGAAAAAAAAAACAAATCTTTAAAGTAGTAAGAAAAAAATGAGACATTCATTGCATACAGTGGGGCAACAATTTGATTAATGGCTAATTTCTTACCAGAAAACAAATAAGTCAATCAATCAATAGAAGAATGGATAAAGAAGATGTGGTATATATATAAACATTAGAAAACATAAGAAAAACCAAAGGCTTATTCTTTAAAAGTATTGGAAAACTAATTATTCACTACCTTCATTGATGAAAACAAATAGAAAGGCAAAAAAATCACGGATATGTGGAATAAAGAATGGACATTACTATATAGTCTAGACATATTAAAAGTATATGAAATTGAATATAATGAACAAGTTCTGCTCAGCATTTGCACCTCTTACCCTGGACAAATGATCATATAATTTTTTTCTCTATAAGAAAATGAAAACCGTTTGTTGATTCTGAAATATTACACTAACTTTGAATTCCCCAAATTAATTCCTCTTGGTTATGATTCATTATCTTTTTGTATTGTATATTCCATTGGTGAATTTTTTTTTTACGGATTTTTCCATCTATATCAATGAGGATTGTTGATGGGTATGTTTCTATTTTTCTAATGTCTTTTTTTTTGCAATACACGGGCCTCTCACTGTTGTGGCCTCTCCCATTGTGGAGCACAGGCTCTGGACGTGCAGGCTCAGTGGCCATGGCTCACGGGCCCAGCCACTTCGTGGCATGTGGGATCTTCCCAGACTGGGGCACGAACCCGTGTCCCCTGCATCAGCAGTTGGACTCTCAACCACTGTGCCACCAGGGAAGGCCCTCTAATGTCTTTTAATTAGCTATAAGAACAACGTTAGCCTTACATTTAGGTCTTTAATCCATTTTGAGTTTATTTTTGTGTATGGTGTTAGGAGATGTTCTAATTTCATTCTTTTGCATGCAGCTGTCCAGTTTTCCAAACCACTTATTGAAGAGGCTGTCTTTTATCCATTGTATATTCTTGCCTCCTTTGTCAAAGATAAGGTGACCATATGTGGGTGCGTTTATCTCTGGGCTTTCTATCTTGCTCCATCGATCTATATTTCCGTTTTTGTGACAGTACCATACTCTCTTGATTAATGTAGTTTTGTAGTAGAGTCTGAAGTCAGGGACCCTGATTCCTCCAGCTTACTTTTTCATTCTAAAGATTGCTTTGGCAGAAGACTTAAATAGACTTTTCTCCAAAGAAGTGATACAGATTGCCAACAATCACATGAAACAATGCTCAACATCCCTAATCATTAGAGAAATGCAAATCAAAACTACAATGAGGTATCATCTCACACTGTTTGGAATGGCCATTATGAAAAAATATACAAACAATAAATGTTGGAGAGGCTGTGGAGAAAAGGGTACTCTCTTGCACTGTTGGTGGGAATGTAAATTGATACAGCCACTATGGAGAATAGTATAGAGGTTCCTTAAAAAGCTAAAAATAGAGCTACCATATGACCCAGCAATCCCAGTACTGGGCATATACCCTGAGAAAACCATAATTCAAAAATAGTCATGTACCACAATGTTCATTGTAACACTATTTACAATAGCCAGGACGTGGAAGCAACCTAAGTGTCCATCAACAGATGAATGGATAAAGAAGATGTGGCACATATATACAATGGAATATTACTCAGCCATAAAAAGAAACAAAATTGAGTTATTTGTAGTAAGGTGGATGGACCTAGATTCTGTTATACAGAGTGAAGTAAGTTAGAAAGAGAAAGACAAATACCATATGCCAGCACATAAATTTGGAATCTAAAAAAAAAAAGAAAAAAGAAAAAACGTTTTGAAGAACCTAGGGGGAGAATAGGAATAAAGATGCAGACGTAGTGAATGGACTTGAGGACATGGGGATGCAGGGGAAGGGGAAGCTGGGACAAAGTGAGAGAATAGAATTTACATATATATACTACTAAATGTAAAATAGATAACTAGTGGGCAGCAGCTGCATTGAACAAGGAGATCAGCTTGGTGATTTGTGACCACCTAGAGGGGTGGGATATGGAGGGTAGGAGGGAGATGCAAGAGGGAGGGGATATGGGAATATAAGTATACATATAGCTGATTCATTTTGTTATACAGCAGAAACTAACAACATTGTAATGCAATTATACTCCAATAAGGATGTAAATAAATTTTTTTTAAAGAGAGCAATGTTGACCTATATAATGTGTTGAGGAGTACCTCCTCATCTATTTTCTGAAAATATTTGTGAAAGGTTGATATTAATTTGTTTCTATATGGTTGATAGAATTGAATATTGTAGCTATTTGAGTCTAAAGTTTTCTTTTGGAGACTGTTTATAAATTACTAACTCAATGCTCCTTATTGCTATAGAGCTGTTCAAGTTTTCTATGTTATTTTGTGTTATTTTTGGTATTTGTGTTTTGCAGAACATTTGTTCACTACATCTACTTTTTCAAATATTCTGACAAAGTTTTGTTTAACACATTCCTTTACTATCCTTTTAATATCTGTAGGACGTGTACTCTGGCATTTGATTAAGTGTAGCTATATAGATCAAATAATAAAATAGAGTTCAAATTGACCCAAAGTTTTACAATCAACTTAATAATGCTTCCAAAGTAAAAAATGAGGAAAAATAAATTTTGACCATAAAAGGAATTTTTGCACCATGTCAAAAAGACATAATTTATCATAGACACACCCATTTACATGTTGTAATTGTAAGAGCTATAATAAAATCTTTGTGATACTTTGGCACATTTTCTTAAACAGGACAGAAAGATAATTAAAATCAAAAGCAAAAAGTAAATATACTTACATATTTTTCTCTTCAAATGATATTTTTAAAAACATTATGACACAAATTGAGAGAAAATATTTTTAAATGTGTAGAGTTGGCCCTTGAACAACACAGATTTGAACTGTGCAGGTCCATTTACATGCAGTTTTTTCAATAAACATATTGGAAAAATTCTTGGAGACTTGTGACTTTGAAAAAACTCACAGATGAAACATGTAGTCTAGAAATATTGAAAAAAATTTTAAAAGTTAGGTATGTCATAGATACATAAAATGTATAGAGATACCAATTTATTTTATCATTTGCTACCATAAAATATACATAAATCTATTATAAAAAGTTAAAATTTCTCACAACGTGTGCACACAAACAGACTACATGACACCATTCACAGTGGTGAAAATGTAAACAAATGTAAAGATACAGTGTTAAATAATAATTGCATAAAATTAACTGTAGTACCTACTTTATGACTGTAGTGTTTTTGTAGTCACCACCTCTTGCTTTTGTGGTGATTTCAAGTGTTGCAAGTATACCTGCTTAAAGAGCCATGTGATGCTAATGATCTCCTCTTAAGCAGTTCCTCTCTCCAGTAAACTGCATATTGTGGTAAAAAGTGACCTCCTTTAGTTCACATGTAATTTTAATCATGTTCAGTGCAATACTATAAAACTTGAATAACATCATGGGACCCATATTAAATTCCACTAATGAAATGGGAAGTATGCCCAAGAAGCAGAGAAAAGTTAATATATTACAAGAAAAAGTTGAATTACTTAATAAGTACCATTGAGGTCTGCTGTTGCAGACCAGTTTAAGATAAATTAATCCAGCATAAGGACTACTGCAAAAAAGTAAAGAAAATTCAAGAAACCATCACTCCAGCAATGCCAACACGTGCGAGAACCTTGCACTTTTGTGAAATACGTTTTTAATCTAGTATTGAAATTGCAGCTTTTTTGTGGATGCATGATTTCTATAAGGCATACTGCTGGAGAAAACAGTGCCCAGATATTGTGCATGGCTTCACAACATTTATGACAGAGACAATTAAATAAATCATGAAAGAAATTGTGGATATGTCCAAAAAAAAAAAAGTGGCAGTGAAGATTTTAAATATATGAATCTAGGAGAAATTCAAGTGCAGATAGACACCACCCAGATGAATTAACAGAAGATGACTAGTTGTGTGCTTTGTAAACAATGCCAGATGATTAAGAAGATATAGAAGAAGCAGTGCCAGAAAACAAATTGACATTGGATAATCTGGCAGAAATGTTCTGATTATTCAAGACTGCTTTTGATTTCTTACGGACCTTTCTATGATAAGGACATTGAAACCAAAGCAAATGCTAGAAGAAAGATTGATACCATGTAGAAACAATTTTAGAGAAATGAAAAAGGAAAAAATCGCAGAAAATACGATGTATTTCCATAAAGTTATATCAAGTGTGTCTGCATCTCCTGTCTCCCCTTCCACCTCCTTCACCTTTTCCTCTCCTTCCATTCCTGAGAATTCAGGACCAACCCCTTCCCTTTCTCTTCCACCCCAGTCTACTCAATGTGAAGTAAATGAAGATGAACAGCTTTATAATGTTCCATTTCCACTTAATGAATAGTAAATAATCATCATGATGTACAGTTAATAAACTTATCTGTTGTGTAGTCTTCTAATAATTATAAGGCAAAAGTGTGAGACATTTTTGTGTAATCATTACCATCACCTAAGTATTCATTGTGTAGAATACTGTGTGTAAGACTTGTATTGAAGTGAACGTCTGTCCTTATATAGGCATAAGGAGAGTGCTACTTAGCATAAAATTAATAATGTGTTAGTTTTCTTACTGTTTTATAGCTTTCCTTTCAAAAAATTACATTATCTCACAGTATGTCTCTTTCTCATAATTGGAGACACTATGTATCAGCCTATCTTCACAGGTAAATTTTTTCAATGTAACGATGTTTCCAATATTGCTTTATGTATATGACTGTAATAATGTATGCCATAAAAATGTTATAACATTCATTCATTAGTGTATATACTAGGCTTACAGTGAAGCAATCTTTTCGATTGCACTAGGCTACCATAAAGCAATCATATTTCTGCTTCTTCATTATCAGTGCATGAATCATTATACTTGTACATAAATATGAATTTCTTTTTCACATTATCTTTTTTTTAACATCTTTATTGCAGTATAATTGCTTTACAATGGTGTGTTAGTTTCTGCTTTATAACAAAGTGAATCAGTTATACATATATATATATATATATGTTCCCATATCTCTTCCCTCTTGCATCTCCCTCCCTCCCATCCTCCCTATCCCACCCCTCTAGGTGGTCACAAAGCACCGAGCTGATCTCCCTGTTCTATGCGGCTTCATCCCACTAGCTATCTATTTTACGTTTGGTAGTGTATATATGTCCATGCCACTCTCTCACTTTGTCACAGCTTACCCTTCCCCATCCACATATCCTCAAGTCCATTCTCTAGTAGGTCTGTGTCTTTATTCCTGTCTTACTCCTTGGTTCTTCATGAAATTATTTTTTTTCTTAGATTCCATATATATGTGTTAGCATACGATATTTGTCTTTCTCTTTCTGACTTACTTCACTCTGTATGACAGACTCTAGGTCCATCCACCTCACTACAAATAACTCAATTTCCTTTCTTTTTATGGCTGAGTAATATTCTATTGTATATATGTGCCACATCTTCTTTATCCATTCATCCAATGATGGACACTTAAGTTGTTTCCATGTCCTGGCTATTGTAAATAGAGCTGCAATGAATATTTTGGTACATGACTCTTTTTGAAATATGGTTTTCTCAAGGTATATGCCCAGTAGTAAGATTGCTGGGTCGTATGATAGATCTATTTGTAGTTTTTGAAGGAACCTCCATACTGTTCTCCATAGTGGCTGTATGAATTCACATTCCCACCAACAGTGCAAGAGTGTTCCCTTTTCTCCACACCCTCTCCAAAACTAGACCCATATATATGCTGTCTACAAGAGACCCACTTCAGACCTAGGGACACATACAGACTGAAAGTGAGGGGATGGAAAAAGATATTCCATGCAAAGGGAAATCAGAAAAAAGCTGGAATAGCAATTCTCATATCAGACAAAAGAGATTTTAAAATAAAGACTATTACAAGAGACAAAGATGGACACTACATAATGATCAAGGGATTGATCCAAGAAGAAGATATAACAATTGTAAATATTTATGCACCCAACATAGGAGCACCTCAATACATAAGGCAAATACTAACAGCCAAAAAATGGGAAATCGACAGTAACACATTCATAGTAGGGGACTTTAACACCCCACTTTCACCAATGGACAGATTATCCAAAATGAAAATAAATAAGGAAACACAAGCTTTAAATGATAATTTAAACAAGATGGATTTAATTGATATTTATAGGATATCTTTTCATTTTTGATATCTAGTATACATATAAGCCACAGTGTTTTGTATCATACAAGACAATATTGATATAGGTAGTGACAGATGATTCATCTTTTAAACAAAGTAAACTTTGTATTGACAAATACAGTACAGTACTGTAAATGTGTTTTCTTTTCCATATGATTTTTCTTAATAACATTTTCTTTTCTCTAGCTTATTTTATTGTACAAATACAGTTTATAATACATATACCATACAAAATATGTGCTAATCACCTGTTTATGTTATTGGTAAGTCTTCCAGTCAACAAAAGGCTATTAATAATTATGTTCTGGGGAGAGTTAAAAGTTATATGGGATTTTAAACTGCATGGGGAGTCAGGGTCCTTAATCCCTGCATTTTTCAATGGTCAACTGTACTTGATAAAACTATTCTATCGATAACTTAGAAATAATATGAGTAAACTAATAAGAAAAATTAATAAAAAGTCAATATATTTTAATGAACAAGTCATCAAAGCATGAAAAAAAGCATAAGAAGAGAGGCTCAATTTTCATCTAGGAAATGAAAATTAAAAGACAGTGGCATATGACTACATAGACACTAGATGAATAAAGGTAAATAGCATACCAGTGCTAAGTGGTGATAAGAATGTGAAGCAACTAGCACTCATATATTGCTGGGGTAATAGACTGGTACACCTACTTTGGAAAACTATGTGGCAGTATATTTTTAAGTTGCGTGTACCCCTACAATACAACCCAGAAATCCCTCTCCTAGGTAATTTTCCACAAGAAAGAGAATTTATGTTCAGGCAAAGAATACCACATTAATGTTAATAGAAGTATTGTTCATAACATTACTTCCTAAAATTAGGAAGAAACATAAATGTCCATGAACTGGTGAATGTATAAGCCTATTTTAATATGAACATATCATTAAATACTTGAAAGTAAATAAAGAAATAAAATATCACCACAAACATCACCATGGATGAATTTCAAATGACTATAGTAAAAACCAAAGACTATAAAAAGTACAATTGATGTTTTATGAAATCCAGAAAAGGAAAAATGATAGTGAGAGAAAGCAGATCTGTGATTTTTGTGGGCTAAGAGGCAGTGGAACAGACTGACTATACAGGGCCGTGGAGGTGCATTTTAGGAGGATGGTGATCTTCCATATTTTGTTTGTTTGTTTAATTTTATTTTAGATTCCACATATTAGTGATGCAGTATTTGTTCTTTTTTGTCTACTTATTTCATTTAGTATAATCCCTTCAAGTCCATCCATGTTGTTGCAAATGTTTTTAATAGCTGAGTTGTATTCTACAATCTACTTATCCATTCATCTGTTGATGGACACTTAGAATGCTTCCATACCTTGACAATTGTAAATAATGTTTCTATGAACATTGGGGTGCATTTGTCTTTTCAAATTAGTATTTTCTTTTTGTTTCAGATATATACCCAGGAGTGGAATTGCTGGGTCATATGGTAGTTCTGTTTTTAGTTTCCTGAGAAACCTCCATAGTGTTTTCCTCAGAGGCTGCACCAATTTACATTCCCACCAACAATGTACAAGGGTTCCCTTTTCTCCACATCCTCACCAACATTTGTTATTTGTGTTCTTTTTGATGACAACTATTCTGACAGATGTGAGATAATATTTCTTTGTAGTTTTAATTTGCTTTTATCTGATGATTAATAATGTTCAGCATCTTTTCATGTACCTGTTGGCCATCTGTATGTCTTCTTTGGAAAAATGTCTGTTCAGGTCTTCTGCCTATGTTTTAATCAAGCTGTGTGTTTTCTTGATGTTGAGTTATATGTGTTATTAGTATATTTTGGATATTAACACTTTATTGGTTATATCATCTGCAAATATTTTCTCCTACTCAGTTGGTTATTTTTGTTTGTTTTATTTGTTGATGGTTTCCCTTGCTGAACAAAACTTTTATGTTTAATTAGGTCACATTTGTTTATTTTTGCTTTTACTTCATTTGTTTTAGGAGACAGAGCCAAAAAAAATACTCCTATGATTTATGTCAAAGAGTGTTCCACCTATACTTACAATCAAAATCCAACAATACATTAAAAGCATCATATACCATGATCAAATGGGATTTATCCCAGAAATGCAAGGAGCTTCCAATATCTAAAAATCAATCAATGCAATACACTGCATTAAAAACTGAGCAATAAAAACCATCTCAGTAGATGCAGAAAAAGTTTTTGGCAAAATTCAATATCCATTTATGATAAAAACTCTCCAGAAAGTGGACACAGAGGTAATGTACCTCAACCTAATAAAGGCTATATATGACAAGCCTGCAGCTAACATCGTACTAAACAGTGAAAAGCTGAAAGTCTTTCCTCTAAGATCAGGAAGAAGACAAGGATTTTATTCAATATAGTTTTGGGAGTCTTTGTCACAGCAATAAGACAGCAGTAAGAAAAATAAATAAAAGGGATCCACATTGGAAAGGAAGAAGTAAAACTGTCACTGTTAGCAGATGACATGATACTACATGTAGAAAACCTTAAAGATGTGAGCAGAAAATTATTAGAGGTCAACAATGAATTTCATAAAGTTGCAGGGTACAAAATTAATATACAGAAAGCTGTTGCATTTTTATACACTAACAATGAACTGTCAGAGAAATTAAGGTAACAATTTCATTTACAATCCCACAATAATAATAAAATACCTAGGAATAAACCTACCTAAGGAGGTAAAATACCTGTATTCAGAAAACTATGATATATTGATGAAAGTGCTGCTTGAAGACAACACAGAAAGATGGAAAGATATATTGTGTTCACAAACTGGAAGAATTAACATTGTTAAAATGACCATACTACCCAAGCCAATCCCTATTAAATTAAATGCAATCCCTATCAAAATACCAAGGGAATTTTTCACAGAACTAGAAAAAATAACTTTAAAATTTGTATGAAAACCCAAAAGACCCTGAATAGCCAAACCAATATTGATAAAGAAGAACAGAGTTGGAGGTATCATACTTCCTGACTTCAGACTATACTACAGAGCTACGGTAATCACACCAGTATTGCACTGGCACAAAACAGAGACATAGACCAGTGGAACAGAATAGAGAGCCCAGAAATAAACCCACCCACTTATGGTCAATTAATCTATGACAAAAGAGGCAAGAATATACAATGGAAAAAAGACAGTCTCTTCAATACGTAGTGCTGGGAAAACTGGACAGCTACATGTAAAAGAATGAAATTAGAACATTCTCTAACACCATACACAAACTAAACTCAAAATGGATCACAGACCTAAATGTAAGACCAGAAGCATAAAACTTCAAGTTATTCCATATCTAGATCATAGCAGTTGTTAGACAACTGTATACAGTAAAATTTTTTTTTAAATAAAAATAATAAAAATATAGTCAAAATCTATAGATTTTATTGTATGTTTAACACATTTTAATAAAATGGAAAAAATAGACAACATTCAAAAGAGCATCAGAGAAATACATGCGATTTGACAAAAGAAAGAGGCTAAATGATGATTGCAGAATACACTGCATTTTAACCTTTATGTATCTCAAAATGTTGTAAGGGAATTCTCCTTAATTTAAGAAAGAAATAAATATTGTGAAAATTTTAAGCATTGTTTCATTGGACATGTTTTAGAACATGTGTATCATTTGGCTATACTTATTTGTTAAAGTTTATAGGACAATTTGATGTAATGAGATGAAGATGACATCATTGTGTCATAGCTTGTAAACCTTCTCTTAGTGGAATATATATTTCTTAAATAACACAACATGGAACTCCTCATTTATAATTTATATGAAAAGGGTATTTCTATGTCAGAAACTCTGAATCTTGTGTCATTCCCTTATTACCAATATTCAGAGGGCATTTTGTGAGAGCCAGGTGTTACCTGTGTGTGCAGTGGGTACATCACAGGAGTGGAACCAGAAAATTATACAACACTGATCTTATCTAGGACTACTGGTGACCTAAATGTCATTCACTCTTGAAATGGAGAGAGAAAGAGAGAGAAAGGCCTTAACTTACTTTAATCTTATCTTTATTTTGCTTTATTTTATTTACTTCCTTATCCTTATTTTGCTTATCAATGTACGCAAGTCTTTCTTGAAAGGAAAGAAAGGTCTTTACCTTTATACCCTGGAATCACTTTGAAGAGGGTGATGTCTCTACACTTTAACCTTCAGGAATGTTTCCTTATATGTAACATTGTTATCTTTTTTTTTTTTTCTTTTTTTGCCAAGCTATGCAGCATGCAGGATCTTAGTTTCTTAGTTCCCAGACCAGGGATTGAACCTCTGTTTGCTGCAGTGGAAGTGCAGACTCTTAACCACTGGATCATCAGGGAAGTCCCTACATTATCTTGACAGTAAATGTCATAAATTTCTATATATATGACATTCATGGAGGAATATGTCCCCAAATGGGTGGTATTTTATATATCTTTTTAAATAAAATTCATAATTATAATATTTATATTGCATTTAAACAATAATTATCTTTGATAAGCATGGCATTGTGAATCAGAGATGAAATTTGCAATCTTTACCTAACATTTCTCAAATTTATTTCCACATTTTATTGTGATTATGCATTATGACAGAATCCTCATTCATAAAGCTAAATGCCAAAGACAATAGGTTTTATAGCTGTTTTAAAGAAAATTCAACAGAGTAAATTCAAAAATCTAATTAGCTTTATTTGGTGATTCATGAATTAAGCAGTATCCCATCTAACAGAAGGGTGCTCCAAGGAGCTGTATGAAATAGAAGACTTTTATAGGCAAAAGGAGGGTGGGACATGGAAGTTAAAAAAGTGGATTATTTCAGGCAAATTCTACTTCCCTTAGGGAAAAGCAGCGAGTCTTATCAGGCTGATTACTCACTAGTGTAGATCAGGATATTCCAAACTGATTCATTTAAATTCCACTGCTGGAAGAGGATGAAACTAAAAATAGGTTAGGTAGTAAATCTTAGTGGTGTTTATCATAAATGGCTCCATTTTGGACCTGTTGTTTCTTTTTTATAGAGCTTAACTTGCAATCTCAACCTATTCTTGAGAATCCTGAGGGGGAAAAGCAGAATATTTTTAAGTTAAATTACTACCTATATAAATCTTTGTAATAAACATAAATATCAAAATCTATTCAAAACTTAGTATAACACTGAAACGTTTGTTTGGATGAGAGCAATCACAGAGCAGAAATGCCTGAATTGAGTGTGGCACAGCATATATGCTCTGAAGCAAAGCATTTGTTAATCAATTTGGGATATGCAACAAGTCAAATATCTGAATTTGAAACTGAAAAGTTATGAATTCCTATCTCATCTATAATAGAGAGGCTAATAATGAATCTCTGATACAACCTTTCCTTCACAGGCATGCCGTTTTAGCTATGGACATAGTAAGAACCAAGTCTTCAAGTATGTGCCTTATAGCCCAGCTGGATTGGCTTTCCTATGTATGGACTAACTGCAGTCCCTGTGGAACACTGTACATTATGGGAATGCTTTATTTTTTAGTAATATTTCTATTTTTTATTATCTATATATACTCCCCATGTGTGTATGTGTGTCTTTTCTATAGTTTGCAATACAAAGAGGTAATTTCAACATATTAGCAATATTTTATCTTGTACAGTACAACATTATTGCATATTTAGGTCATGTAAATACTTTTATTCTTTCTGAGAACTATCAAAACTATGTTTTCTAACCTTCTTTTGGGAACTTCAGTTATCTACAGGCACATTGTTACCAAGGGAATCTAGTAGTTCTCAGCTCTAACTAACCTCACTTTCAAAATGTAAAAATTTTCAGCATTCCTGGGCTTCCCTGGTGGCACAGTGGTTAAGAATCCGCCTGCCGATGCAGGGACACGGGTTCGTGCCCTGGACCAGGAAGATCCCACGTGCCACGGAGTAGCTGGGCCCGTGAGCCATGCCCGCTGGGCCTGAGCGTCCGGAGCCTGTGCTCCTTAAAGGAAGAGGCCACAGCAGTGAGAGGCCCGTGTACCACAAAAAAAAAAAAAAAAAAAAATTCAGCATTCCAAAGGGGAATATTACAAATATAACTCATATGTTTATAAAAATTGCACTGTTTTTCATTTTGCTACAATTGCAGACTGCTTCCTCTGCCCAAATAATAGTTGAATCTTGCATATGCCACTCCTAGCTACAGTGTAATTATTTACAAGCAAGAGTTATGATATGTAATATAAGGGTATAAATAAAATACTCTGAATTGCTGTGCACCGACTATAATTTACTTTTGTGTTGTATTACAACACTTGGTTCAAGTTCTCAATTTTAGACCTTAAAAACTTATAAAGTTATAAATAACGTCTATAGTGTCTGGAAACACTTCCTCCTCATTATAATTGTTATAGCTTTGACATGTTGCTGTTGGATCGTAGGCAAAATGTTCCAAGTAATGTGAAAGACTAATTTCTTCTGGTTGCAGAGTCCTCTAATGGAGAAAACCTGAAAATACAATTTTCAGTGAAAAATCGGAATTTCATGTTGCAAAAATATTTACTTAAATCTTACTTATTGCAGGGGGAAAAAAGCCCTGAGGTTATGCTGTATTTGTAAAAACTATTTGTATCACTGTATGTTCTTCTTAGCAATGATTTATCACAGCTATTTCAACATTCATCTAAATAAGGTTTTCTGGTAGAGTATGGAAAGATATGCAAACCAGAGTTTATCTTTATGACATAAGTCAGTGTACATGTGTTTGGTAACATCTATGATTAGTATCTTCAAGATATATATGCATACCACTTTTCTACATCAGCAAAAGCAAATTTAAATCTATTTAGTTATTTTGGATGGAATATATAGGTGTGTGTTAACACACAAACACACACACCCCTCAGGTATTCTTGGGGTAGTTCCCATGACTTTTTTTTTTAACGTCTTTATTGGAGTATAATTGCTTTACAATGTTGTGTTAATTTCTGCTGTGTAACAAAGTGAATCAGTTATATGTATACATATATCCCCATATCCTCTCCTTCTTGCCACTCCCTCCCACTCTCCCTATATCACTGCTCTAGGTGGTGAAAAAGCACCAAGATGAACTCCCCGTGCAATACAGCTGCTTCCCACCAGCTGTCTATTTTACATTTGGTAGTATATATATATGCCAATGCTACTCTCTCACTTCATCCCAGCTTACCCTGTCCTCTCCCCATGTCCTCAAGTCCAATCTCTACCTCTTTATCTTTATTCCTGTCCTGTCCCTAGGTTCACAGAAAATTTTTTACTTTTTTTTTTTAATCCATATATATGTGTTAGCATACGATAATTGTTTTTCTCTTTCTGACTTACTTCACTTGGTAAGACAGACTCTATGTCCTTCCACCTCACTACAAATAGCTCAATTTTGTTTCTTTATATGGCTGAGTAATACTCCATTGTATACATGTGCCACATTTTCTTTACCCATTCATCTGTTGATGGACACTTAGGTTGCTTCCATGACCTGGCTCTTGTAAGTATTGCTGCAATGAACATTGTTGTACATGACAATTTTTGAATTATGGTTTTCTCAGGGTATATGCCCAGTATTGGAATTGCTGGGTCATATGGTAGTTCTATTTTTACTTTTTTAAGGAACCTCCATACTATTCTCAATAGTAGCTGCATCAATTTACATTCCCACCAACAGTGCAACACAGTTCCCTTTTCTCCACAGCCTCTCAGGCGTTTATTGTTTGTAGATTTTTTGATGTTGGCCGTTCTGAATGGTGTGAGGTGACACTTCATTTTAGTCTCGATTGGCATTTCTCTAATGATTAGTGATACTGGACATCCTTTCATGTGTTTGCTGGCAATCTGTATATCTTCTTTGGAGAAATGTCTATTTAGATCTTCTGCCCATTTTTGGATTGAGTTGTTTGTTTTGTTGATACTGCGCTGCATGAGCTGCTTGTATAGTTTGGAGATTAATCCTTTGTCAGTCGCTTCATCTGCAAATATGAGCGTTGTCTTTTCCTATTATGAGCGTTGTCTTTTCCTATTGTTTACGGTCCCCTTTAATGTGCAAAAGCGTTTAAGTTTCATTAGGTCCCATTTGTTTATTTTTGTTTTTATTTCCTTTTCTCTAGTAGATGGATTATCAAAAAGGATAATGCTGTGATTTATGTCATAGAGTGTTCTTCCTGTGTTTTCCTCTAAGAGTGTTACAGTGCCTGGCCTTACATTTAGGTCTTTAATCCATTTTGAGTGTATTTTTGTGTATCATGTTAGGAAGTGTTCTAATTTCATTATTTTACATGTAGCTGTCCACTTTTTCCAACACCACTTATTGATGAGGCTGTATTTTCCACTGTATATTTGTGCCTCCTTTAACAAAATTAAGGTGGCCATATGTGCATGGTTTTACCTCTGCGCTTTCAGTCCTGTTCCATTGATCAATATTTCTGTTTTTGTGCCAGTACCATACTGTCTTGATTACTGTAGCTTTGTAGTATAGTCTGAAATCAGGGAGCCTGATTCCTCCAGCACCCTTTTTCTTTCTCAAGATTACTTTGTCTATTCGGGATCTTTTGTGTTTCTATACAAATTGTGAAATTTTTTGTTCTAGTTCTGTGAAAAATGCCATTGGTAATTTGATAGGGATTGCACTGAATCTGTAGATTGCTTTGTATTGTATCATGTTATCTGCAAATAGTGACAGCTTTACTTCTTCTTTTCCTTTGGATTCATTTTATTTCTTTTTCCTCTCTGACTGCTGTGGCTAAAACTTCCAAAACTATGTTGAATAATAGTGGTGAGAGTGGGCATCCTTCTCTTATTCCTGATTATGGAGGAAATGGTTTCAGTTTTTCATCATTGATAATGATGTTGGCTATGGGTTTATCATATATGGCCCTTATTATGTTAATGCAAGTTCCCTCTATGCCTACATTCTGGAGGCTTTTTTCATAAATGGGTGTTGAATTTTGTTGAAAGATTTTTCTGCATCTATTTAGATTATCATATGATTTTTATCCTTCAGTTTGTTAATATGGTATATCACATGATCGATTTGCATATATTGAAGAAACCTTGCATTCCTGGGATAAACCCCACTTGATCATGTTGTATGATCCTTTTAATGTGCTGTTGGATTCTGTTTGCTAGTACTTTGTTGAGGATTTTTTCACCTATGTCCATCAGTGATATTGGCCTGTAGTTTTCTTTTTTTCTGACATTTTGTCTGGTTTTAGTATAGGGTGATGGTGGCCTCATAGAATGTGTTTTGAAGTGTTCCTCCCTCTGTTATATTTTGGAAGACTTTGAGAAGGATAGGTGTTAACTCTTTGCTAAACGTTTGGTAGAATTCACCTGTGAAACCATCTAGCCCCAGCCTTTTGTTTGTTGGAAGATTTTTAATCAGTTTAAATGTTTGTGAATGGTCTGTTAAATTTTCTATTTCTTCGTGATTCAGTCTCGGAAGATTGTGCTTTTCTAAGAATTTGTCCATTTCTTCCAGGTTGTACATAGTATTGGCATATAGTTGCTTATGATAATTCCTCATGATTCTTTGTATTTCTTCAGGATCAGTTTTTACTTCTCCTTTTTCACTTCTAATTCTGTTGATTTGAGTCTTCTCCCTTTTTTTCTTGATGAGTCTGGCTAGTGGTTTATCAATTTTGTTTATCTTCTCAAAGAAACAGCTTTTAATTTTATTGATCTTTGCTATCATTTCCCTCATTTCTTTTTCATTTGTTTCTGATCTGGTCTTTATGATTTCTTTCCTTCTGCTAACTCTGAGGGTTTTTTGTTCTTCTTTCTCAAATTGCTTTAGGTGTAAGGTTAGGTTGTTTAGGATTGTATTGCTATAAATGACCCTCTTAGAACTGCTTTTGCTGTATCCCATAGGTTTTCAATCATTGTGTATTCAATGTTGTTTGTTTCTAGGTATTTTTTGATTTCCTCTTTGATTTCTTCAGTGAGCTCTTGGTTCTTTAGTAATGTATTGTTTAGTTTCTATGTGTTTGTATTTTTTACAGTTTTTTTCCCCTGTAATTGATATCTATTCTTACAGTGTTCTGGTCAGAAAAGATACTTGATGCCATTTGAATTTTCTTAAATTTACCAAGACTTGATTTGCAACCCAGGAGAAGTCTATCCTGGAGAATTTTCCATGAGCACTTGAGAAGAAAGTGTAATTTTTTTTTTTCCTGGATGGAATGTCCTATAAATACGAATTAAGTCTATCTTGTTTAATGTGTCATTTAAAGCTTGTGTTTCCTTATTTATTTTTATCTTAGATAATCTGTCCATTAGTGAAAGTGCGTGTTAAAGTACCCTACTTTATTGTTTTACTTCATTTCCCTTTTTATGGCTGTTAGCATTTGCCTTATGTACTGAGGTGCTCCTATGTTGGGTGCATAAGTATTTACAATTGTTATATCTTCTTCTTGGATTGATCCTTTGATCATTATGTAGTGTACTTCTTTGTCTCTTGTAACAGTCTTTATTTTAAAGTGTATTTTGTTTGTTATGGGAATTGCTACTCCATCTTTCTTTTGATTTCCATTTGCATGGAATATCTTTTTTCATCCCCTCACTTTCAGTCTGCATGGGTCACTAGTTCTAAAGTGGGTTTCTTGTAGACAGCATATGTACGGGTCTTGTTTTTGTATCCATTCAGTAAACCTGTGTCTTTTGGTTGGAGCATTTAATCCATTCACATTTAAGGTAATTATCAATATGTATGTTCCTATTACCATTTTCTTAATTGTTTTGGTTTTGTTTTTTGCTGGGAGCCGTATAGGAAGTGCCTTTGAGTTACAGCACAGACGAGACCCGTAGTGTCAAGCAAAGTTGATGCTATCAGGCACAAATATGGAGAGGCAAAGTTCTCCTCTGCAAAGCTGATGCTGTCAGACATAAAATTGGAAAAGCAAAGCTCTCGGTTGCAAAGCTTCCTGAACACAGGGTTTTTTACATTCCCCCTACCCTGTTGTTCCATGAAGAGCAGCTCCCTTTTTTACCGTGGCTAGGGGGCATATCTTTATATCATGCCCCATACATGGAGTTGCTTTGAGCCAAGAGCCTGGTATCCCTGGGCAGAGAAAGCTCTCCCTCCCTGGGACTTCCTGCTGATGGAAGTTTTTCCTTCCTCTGTCCTGCAACGGCCCCTCTTGCCCTTTTGCCAAGAGGCGCTCTCTTTTCACAATCTCCTTGCCCAAGGCTGGTGCCTGGGCTTTCCTGCCCACACTGAGGTTGAGGCCTCCTGGTGGCTGGTGCCGTGCAATCGGTCTCTCTTGCCCAGTGCTGTAAGCTGGGCTCTCCCTGGAGGAGAAACCTGGGTTCCCGAAGACATGTGACCAGAGCCGGGGCCCCGCCAGTTGGCGAGGGAATCCCAGGGCAGGTGCTGGGCGTGGAGGCCACGGGGGCATAGGCTACCAAGGTGACAGAGAACTGACCTTCTCTGGGGGCGCTGCACCTCGCCCACTCACACACCTCACATCTCCCTGCTTGGCCCCGGAGGATGGCTGGTTAGCCAGAGACGGGTAAGATTCCTCAGGGAAGGAACAACCTAAGACAGGCACAGTCGCAGAGGGGCCATCAGGAGAGAACTTGGGGGCCAACAGAGGTGGGGCACAGACCCTCACCCCCCCAACTTTGCAGGGGCCTGAACCCTCACCTGTTTTGAGGGAGGTCTCCTGTCCCCATGGCTGCTTCGATTCCCACGCCCAGCTCAGATGGGAACCCAGGTAGCAGACAAGAGACCTGGCCAATAGCAGCTGCTTTCCCGCCGCAGCAGGACTTTGTTTCCCATTTCCTCCGTGAACCACAGCTTTTTTGTGTGGAAGCAAAGCTTTCCTCTGTGTGGTTCCCCTTGTTTTCCCCTGCCTTTGCCTAAGATGATTTTTGTAGGATTGTTATTGGTGTTGGGAAAAATGTATAGTTTTAATGCAGGGGTTTAAGAAAAACCCCAAGTTAGGGTAAAAACCAAGAAAAGAATTGTAGCTACTTCGGCTCCTTTAATGATTATATTTGTTGGGGAAATACAATGGTGGGAATATTTTTGCAGTAGTTTTTGATTTTAATTGTGAGAGTCATGGCCTCCCAGTAGAGTTATAAACATGTTGGAAAATACCTGGGTATGGTGGCGAGTTTTTATGCAACAGTGAGTTTAATCAATGAGTTTATGGTACAATGCCCGCTCCCATAGTTTTTTAGAAGCATAAAAATAATGTGTATTGTTTTGATTATTATGGTAGGGTTGGGAAATTTGTAGAAGAAATGTTGTTTGAATATTGTTAATCACTAATAGAATTATATGTTTAAGTTTATGGCTTGATCAAGCAGAATGTACAGGTACAAGAACACCTTAATCTTCTGAGAAGAATGAGAAAACCGCAGACTGTGTTCCTGATGTAGATGTGACCAACATGTACCTGACCACGGGAGATGAAGGAGACTCTGGGCGATGGGAAAATTACCTAACCTGTTTTAATCAATCTGCTGATGTAAATTACCTTTGTTTTGTGGCCTATGTGGGGGAGTTTTTGGTATGGGAAAGAGGATGTTGAATTTGAAAATAAGATCACTTTATAGTATAAAAGCTTTTGGAATCTTGAAAATAAATTTGTCAGAGCCTTGCATCCTCTGAGGTGTCTTGTGCTCTGTCCACGCCGACTCCGTCCTCCCCTTTGGGTGAAACCTGTCCAGCTGGGGCCGGTCCCCGGCAGTTTTTGTAGGTCTTTTCCTTTTCTTGTGTTTCCTGTCTAGAGAAGTTCCTTTAGCATTTGTTGTAAAAGCTGGTTTGGTGGTGCTGATTTCTCTTAGGGTTTGCTTATCTGTAAGGTTTTAGTTTCTCCTTTGAATGTGAATGAGATTCTTGCTGGGTAGAGTAATCTTTGTTGTAGCCTTTTCCTTTTCATCACTTTAAATATGTCCTTCCACTCCCTTCTGGCTTGCAGAGTTTCTTCTGAAAAATCAGCTGTTAACATTATGGAGAGCCCCTTGTATGTTATTTGTTGATTTTCCCTTGCTGCTTTTAATATTTTTTCTTTGTATTTAATTTTTGATAGTTTGATTAATATGTGTCTTGGCATGTTTCTCCTTGGATTTATCCTGTATGGGACTCTCTGCACTTCCTGGACTTGATTGATTATATCCTTTCCCATGTTAGGGAAGTTTTCAACTATAATCTCTTCAAATATTTTCTCAGACCCTTTCTTTTTTGTCTTCTTCTTCTGTGACCCCTATAATTCGAATGTTCATGCATTTAATATTGTCCCAGAAGTCTCTAGACTGTCCTCAATTGTCTTTATCCTTTTTTCTTTATTCTGCATTTTTGTAGTTATTTCCTCTATTTTATCTTCCAGGTCACTTATCATTTCTTTGCCTCAGTTATTCTGTTATTGATTCCTTCTAGAGAGTTTTTAATTTTATTTATTGTGTTTTTCATCAGTCTTTATTTGCTCTTTAGTTCTTTTATGTCCCTGTTAAACGTTTCTTGTATTTTTTCGATTCTTTTTCCAAGATTTTGGATCATCTTTACTATCATTACTCTGAATTCTTTTTCAGGTAGGTTGCCTATTGCCTCTTCATTTGTTTGGTCTGGTGGGTTTTTACCTTGCTCCTTCACTTTCTGTGTATTTCTCTGTCTTCTCATTTTGTTTAACTTACTGTGTTTGGGGTCTCCTTTAGCAGACTGCAGGTTCATAGTTCCCATTGTTTTTGGTGTCTGCCCCTAGTGAGTGAGGTTGTTTCAGTGGCTTGTGTAGGTATCCTGGTGGAGGGGACTGGTGCCTGTGTTCTGGTGGGTGGAGCTGGATCTTGTCTTTCTGATCAGCAGTGCTCTATCTGGTGGTGTGTTTCAGGGTGTCTCTGAACTTAGTATGATTTTAGTCAGCCTTTCTGCTAATGTGTGGTGTGTTGTATTCCTGTCTTGCTAGTCATTTGGCCTGGGAGGTCTAGCACTGTAGCCCGCTGTCTGTTGGGTCTATCTTGGTCTTAGGTTTGAGATGTAGGTCTGTGGGAGAGCTCTCACAAATTGATATTACAAGGTGCTAGGAGGTCTCTGGTTGACCAATGTCCTGAACTCAGCTCTTCCACCTTGGAGGCTCAAGCCTGACAGCTGGTCAGAGCACCAAGAACCTGTCAGATATATGGCTCAGAAGAAAAGGGAGAAAAAAATAAAGAAGAAAAATAATAGTAATAAAATAAAATAAATAAAATAAAATAGAAAAAAATAAAAAAGTAATTAAAAAAGAATAGAGCAACCAAACCAATAAACAAATCCACCAGTGATAACAAGCATTAAACCTATACTAAGATAAACATAAAAATCAGAAACAGGTCAGTCACAAACAGCAAACCTCAAGTCCACAGTTGTTTCCAAAGTCCACTTCCTCAATTTTGTGTTGATTCATTGTCTATTCAGGTGTTCTGCAGATGAAGGTACCTCAAGTTGATTGTGGAGATTTAATCCACTGCATCTGATGCTGCACAGAGAAATTTCCCTTTCTCTTCTTTGTTCACACAGCTTCTGGGGTTCAGCTTCAGTTTTGGCCCCACCTTGGCATGCAGGTTTCCCTCAAGCTGCTGTTTCCACCCAGAGAGGACAGGGTTTAATCAGCATCTGATTAGGGTTAGGGGGCTCTGGGTCACTCATGCTGGGTGGAGGGAAGGGTACCGTAGTTATAATTGAAATGTGGGGTGAGCTTGTGGCCCCAGAGAACAGCATGACATTGCAACAGCCTGAGGTGTTCTGTGTGTTCTTCCAGGGAAGTTGTCCCTGCATAATTGGACACTGGCAGTGGTGGACTGCCTGGGCTCCTGGGGTGGGAGTGGTGGGTGGCATGTGGGTAGTGACCTGTGATTGCACACAGGATTCTTGGTGGCTGCTGCAGCAGTTTTAGCATTTTGTTCCCATCTCTGGTTTCCAAGTTGATAGCTGTGGCTCACACCTGTCCCTGGAGCTCATTTAGGCAGTGCACTGCTTTCTTTTGTGGAGCATAAGGTTTTCTGCCAGCATTCAGTAGGTGTTCTATAGGAGTTGTTCCACATGTAGATGTATTTTTGATGTATTTGTGAGGAGGAAGGTGATCTCCACATCTTACTCCTCTGCCATCTTGATGGTCCCCCCATGACTCAGGTGATAACTTCTACTTCCTTTACTTTTCTCAACCATTAAATTATAATATACAGTGTGGTAAGGAATATAAAATGTGTAACTTTCCTTTTTTTGTATGCTGTTGAGAATCTTATATTTGGAATTAATTTTTCTGTGAAACAGAAAAAATAGTGTTGGAAAAGGAGAACTGATATACTCAAGGTAGGATTCATTGTAGAAAATGCATTGGGAGTTGTCTAACAATAAATTGTGAAGTTCCAGGATTGGTAAACAATTTTATGAAGATCCAGAAGAAAGTCCCTATAAAATTAATTTTGACCTTCCACCAATCTTATTATATTCTCTCAGATATCACATGAGGTTACCAAAAGTACTGAAGAAATATATTCTTAATATTTCCTTACATCTACCACTTATTCCTATGTCAAAGATAAATCTTGTATAATCTATGTACTCCTTTGAGTTTGCCCCATGGTATAAATTTGAATGCTGTAACATTTCCTTGAAACACACCTTAGAGTTATTTTTTCCTTCTAAGTATGTTGTTCGAAAATTCAGTAGTTACCTTGATATGAATTGTGGTAAACATTTATCCCAGTAATTACCAAATTCTAATCTGTGAAATATTTACTAGCTGGCTATAGAATGAAGATCACAAAAGAATATGAATAAAACTATACACATCTTCCTGATACTACCCTAGATATTCTTAATCCACATATCTGACATAGATAGTTCTTGAGATTATTTTTTATATACAACCACATTGGAATACTAATAATCTAGTATAGTAGTTGTTCTCCAGCATTTGTAATGAAATCAAGTGAACCATATGTTCTATGATTATATATTAATAACATTTTATAACATTTTAGTATAAGTAATTTTTAGACATTAGTTACTGTAACTTTGTTTTTATGTAATTATCTTAATAGAAAGTGCCACTATATGAAAAACATATATGAGCAGATAAATTGTGTAATACAATATCCACACAATGAACTCTATTTTCACATTTACTTCCAGATAGCTCATATTATCCTAACTCTTTCCTCTTCTACTGTTTATTTCCAATTATTTTTAAAAACCAACTTCACAGACACAAAATCCACACCATACAACTTGCCCATCTAAAGTGTACAGCTCAATGGCTTTTACTACATCCACAGATATGTACAAGCATCACCACAGTCAATTTTAGAACATTATCATCATCTCACCTTTAGCTATTTCTCCCCACCCCCACTCTTGGCTCTAAAACACCACTAATCTGTTTCCTGTCTAATTTGCCCAGCCTCTGAGATAATCCACTTTAATCCACTCCACTCCCTGTTCCTGCCACATGTCATAGAACACAAAATTTACCATTCCATACTGGGTTAATCAGAATATGACTCCCTGGATCTATGAGAGGAAAGGGAGAATTTCTTTATTTCAATAGTTGATTTACTGGAGGAGGGAATCACTGAAGCACTCATTATCTTAATAATTCACCTGTTCTATAAAGTGAAATAAATTCTAGCAATGTAATACAGCAATCCTCACCCAAGAGAATATTTTTCTTACCTTAAAATGCACTTACAGTCATTTATTTCTCAACATTCTTCATCCATATTGATTTCAGTACTGAAATCTGTGAGTTGTTTTTCCTTCTTGTTGAAGATAATTAGAAAAAGAAGGAAAACGGAGGTGGTAGTAAAATGGGAAGTAGAAGTAAAGATAAAGGTACAGTTTTTGCAATAATTCTTGGGATAGGTAAATGGTGTAGACAACAATCATCTCAGAGCCACAAGCAACATCTGTGAGGAAAACAAAAAGCTGAAATAAAAGTAAGAGTTTATAACAGCCTTTTATTTTTTGCTATGAAGTTATCAAATGTAGAGCTAACCATATATTTTGCCCACTCAGCTAAATAATAAATATGTTGTTGAAAAGCAGATATAAAAAATAAAAAAAAACTTGTTTTTCTAAATCAAAATTCAACATAATCAAATAATCATATACGCAAATACAATTTTACAGATATACATTCTGAGAGTAGAAAAGTAGGAGGGGTTAAGTTTCTACAAAGTACCTGAAAACTTCAGGGAGAGAAAATCCTGACAAAATTTTTGTGAAGCAAGAATTGTAAATAAAAATTGTTTGGGAGCTTATTAAATAACTTAAATGACCATAATT
The DNA here is from genome assembly GCF_964374135.1 of Grampus griseus. Classification (NCBI taxonomy): domain Eukaryota; kingdom Metazoa; phylum Chordata; class Mammalia; order Artiodactyla; family Delphinidae; genus Grampus; species Grampus griseus. The sequence goes on along the minus strand of NC_139012.1, from coordinate 38,539,234 downwards.
GCCTAATGGGATACCCAACTACTGTACATTTCAATGGTCAAGAATCAAAGGTTACCCTAAGATACAGAGCTGTTAAAACTGAGAAAGATATTGTCACAGAGCTTAGAGAGGGTCATGTAAAAAGGTGATTAATAAATGCATCTGTTAAATAAATTAAATATATTAAATGTGGAAATAGAGTCCTGGAATATTAAGGGAAGTTCAAATTGCAGATATAATTTGGAAATTATCTGAATAGAGATGATATTTAAAATACTGAATTGACTAGTACTTTTGGCGAAACTAGTATAAAATAATGATGGTGTCCAAGGGCAGTTTTTTGAAAACTTTAAATAGTAAGAGCTCAGTTGAATAATTTTATTCTTTCAATTGCCCTGGTATAAGGGATATCACTAAATTAAAATTGCCTTCAGGAATGGAAGCACAACTCAAATGTTGCCTTCACTGCAGTACCACCTGGAGTATTAAGCAAATGATAATAGTTATAAATGCTTGTTGGTTGATTACTGAGCAATTCATAACCTTTCTCCCCCCTCCCCCATAATGTTTCACTCTTACCAAGTTTTGTCAGTGATAAAATGTCCAAGATCTAAAATTTCTACTATTATTGTCATTCTTCTTCACATGTGAGACACCAAAACAAACAATTTTCTGCTTATAAAAATGAAAAAAATGCATACTGATCCTTTATAAAGCTGACCATCAGAATAAGGGCAAATAATATAAATTCAGTAATAAGCAGTATGATACCTGCAAGAAATGTACAACTTATCCCCCTAAGGAATACTTTGTAATAGACCTGAATCTTTGCTAGACACTGAAGGACAAAAGGAAAGGTAAGAAATGAAAAGACTGAGTCAATATGGCAAAAAGATACATGAAAAACTGAATTCATGAGAATGAATGATGTGCAGGATTAAAATTTTCTTTTTCTATTGGTTTTACTTGTATCACCATCTCCTGGAATGGATCTTAGAAATCTCCAAATTGTGCTAAATTCTACAATCTAACCCAATCAGATCTTCATATCATGTTATTTTCCAAATTTATTGAATCTACAATGTAATTACCTCCAATATATCACTTATTTTCCAAAATGACAAGGATATTCTCACTTAAATCTTCAATATTATTTCCTATTTTAGCACTTTTTGGTTTTTCAGTCATGTATTTCTTAATTCAGTCTCTAATCTGCCTTAGATATGGATACTTCTTATGTATCAATTAATGTTGTAATATTGAAGCATTTTATTTTTCTTTTATAGAAAACAAGATAATTTTATTTATTCTATGAAAGAATAGCCTACTTGGGATATCCCTGGTGGCCCAGTGGTAAAGAATCCACCTTCCAGTTCAGGGGACATGGGTTTGATCCCTGATCTGGGAACTAAGATCCCAAATGCCACGGGGCAAAGAAGCCCATGCACCACAACTACTGAGCTTGTGCACTTCAACTAGGGAGCCTGTGTGCCACAAACTACAGAGTCCATGTGCTCTGGAATCTGTGCACCAAAACTAGAGAAGAGAAAACCCACATGCGACAACTAGAGAGAATCCCACATGCCGCAATGAAAGATCCCACATGCCTCAACGAAAATCTCGTGTGCCACAACTAAGACCCAACACAGCCATAAATAAATAAATAAATAAATAAGAAATCTTAAAAAAGAATAGCCTATTTAAATTAGGTTTTCCCCCCTTTATGTATATTTTGGAAGTTGAAACTAACCATTTAATTGTTTCTTTCTTTTTTTTTTTTTGGCTTGCTTTTTGGTTTTGGACACTTGATTAAAACTGGGCTTCTTTATGCCTACATCTATGATAATTTGATTAGACATATATTTGTAGCACTCTGAAGCAAAATAATTAAGGATGTTGAATATAAGATGATTATATTTGATTGCCGGACAATAGGAATATTTTAGTTGCTTCTTCTTTGATTTGTTTATTTTTTATAGACAGAGTACAACTAGGTTTCACCCATCATGTCTTTCATAAATCTATACAAACAAATGAGAGTGGATTATAAAAGCTTTTTGAGATTCCAGATTGAAGTATTTTGACCTGCTGTCAAGAATAGTCTATATTTGCCTAGATCAAACAAAGGATTCCACAGACAACATTTTACCCTTATGCCATTTAGTTTTCTGATCATTTTACTACAAGGAAAGTAAATTTATTACCAGAGATAACCTTGTGGCATGTTCATCTGGCATCTGTATCCACTTGAAAAGACTTGTTTTCCTTTCATGTCAAATGTGCTTATGCATGGATTATAGGTGAGATATTGGAGTATTTGAAATTTAACTCTTTTGTAGATAAACTAAATGTAACATTTAGTTGAAAACTGTTAAAAATGGGAAGAGTATTTAGTTAAAACTATTCAATTTCTTAGCATCAGTTAAAAAAATAAAACAATAAATATATACATTATGTTTAATCAATAAACTCTTTCTTTACATTTTTATGTAATTCTTATAATCAAAAAGAAATGTCTTTGCTTAATACATATTGAATGATAATAAATAAATCTTAGCAAAATACAAAATAAAATGTCCAGCTATATATTCATAAGACAAGCATATAGGACATTGATTAAACAGACATCTTCAAGTTAACTCACACTTCTCCTGTCAAAAAAAAAAAAAAGAAGTTAAAATAAGATATGTACATAAACAATATTTTAATATGTTTATATATAGCTCAGGTATTTTTGGTTTCTCCAGTAATAATTTTTTGAGGAGTCACTCATACAAGGCTACATTAAAAGTCTATTTTTTTCATACTTCATTAAAAATTAATTTAAAAAAGAGAAGGTGAATAAATAATTGAAAATGGTATAACATTAAGTGAAAAATTAGAACACAAACAGTGTATACAGTATGATTGCAACTATGTAATGATATATAGTTATACCTGTGTAGAAAACAAAAGATCAGAAATGAATGTATCAAAATTACCAGTAAAGGTGAAATTACAAAAAGAATCTATTTTTCAGATGAGAAAATAAGCTCAGAAATATATGCAGGTATAGGAAATAAATTAATAAGTTATAAGAGTATGATTTGAACATAGAGTTGCCATAACACCCTAATATATCTGGATTTTGCCAACGTAGCACATTATATGTAGAAGTATGACCTTTAGGAAATATGAGTCTTGCTTTAAGTAAACCTCTGCTGTTATTGGCTATGATTCCAGTAGTGCTTAATAAAACTATCTTTTACAGTTTTTTTTTAAATCAGTAAAATTGGAATAAAAATGGTAACATAAATATTATGAAAATTATTTAAAATAGCATACAATATCTAGTATGTCATCTGACATTTAGTAAAGACTCAATAAATCTTAATTTCACTTCTCTTTTTTTTCTTCTAGGATGTATATGTATGCAATATGTGTAGGTGTGTGTGTCTGTGCATATGCTTGAATTTATGTGCATACATATATGCCTACATCCACACACACATTAATTTATTACAAAGAATTGGAATACGAGATACATTTTCTTATGTAAATACACAGTAAATATAAGGCAATAAGTTCTTTTTCACTTTTAGCAATGCATGAAGCACAAAAGATATCCCAATTTATAAATTTCCCACTTTTCTACTTTTATAATGTTAAGGATTATAGTCTTGACATAGAAAGTGCAACCAAAAACTATGAAAAAGTTATGCAATTCTAATGCCTTGCACTCAGTTAGCTCCATCTTAATTAAGCTGAAAGTATCACCACAGCTTTTTCCAAGTATTGCAGAAGCAATTCTTTGGTGATATCATTAAATATTCCTAAGAGTCCAATGGAGACATGATCTTGGGTTAGCACAGCAATACATTAGTCATTTTTGCTACTTTTATTGACTGATTAATTGATTTATTGATTGATTGAAGTAACATTTCAATATTTTCTGCTTTCACTTATATTCCAGTTTTACTTATATTCCATTTTCTTACTTAATTGGCATTTATACATAAAGGGTTTTGTTATATTTCTTCTCTTATTTGTGTAGATATTTAGGTCCTAACATTTCACTTTTTGTTCTTTTTAGCTTTATTGAGGTATAATAGACAAATTTAAATTGTATATGTTTAAGGTGTATAAGCTGATGTTTTTAGATGCATATACATTGTGAAATTACCACCACAACTAAGCTAATTAACACATCCATCACCTCACATTGTTACCTTTCTTACAAGTGTGAGGACACTTAAGCAAATTTCATGTATACAATACAATATTGTTAACTGTAATCATCATGCTGTACATTAGCTCTCCAGAACTTACTCATTTTTCCTAAATGAAACTTTGTACCACTTGACCAATATCATTTCATCTCCTCCACCAACACACCTCCTGGTAATCACCATTCTACTCTGTGTTTCTATAAGTTCAACTATTTTAGTTTCCACATTTAGTGATGTCATGCAGCATTTGTTCTCTGACATAAATTAAATGCTTAATGTATGTCCGACTTATGATATATAAAAGTCAGGTTACATAATATTATATCTATAAAAGCAATATACCAAGAGAAAGAAAATAAAAAGATATTTGTTATAATCTTATATACCTCACCACACTCTGATCTTTACCACTTGAGTCGTTACTTCATATACTATATATGGCTTGAAATACATAATTATTAGTGCACTTTTGTTCAACAGCACTCTTCTACACTGGTAAACCAGGAAGAACTTTTCTGGTTCCTTAATAGCTTATGTAATCTCTTAGTTCCTTGGAACAAATTAAGTCTGGGGTGATCTTTGAAATTTAACTCCCTATATGTACTTTATAAGAAATTAATGGATTTCCAAATTATGGCTGATTTTAGAAGAGTGAAGTCTATAAAAACTTTTGTGTTTCAGTGATTTTTTTAAAAAATATTTTATTGGCATATAGTTGATTTACAATGTCATATTAGTTTCAGGTGTACAGCAAATGATTCAGTAATACATATAAATGTATTCATTTTTTTCCAGATTCTTTTCTTATATAGGTTATCACAGAATATTGAGTAGAGTTCCCTGGGCTATACTGTAGGTCCTTGTTGATTATCTATCTTATACATAGTAGTGTGTGCATATTAATCCCAAGCTCCTGATTTATTCTTCCCACCTCAAATTTCCCCTTTGGTATCCATAAGTTTGCTTTTGATATCTGTAAGTGCATTTCTATTTTGGAAATAAGTTCATTTATCAATTTTAATTAGATTCTACATATGAATGATATCATATGATATTATCTTTGTCTGACTTACTTCACTCAGTATGACAATCTGTAAGTCCACCCATGTTGCTGCAAATGGCATTATTTCATTTTTTATGGCTGAGTAATATTCCATTGTATATATGTACCACATCTTTTTTATCAATTTCTCTGTTGATGGACATTTAGGCTGCTTCCATGCCTTGGCTGTTGTAAATAGTGCTGCAATGAACATTGGGATGCATGTATCTTTTCCAATTATGGTTTTCTCTAGATATATGCCCCAAAGTGGAATTGCTGGATCATATGGTATTTCTATTTTTAGCTTTTAAAGGAACCTCCATACTGTTCTCCATAGTGGTTGTACTAATTTACATTCCCACCAACAGTGTAGGAGGGTTCTCTTTTCTCCACACCTTCTCTGGCATTTATTATTTGTAGACTTTTTGATGATGGCCATTCTGACTGGTGTAAGGTACTTTTAAATTTTTTATTGATTACTAAATTCCAACATATATACCAGTGTACTTTCTTACTCAATATTTTACCTTTAAGATTTATTGACATTGATGCATTTGAGTTTGGTATAATCTTTGTGTTTCAGAGTCTACCAAATAAATATGGAATAAGTTGAGGATTCATTCAGTTTTACTTATTAGAAATTTTCAACAAAGCTCAATTTAAATGGTGATTATTTCTCAAATAATTAAGATTTGGAGGTAGCAGGTCTGTAGCTAAATAATGTAATAATGAAGCCAGTCCCACCTCTTTCCATCAGAGGTTCTTAGCAGTTATCCTTAGATTTGCCTCATAATTAGAAGGTAGTGACTGCAATTCACTGCATCATGCCCTCATTCTTAAGCAGCAAATACATAGGCAGTAAGAACCCCTTCACTTATTTCTCTCTATATATAGAGAAATAACTTTCTTGGAAGCTTCACAACAGATCTTCTTCAAATCACACTGGCTAGGATATAATTTGCATGGTCATTCCAAGACAAAAAAAAATGACACTTCAGAATTGTTTGTTTATTTTCTATGGTAAAATGTCAAAGAGAGTGGTTTATTGGGACTGGCTAGGTAACCAAAAATAGTTTACCAACAACATGCCATAATTTATTTTTCTATTGGTCAACATTTAGGTTTTCTTCAAGCTTTTACTATTACATGGATTGCTGAAACAAATATCTTTGGGCATATGTGTAGTGAGAGCATATACATGTGAGTATGTATGTAGTTTGGCTGCTCATTATCTGAATCACATTCATATGATTGTGAAACCTTCAACTTTATGATTGTTGGTACAATGCAGACCTTGTCACCCCCTATAGAAGTTAAAGATAGATAATCAGTACCTGTTGGGTAAGTGTGCAAAACTCTATCAAACTCCCTGGAATCTCTCCCTTTGCAAGAGCGTTCTTGGAAAAAGTGCAGTTGTAGCCCACTAAACAGCAGAGAGCTTTACTGATTTATCTGGGTCTGACTAGTCTATAATGACTGAACAAGCAGAAAGCAACCATGTTCAGCACAGGTGGCACACAGCCGAATCTCATTTAGTGGACCTAGGCGGGAGTGTGCAGAAGTAGAGGGCCAACGGCAAAATGAGGCACTGCTGAGCCAGTGGGGAATCAGCACACCTGTGTGGACAGGAAAGGTGGAGTGTAGAAAGGACTGTGGAAAGATTATCACTGGGTCAAACCTGGGCTCTCATGTTGCTGAGCGACTTCCTGTCAGGGGTAGAGCACCTCAGAATGTTCTCATGCCCACAGATCCCACTGCTGTGAGCAGCCAGAAGCCACCTAGGAGCCCCTTCATCCTGCAGTATCCCTCCAGCACCCTCTACTGAGAGCACAACACCATGCTCACTGTGAAGAAATACATACAGGAGGCATTCCTCCCAGTATGACAGAGCATATATTGAAGGGTAAATTTGGAGCTGAGAGGTAAAAAATTGCTTACTGAAAAATAAGACATACCCAAAAGCATATGTTAAGATGTCACAATAAAGATAAAAGACAAAATTAATGTCCCCATAGATGCGGCAGTCTAGTAGGGGATACATTATCCAAAGAGATGATTATATAATTAAAGGTAAAATAAAACAATAAAGGTGTGAAACAAAAATAAAGAATTATAAAAAGTATAATGGCATTTACTGAGGTTAAACAAAAGTAGCTTAACTACCAGGCATATGTTTGGCAAATTAACACTTAAGCTGTCACCTGTGTACATGAATATGCAGATAAACAACTGTTCCTTTAAGGGCCAACCAGGAATGTGTGCTAAATGCTTAAGGTTAGGACTTACTGGCATGACAGATAATAAATAAAATGTGGTAACAGGTGAGCTTGACAGGGGAGAGTAGCAATAGATAGAAAGCCAAGCGAAGGAATCTTTATTTTTTTAAATTTTTATTGAAGTTTATTTGATATATAACATTGTATAAATTTAAGGTGTACAGCATGTTAATTTGATGCATTTATATACTGTAATGCTTGCCATTGTAGGGATAACTAGCACTTCTGTCATGTTACATAATTATCCCTTTTTTTTAGTGACTCAGTAATCTTTCAATAAACATATGTAAGGACAGTTCTAAACTGCTGATCAATCAGTTAAGATGTGAATTAAAATGTATGAGAAGATGATATGTAAGTCATTGCCAACTTCCATTATTGTGGAATGTTGTTGGTGTAACATTATTAAGCCATGAATAATCTGGGGGAAGTAAATGTACTGATCATAGATAAGAAATTATAAATTGGTTTTAATTTTTTGACTCACTATTTAAAATTAAGAGATTTTGCATAAAACCTTAGATTTATGGTTCCCTATGAAAAATTGGAATACTTATCAATCTCTGCCCACATTTGCTTGAAACAGTATTTGACAGGGTTGATCAGGGCCATGCAGTCTCAATGTTATCTCTTTCAGTACTGGGATGCTTCACTCATAATATTCTCAAATGACCTTTTTAGGCATTTGAATTTATAAACTGCAATATGCCACTCTTTAAAGAAGTTGATGTGAGAGAAGATGTAATGTTAGAGTGGCACAGAGTTATGGTTTCTTCTCTTTTCTCATCCCCTACTTTCTTCCTTTTCTTCCTTCCTTCTTTCTTAAAAGAAAGTGAATGATTAATTGCTGAAATGAAGATGTGTACAGGCTGATAAGAAAAAAACCTATACCTAAGGAGAATGACAGAACAAAGACACTTTTACTCTGCCTATTTTATTTCTGGAATAACACTGACTAAGCTATTTAAACTCTCTGAAACTTAATGCCTTCATTTATAAAATGGTAATTAACATCCACTGCCTAAAGTTTTTATGCAGACTGAATGAAATTATTCCAAATCTTTTAAAACAGTTAATGACTAAGGATTTAAAAATATATAAGGGAGACATATATCATTAATATATTGGCTAAGATATCATAATACTTGAAAAGGAATTAAAACTCAGATCACCACATCAGTCATTATACAATCCCAGGTTTTTTCATCAGGCTGGTGATTGCAATCCTTGCAGTACATTTGATCCTATCCAAAATGTCCACAACACATTTGGACCAAAAAACATTTGGTCCATATCAAAAGGTCCTTAATATTTAGTCCTATCCAAAATGTCCATGAACATATTTGGTCCATGTTAAATGGTTTTGGACAGGATCAATACCAAGGATGCTGTAGCAGAAATTAGTTGAAGTGCCTCCATTTTGTTAGCCCTTATTCTTTCCACCCATTCAACAAGGCTCCTACAGATTTTTTTCCCCTCTCTTTCTTGGTTAATTGCACTCCGAAAATGATTGCCCTGTAATTAAAGTTGTACTGTACTATGCACCTGATGTTTACTTCTCCAAGACAACACTCCCTAACACTCCTTTCCTTTGTAAGCATTCGTCATTCCAGAAAGGTCACGGAACAGTAACCTCGAGGACCGCCAGAACCTGTTCCAGAACCACCTGACTTCAGGCCTAATGATCTCAATGTCTCCAGGAGGAAAGAAGAATGCAACACTATATCAGCCCAGATCCTTATATACAGCCCTATTTTTCACCCGGAAACTCTAAGACCCCTTCCTATTTTCCAGGAAGTGGGGCACAGTCTTGAGGGCATTAGCTTGCTGTGGCCTCCTTTGCCTGGCAAATTAATAAAACTACCCTTTCGTATTCCTCCAAATATCTGTCTCCCCATTTCTATTCAGCACCAGTGAACAGAGGCCAGATTTTTGGCAACAAAGTCCTTTTGGTGTAGACCAAATATCTCCATGGATGTTTTGGACAGGACCAAATGTCGGCTGGCTGATGGTGATGTGTGGGGAAAGCAAAAGTAAATCATGAGAATAAATCAGATATTTTACAATAATTGTTCTAAATTGAAATCTAAAATGTTTTATCTTTATTTTTTTGAAAAATTCTTAAATTCCTAAAAAATATGCTACACAATTTTTCTTATATGTCTGGCAAATATTAATGCATAAATTCTTAGGATGGTAAATCTTATGATTGTCTTTTATTATTAGAAGAAAATATAACCAAAGTATTGTTTGAATGAATAATTATATATTATTATTTTTTCCCATTTTTGTTACCTGGTGATGATTATTATATTTTCTTTCTGTTTAAAGTTGAAATACTCCTCCATTATTGATGCAATATATTTTACTTATAACAAACATTAAAATTTCACTTTTATTTTATAAATTGATTTCATATGCCTGAGACATTGTTATGTTTAGAACTATTTTTACAATGTTAAATAATATTCCAGTGAGTTCTTCCATTGAATATTTACTAAATAGAAAAGTAGTTAAATACATTTTATGTAATACAATTTTTACACATTAAATAGTTAATACAAATGCATCATTATTATAATAAACCAGATATTCTGTTAATAGTTATTTAATAATATAATTACCAAGAAGAAAAGTAAATAAAAACACACTGAATATATTACTGATGAAATAGGGATTCTTTTATTTTCCTCACATAATTGTGATTAAAATTAGCAAGTCTTAAGCTCTTTTATGATTTGAAAAATAATATTAATCTTAGAATTTATGTTTTAAATAAAAATATAATCCAGGAAACCACATAGAAGAAATAAGCAGTACACACAAACTCATAAGTTCTCTGCGTATCCTGTATTTTAGCCATAAAGTGTAAATAGAGAAACATAATAACTTTTTTTTTAACTTGATAGGTAAATTTGAGTTGTAAACTAGGGACTTAAGTATAAGGAATCCAAACTATTACTACTACTTTCACTGATTAAAGAATTCATGGGAAAGTTATTGTGTATGAGTGAAAGAACAAACAGATATCAAAGGGATAAAAATTGATTTGGCGGCAAGAGTAAAATAATGTGAACAGAATTCAGTGAAAGATAAAACAATAGTTTCAGCTGTTTTAGCATTTTTCATTTGTTCACTAGTCCTCTGAAGCTGCTTTTACACATTTAAGCTTAGTATACCTTGACACTTACTGCTCATAAGTTTATATTAAATTACATCATTCACAGACTGAAAATTCATGGAATAGACCATCACAAAAATACATCAGAAGATAGATTGTGTGTGTGTATAACTCCTCTCTCAGCCCTCAGCATCTAGGTCTGTAGCACATGATGAACATGAACTTGATGGCACATTAACTGTCATCTTTATTTCTCATATTTAAGCTTCTAAGTTTTAGGTGCTTTGCATTCACAATGACAATTACATACTTCATGCTGACTTAAAACTCTGAGTTCATATTACCAACTTTGCAAATGTAATACATACTATAACAATACAAGTAAAATACTGAATATTTTTATGCTTTCATTATTAATCTCTTCCATTTGAACTGCAACAAAAACTTAAGAAAGGCCACTTTTCTAGAAAAAAAAAAAGAAGAAAGTAGGTAAATGGGTATTTTATATGTTATATAGCATGTTCTATGTAAAAATCAATGTGTTAATGTTCTTCTGTAGTTTTCTATGAAATGTTCATTTATCTTTATTTTAAAAATAAGAAACTAAGTGAAGTTAGGTCATTAGTTCTTAGAATTCACACCTGGTTGAGAGTTCAGGTGGGATGAGAAGTGTGTTTTTGTTTGTCTTGTTTTGTTTTTCATGTATAGGCTAAAGCCTATACATTCCAACCCTGTCTCTTAAAACATAAATATGCTCAGAATTAATTATTGATGCATAAGACATTAATCCTATATAAATAACTGGAAAGTCATTTTCACTGACCTGGTCAAGAATTATTGTGGAATTGATTAAAACTGTTGACACTTAATATTCTAGAAAGATTTCCATTGAGTACTGCAGTAATTGAGGTGTTCACATAGTAATGTACACTTTATTTTTTCAATAAAATTTAGGTAAAATTTTAGGTTATCTATCTTAAAGAAAAATATTATTGACCATTTGAGGAAAGTTAATCTGGATATCAGTTCATAAAAACAATGTATTGAATTTAAATCTATGTGAAGTACAGCTCATCATTGTATATTAACTCTAAAGTTTGTAAAGCAACATGTAAATCTGTACATATAATACTTTCAAATAGTTACATCATAAACTAAGTATTGATACATTTATGCTTCAATACATTGGGATAGTGTGAACTCCATCTACCAAAGGTAACATTATTCAGATTATATTCCTTACTACACGTTACCTATCAGTGTATGTGAAGCTTAAAAAATATTGGTTGTACTGCACTGAAGTCTAGCCACTAATAATAATAAACAATAGCTATTAATGAAATAACCATTAAAATGCTCTGAGTTTTGAGAAACCTTAAGTGATTTAGAATATTATTATTTACTCAAAAATATGAACGTTATGAACATTAAAATAATATTTATCCACCTTATAATATTTCTATAATAGAGCAGACAATAACTAAAGGAATACATAAATGTGAAGCATGAATTTACTTAATTTTTCCTGTGTCAGAGACCGTCAATTAAGGTACAAAGAGAGATAAGCTCTTCTTTATTGAAGTATAGTTGATTTACAATGTGGTGTTACTTTCAAGTGTACAGCAAAGTGATTCAATTATATATATATATATATATATATATATATATATATATATATATATATATATATATATATATACACTTTCAGATCATTTTCCCTTATAGGTTATAACAAAAATATTGAGAATAGTCCCCTGCGCTATAGAGTAGGTCCTTGTTGATTATCTGCTTTAAATATAGTAGTGTATATATGTTAATCCCAAACACCTAATTTATTTTTCCCCCCAAACTTTCATCTTTGGTAACCATAAGTTTGTTTTCTATGTCTGTTGGTCTATTTCTGTTTTCTATATAATTTCATTTGTATCATTATTTTTTTAAATTGCACATATAAGCGATATCATATGATATTTTTCTTTTTCTCTCTGGCTTACTTTGTTTAGTATGATAATCTCCAGGTTCCCCTATGTTGCTGCAAATGGCATAATTTCATTCTTTTTTATGGATGATTAATATATATATATATATATATGCATATATGTGTGTGTGTGTGTGTGTGTATATATATATATATATATATATACACACATCTTTATTCATATATCTGTTGATGGGCATTTAGGTTGCTTCCATGTCTTGGCTATTGTAAATAGTGCAGAAATGAACATTGGGGTGCATGTATCTTTTAAATTATTGTTTTCTCCAGATATATGCCCAGGAGTGGAATTGCTGGTAGCTCTGTTTTTAGCTTTTTAAGGAACTTCCATACTGTTCTCATTAGTGGCTGTACCGATTTACATTCCCACCAACACTGTAGGAGGGTTCCACTTTCTCCACACCTCTCCAGCATTTAATATTTGTAGACATTTTTTTAACATCTTTATTGGAGAATAATTTCTTTACAATGGTATGTTGGTTTCTGCTGTATAAAAAAGTGAGTCAGCTATACGTACACATATATGCCCATATCTCTTCCCTCTTGTATCTCCCTCGCACCCTCATTAACCCACATCTCTAGGTGGTCACAAAGCACCAAGGTGATATCCCTGTGCTATGCAGCTACTTCCCACTAGCTATCTGTTTTACGTTTGGTAATGTATATATGTCCATGTCACTCTCTCACTTTGTCCCAGCTTACATTCCCCTTCCCATGTCCTCAAGTCCATCCTCTACACCTGTGTCTATTCCTGTCCTACCCCTAGGTTCTTCAAAACGTTGTGTTTTTTTTTTGTTTTTTGCTTTCTGTTTTAGATTCCATATATATGTGCTGGCATACGGTATTTGTCTTTCTCTTTCTGACTTCACTCCGTATAACAGACTCTAGGTCCATCCACTTCACTACAAATAACTAAATTTCATTTCTTTTTATGGCTGAGTAATATTCTATTGCATATATGTGCCACATCTTCCTTATCAATTTATCTGTCGATGGACACTTAGGTTGCTTCCTTGTCCTGGCTATTGTAAATAGTGCTACAATGAACATTGTGGTACATGACTCATTTTGAATTATGGTTTTCTCAGGGTATATGCACAGGAGTCAGATTGCTGGGTCGTATGGTACTTCTATTTTTACTTTTTTAAGGAACCTTCATACTGTTCTCCTTAGAGGCTGTATCAATTTACATTCCCAAAAAAAGTGCAACAGCCTCTCCCCACATCCTCTCCAACATTTACTGTTTGTACATTTTTGATGATGGACATTCTGACTAGTGTGAGGTGACACCTCATTGTATTTTTGATTTGCATTTCTCTAATGATTAGTGATGTTGAGCATTCTTTCATGTGTTTGTTGGAAATCTGTGTATCTTCTTTGGAGAAATGTTTACTTAGGTCTTCTACTCATTATTAGATTGGGTTGTTTGTTTTGTTGATATTGAGCTGCATGAGCTACTTGTATATTTTGAAGATTAATCCTTTGTCAGTTGCTTCATTGGTAAATATTTTCTCCCATTCTGAGGGTTGTCTTTTCATCTTGTTTATGGTTTCCTGTGCTATGCAAAACCTTTTAAGTTTCATTAAGTCCCATTTGCTTATTTTTGTTTTTATTTCCCTTTCTCTAGGAGATGGGTCAGAACCTTGCTGCGATTTATATCATAAAGAGTTCTGCCTGTGTTTTCCTCTATGAGGTTTAGAGTGTCTGGCCTTACGTTTAGGTCTTTAATCCACTTTGAGTTTATTTTGTGTATGGTGTCAGGAAGTGTTCTAATTTCTTTCTTTTACATGTAGTTGTCCAGTTTTCCCAGCACCATTATTGAAGAGGCTGTCTGCTCTCCATTATATATTCTTACCTGCTTTATCAAAGATAAGGTGACCATATGTGTGTGGGTTTTATCTCTGGGCTTTCTATCCTGTTCCATTGATCTATATATCTGTTTTTGTGCCAGTACCATACTATCTTGATTACTGTAGTTTTGTAGTATAATCTGAAGTCCAGGAACCTGATTCTTCCAGCTCCATTATTCTTTCTCAAGATTGCTTTGGCTATTCAGGATCTTTTGTGTTTCCATAAAAATTGCAATTTTTTTTCTAGTTCTGTGAAAAATGCCATTGGTAGTTTGATAGGGATTACATTGAATCTGCAGATTTCTTTGGGTAGTATATTTACTTTCAAAATGTTGATTCTCCAATCCAAGAACATGGTATATATCTTCATCTGTTTGTATCACCTTTAATTTCTTTCATCACTGTCTTATAGTTTTCTACATACAGGTCTTTTTTCTCATTAGGTAGGTTTATTGCTAGGTATTTTATTATTTTTGTTGCAATGGTAAGTGGGAGTGTTTCCTTAAATTCTCTTGAAGATTTCTCAACATTAATGTATAGGAATGAAAGAGATTTCTGTACATTAATTTTGTATCTTGCTACTTTACCAAGTTCATTAATTAGCTCTAGTAGTTTTCTGGTAGCATCTTTAGGATTCTCAATGTATCAGGTCATCTGCAAAGAGTGACAGTTTTACTCCTTTTCTGGTTTGGATTCGTTTTATTTCTTTTTCTTCTCTGATTGCTGTGGCTGAAACTTCCAAAACTATGTTAAATAATAGTGTGAGAGGGAGCAACCTTGTCTTGTTCCTAATTTTAGTGGAAATAGTTTCAGTTTTTCACAATTGAGAATGATATTGGCTGTTGGTTTGTCATATATGGACTTTATTATGTTGAGGTAAGTTCCCTTTATTCCTACTTTCTGGAGGGTTTTTACCATAAATGTGTGTTGCATTATATTGAAAGCTTTCTTTTGCATCTATTGAGATGATCATGTGGTTTTTCCCCTTCAATTTATTAATATGTGTATCATGTTGATTGATTTGCCTATATGGAAGAATCCTTGCCTTCCTGGGATAAACCCCACTTGTTCATGATGCATTATCCTTTTAAAGTGCTCTTGGATTCCATTTGCTAGTATTTTGTTGAGGACTTTTGTATCTATGTTCATCAGTGATATTGGCCTGCAGTTTTGTTTGTTTGTGATATCTTTTTCTGATTTTGGTATCAGGGTGGTTTTGGCATTGCAGAATGAGTTTGGAAGTGTTCCTCCCTCTCCTATATTTTGGAAGAATTTGAGAAGGATAGGTGTTAGCTCTTCTCTAAATGTTTGATAGAATTCGCCTGTGAAGCCATCTGGTCCTGAGCTTTTGTTTGTTGTAAGATTTTTAATCAGAGTTTCAATTTCAGCTTGTGATTGGTCTGTTTATATTTTCTATTTCTTCCTGGTTCAGTCTCGTAAGGTCGTGCATTTCTAAGAGTTTGTCCATTTCTTACAGGTTGTCCATTTTATTGGCATTGAGTTGCTTGTAGTAATCTCTCATGATCCTGTGTATTTCTTCAGTGTCAGTCGTTACTTTTTCATTTCTAATTCTTTTGATTTGAGACTTCTTTGTTTTCTTATGAGTCTGGCTAGTAGTTTACCAGTTTTGTATATCTTCTCAAGGAACCATCTTTTATTTTATTCATCTTTGCTATCATTTCCTTCATTTCTTTTTCATATATTTCTGGTCTGATCTTTATGATTTCTTTCCTTCTGCTAACTTTGGGGCTTTATTGTTCTTCTTTCTCTTACTGCTTTAGTTTTAAGGTTAGATTGTTTATTTTAGACGTTTCTTGTTTCTTGAGGCAGGATTGTATTGTAAATACTTCCTCCATAGAACTGCTTTTGCTGCATCCCATAGGTTTTGGGTCCTTGTGTTTTCACTGTCATTTTTTTTCTTGGTATTTTATGATTGCCCCTTTGATTTCTTTACTGATCTCTTAGTTATTTAGTAGCATATTGTTTAGACTCCACATGTTTGTGTTTTTTGCAGTTTTTTCCCTGTAATTGGTATTTAGTCTTAAGTGTTGTGGTTGGAAAGATATTTGATATGATTTCAGTTTTCTTAAATTTACCAAGGATTGATTTGTGACCTGACAAAATGATCTATTCTGGAAAATGTTCCATGAGAACTTGTGAAGAAAGTGAATTCTGTTTTTTTGGATGGAATGCCCTATAAATATCAATTAGGTTCATCTTGTTTAATGTGTCATTTAAAGCTTGTGTTTCCTTATTTTCATTTTGGATTATCTGTCCATTGGTGAAAGTTGAATGTTAAAGTCCCCTACTATTATTGTGTTACTGTCAATTTCCCCTTTTATGGCTGTTAGCATTTGCCTTATTTATTGATGTACTCCTATTTTGGGTGCATAAATATTAACAATTGTTATATCTTTTTCTTGAATTGATCCCTTGCTCATTTTGTGGTGTTCTTTTCTGTCTCTTGTAATAGTCTTTATTTTATAGACTATTTTATCTGATATGAGGATTGCTACTCCAGCTTTCTTTTTATTTCCATTGTATGGAAAAAAAATTCCATCCCTTAACTTTCAGTCTATATGTGTCCATAGGTCTGAAGTGGGTCTCTTGTATACAGCATATATACAGGTCATTTCTTGTATCCATTCAGCTAGTCTGTGTCTTTTGGTTGGACTATTTAATCCATTTACATTTAAGGTAACTGTCAGTATGTATATTCCTATTACCATTTTCTTAATTGTTTTCAGTTTGTTGTTTGGAGGCCTTTTCCTTCTCTTGTGTTTCTGGCCTAGAACATTTTCTTTAGCATTTGTTGTAAATCTGGTTTGGTGGTGCTGAATTCTCTTAGCTTTTACTTGTCTGTAAAGCTTTTAATTTCTCTGTCAAATTTGAATGAGATCATTGCTGGGTAGAGTAATCTTGGTTGTAGTTTTTTCCCTTTCTTCACTTTAAATATGTCCTGCCACATCCTTCTGCCTTGCAGAGTTTCTGCTGGAATATCAGCTGTTAACCTTATGGGGATTCCTTTGTATGTTATTTGTTGTTTTTCCCTTGTGGCTTTTAATATTTTTTCTTTGTTTTTAATTTTTGATAGTTTGATTAATATGTGTCTTTTTGTGTTTCTCCTTGGATTTATCCTGTATGGGACTCTCTTCACTTCCTGGAGTTGATTGACTATTTCCTTTCCCATATTAGGGAAGTTTTCAACTGTAATCTCTTCAAATATTTTCTCAGCTGCTTTCATTTTCTCTTCTTCTTCTGCGACCCCTTTAATTCAAATGTTAGTGTGCTTAATGTTGTCCCAAAAGTCTCTGAAACTGTCATCAATTCTTTTCATTCTTTTTCTTTATTCAGCTCTGTGGTAGTTATTTCCACTATTTTATCTTCCACTCACTTATCCATTCTTCTGCATCAGTTATTCTGCTATTGATTCCTTCTAGAGAATTTTAAATTTTATTTATTGTGTTGTTTATCTCTGTTTGTTAGTTATTCTAGGTCCTTGTTAAACGTTTCTTGTATTTTCTCCATTCTATTTCCAAGATTTTGGATTATCTTTACTATTAGTACTCTGAATTCTTTTTCAGGTAGACTACCTATTTCCTCTTCATTTGTTTGGTCTAGTGGGTTTTTACATTGCCCCTTCATCTGCTATGTGTTTCTCTGTCTTCTCATTTTGCTTAACATACTGTGTTTGGGGTCTCCTTTTTGCAGGCTGCAGGTTCGTTGTTCCTGTTGTTTTTGGTGCCTACCCCCAGTGAGTGAGGTTGTTTCAGTGGCTTGTGTAGGCTTCCTGATGAAGGGGACTAGTGAGTATGTTCTGGTGGGTGAGGCTGGATCTATGTTTTCTGGTGTGCACATCTGGTAGTGTGTTTTGAAGCATCTGTGAACTTAGTATGATTTTAGGTGGCCTCTCTACTAATGGTTGGGTTTGTGTTCCTGTGTTGCTAGTTGTTTCACATGGGCTATCTAGCACTGGGGCTTGCTAGTGGTTAAGTGGAGCTGGGTTTTAGCATTGAGATGGAGATCTCTGGGAAAACTCTTGCCAATTAATATTATGAGGAGTAGGGACATCTCTGGTGTGCCAATGTCCTAAACTCTTCTCTCCCAACTCAGAGGCTCAGGCCTGATACCCAGGTGGAGCACCAAGACCCTTTCAGCCACATAGCTCAGAAGAAAAGGGAGATAAGAAAAAAAAAAAAAAGGAAAATACTGTTATTAAAATAAAATATATATATATATATCATTGAAATAAAAATAAAAATGTAATTAAAAATAAAAGAAGAGAGCAAGCAAACCAATAAACAAATCCACCAATGATAACAAATCCTAGAAACTATACTAAAAAACAAACAAACAGACAGAACCCTAAGACAAATAGTAAAAGCAAACCTATATAGACAAAATCACACAAAGAAACATATATATACACACTCACAAAAAGAGAAAAAGGAAATATATATATATATATATATATATATATTAAAAAAAGGAAGAGGGCAACCAAGTTAACAAACAAATCTACCAATGATAATAAACTCTAAATACTAAACTAAGGTAAACATAAAACTAGAAACAAATTAGATTCAGAAAGCAAACCCCAAGTCTACAGTTGCTTCCAAAGTCCACCACCTCAGTTTTGGGATGATTCATTGTCTATTCCTTTATTCTAGAGATACAGGGTACATAAAGTTGATTGTGGGGATTTAATCTGCTGCTTCTGAAGTTGCACAGAAAAATTTCCCTTTCTCTTCTTTGTTCACACAGCTCCTGGGGTTCAGCTTTCTGTTTGGCCCTGCCTCTTTCTGTAGGTTGCCCTCAGGCATATTTTCCTCACCCAGACAGGAGGGCATTAAATGAGCGGCTGATTTAGGGGCTCTGGCTCACTCAGGCCAGGGGGAGGGGCCAGCATGATGTTGCAACAGCCTGGGGCATGCTGTGTGTTCTCTGGATCACAGGACCCTGGCAATAGCGGGCTGCACAGGCTTTTGGGAGGGGAGGTTTGGATAGTGACCTGTGCTTGCACACCGGCTTCTTAGTGGCTGCAGCAACAGCGTTAGTGTTGCATGCCTGTCTCTTGTGTTGTCACTGATAGCCGCAGCTCATGCCTGTCTCTGGAGCTCATTTAGGTGGTGCTCTGAATACCCTCTCCTCATGCACCCCAAAACAATGGTCTCTTGCCTCTTAGGCAGTTCCAGACATTTTCCCAGACTCCCTAACCATTAGCTGTGGTGCACTAGGCCCCTTCAGGCTGTGTTCACACAGCCAACCCTAGTCCTCTCCCTGGGATCTGATCTCTGAAACCTGAGCCTCAGCTCCCAGCCTCCACCTGCCCCAGTGGGTGAGCAGACAAGCCTCTCAGGCTAGTGAGTACTAGTTGGCACTGATCCTCTGTGCAGGAATCTCTCCACTTTGCCCTCTGCACCCATGTTGCTGCACTCTCCTCTGTGGCTCCAAAGCTTCTCCCCTGCCCACCCTCATCTCCACCAGTGAAGGGACTTCCTAGTGTGTGGAATATTTTCCTCCTTCACAGCTCCCTCCCAGAGGTGTAGGTTCCATCCCTATTCTTTGGTCTCTGTTTTTTCTTTTCCCTTTTGCCTTACCCAGGTACGTGGGGATTTTTTTGCCTTTGGGGAATTCTGAGGTCTTCTGTCAGCGTTCGGTAGGTGTTCTATAGGAGTTGTTCCACATGTAGATGTATTTTTGATGTATTTGCTGGGAGGAAGGTGATCTCCACATCTTACTCCTCTGTCATCTTGATGGTCCTCCTAGACATTTTTTTTTTTTTTTTTTTGCAGTATGCGGGCCTCTCACTGTTGTGGCCTCTCCCTTTGCGGAGCACAGGTTCCAGACACGCAGGCTCAGCGGCCATGGCTCATGGACCCAGCCGCTCCGCATCATGTGGGATCTTCCCAGACTGGGGCACGAACCCATGTCCCCTGCATTGGCAGGTGGACGCTCAACTACTGTGCCACCAGGGAAGCCCCCCTCCTAGACTTTTTGATGATGGTCATTCTGACTAGTGGGAAGTGATAAATATAGTTTCGAGTTGCATTTCTCTAATAATTAGCAATGTTGAGCATCTTTTCATGTGCCTGTTGGCCATCTCTGTGTCTTCTTTGGCAAAATATCTATTTAGATCTTCTTCCCATTTTTTGACTGGGTTGTTTGTTTTTTGGGTTATTGAGCAGTATGAGCTGTTTGCATGTTTAGGAAATTAATCCCATGTTGGTCACATTGTTTTCAAATATTTTCTCCCATTTGGTAGGTTGGCTTTTTGCTTTGTTTATGGTTTCCTTTGCTGTGCAAAAACTTTTAAGTTTACTTAGGTCCCATTCATTTAATTTTATTTTTTCCATTACTCTAGGAGACAGATCCTAAAAGATACTGCTGCTAAATGTCAAAGAGTGTTCTGTCTATGTTTTCCTCTAGAATTTTATATTATGTTGTTTCACATTTAGGTCTTTAAAGGATTTTGAGTTTATTCTTGTGTATGATGTTAGAGAGTGTTCTAATTTCATTCTTTTACATGGAGCTGTCCAGTTTTCCCAGCACCAATTATTAAAGAGAGGATCTTTTCTCCATTGTATATTCTTGCATCCTTTGTCATAGATTAATTGATCATAAGTGTTGGGTCTATTTCTGGACTTTCTTTACGGTTCTATTGGTCTATATTTCTGTTTTTGTGTCAGTACCATGCAGTTTTGATTACTGTAGGTTTGTAGTATAGTCTGAAGTCAACAAGGCTGATTCCTCCTGCTTCAGCTTTTCTTTCTCAAATTGCTTTGTCTATTTGGGGTATTTTGTGTTTCCATACAAATTTTAAAATTTTGTTTAGTTATTTGAAAAATGCCATTGGTAATTTGATAGGAATTGCATTGAATTTATAGATTGCTTTGGATAGTATTTTCATTTTGACAATATTGATTCTTCTAATCCAAGAACACAGTATATCTTTCCATTTGTTTGTGTCATCTTCAAAGTGTTTTATAGTATTTTATGTACAGGTCTTTTGCTTCCTTGGATAGGTTTATTCTTAGGTATTTTATTCTTTTTGATGTGATGATAAATGGGATTGTTTCCTTAATTTCTCTTTCTGGTTTTCCATTGTTAATGAATGTCGTGGTCTGAACATGGGTTCAAAAAGAATTTCCAGATACAAGACAGAATGTAAAGAAGATAGAATTTATTAGAGGGAAGGGTCATTGCCACAACAGCAGGCCAGCTTCCTAGTAGTCTGGGAGAGTCGAGCCTGAACTTGTGCTATTGATCAGTATTTATGGCCAGAAAACAAAGTAATGGTCCAAGGTGAAAATTTCATTTACTGATTGGTCGAGACACATATACCTTCCTTCTATAGGGTGGGAGTGGTATAGGCCAGATGCCTTTCCTTATTTGGAACAGGTCCTGTTGCCCAGGTGGGCATCACCCAGGTGGCTCAGGGATTTCATAATCATTGCAACATGGTGAGGAGGGCAATTAATAGTCTGGTAGGGGGTGTAATGCTGAAACTTTTTCAGGCAGGTAGTCCTTTGTCCTTGAAACACCATTGTTCTTGGAGCACCACAGTGAATAGAAATGCAACACATTTCTGTGTATAATTTTTTATCCTAAAACTCTACCGAATTCATTGATGAGTTCTAGTAGTGTTCTGATAGCATTTTTACGATTTTCAATGTAGAGTATCATATCATCACTAAGCAGTGACAGTTTTACTTCTTTTCCAATTTGGAATTCACTTCTCTGATTGCCATGGCGAGAACTTCCAAAACTATTTTGAATAAAAGTGGCAAGAGTGGGCATCTTGTCTTTTTCCTGATCTTAGAAGAAATTCTTTCAACTTTTCCTGTTGCGTATGATATCAGCTGATGGTTTGGCATATATGGCTTTTATTATGTTGAGGTAAGTTCTCTCTTAGCCCACTTTCCAGAGAGTTTTTGTCATAAATGGGTGTTGAATTTTGTCAAAAGCTTTTTCTGAATCTATTGAGATGATTTTATGGTTTTTATTCTTCAAATTTTTAATGTGATGTATCACATGGATTGATTTGCCAATACTGAAAAATCCTTGCATCACTTTGACAAAACCCGCTTGATCATAGTGTATGATCTTTTTAATGTATTGTTGGATTCTGCTTGCTAGTATTTTGTTAAAGAATTTTGCATCTATGTTCATCAGTGCTATTGGTCTTTAACTTTCTTTTTTTGTGGTATCTTTGTCTGGTTTTGAAATCAGGGTTATGGTAGCCTCATAGAATGAATTTTGGAGTGTTACTTCCTTGAAAAGGTTTTAAAATAGTTTCAGAAGCAAAGGTGTTAACTCTTCTCTAAATGTTTGATAGAATTTGCCTGTGAAGCCATGTGGTCCTGACCTTTTGTTTGTTGGGATTATTTTAATCACAGATTCACTTTCAATTTTGTAATTGGTCCGTTTATATTTTTATCTTTCTTCCCAGTCCAGTCTTGGGAGATTGTACCTTTCAAAGAGTTTGTCCATTTCTAGGTTTTCCAGTTTATTAGCATATAGTTGTTTGTAGTAGTCTCTTATGGTCCTTTGTGTGTCTGTGGTGTCAGTTGTAACTTCTCCTTTTTCAATTCTAATTTTATTGATTTGGGTCTTTTCCCTTTTTGTCTTGATGAGTCTGCCTAAGTGTTTTTCAATTTTGTTTTATCTCTTCAAAGATGCATCTTTTAGTTTCATTGATCTTCTCTGTTTTATTTTTAGTCTTTATTTCATTGATTTCTGCTCTGAATTTTATAATTTCTTTCCTTCTACTAACAGCATTTTATTTGTTCTTCTTTCTCTAGTTGCTTTAGGTATAAGGTTAGGTTGTTTATTTGAGATTTTTCTTGTGTTTCCTAGGTAAACTTGTATTGCCATAGACGTCCCTCAAAGATAAACTCTGAAACTGTGTGTGTTGTTTTTAAGCTTAATATATATGTGTGTTAAAGCACCCTTGGAGTTTAATTACTTACTTTCTAGTATACACTAAGGTTGACATTACCTATTCTAGAAAAAATGATGACAAATTCTGTCAAGTACCTAAAGTTTTCTGAGTAAACACTTGTGTTAAATTATATTGTTACTTACTCAGGTGAATCAAATGATTCTATTGAATTTTTTTCACAGCCTGAGTCTGCTCTTCCTTATTTAATTCTGTTTTAATTATCTCTGTCTTCATTCTCTATTAGGTTAAAATATTCTCTCTCTCTTTTTTCCCCATTTTTAAACATGGTTTTATATCCTAATAACCTGAGAGTAAATCAAAAGCAAACAATAAAAAATATTAATTACATAATTGTGATGTCTTTATGTTTCACTGAAATATTTTTTTAGTAGAGAAGATTTAAGTTGTTCATCTTTACTTTTCATCAGTTTGTTAGGAAATCTAACCTGTTCAAGATGAACATCCAACAGGAGCCATAAATTCTGATCTTTCTAGATTGAGCACTACCTTTTATCTTCTTTTTCATAACTATAAAGACAAAATAGAGAATCAGCTGAATGTACCATTTAGCAATTATTTTCCCTGTGATCCTCACACTACAATAAAAGGCCACATGTGAAAAGACTTAGGCACTCTGATAAAGAGTCTCAGTATGAAGCCAGGTTTCCTGCATTTCATCCTGACATTCTTTACACTGACTTATTTAAAAGGTGTTACTTCTTATAAATGGTTAGCTATTAAAGTGTTTGAAGCTTTGGTTCTATTCCGCTTTTATCATTGACACAGAGAACAATATAGGTTTCTGTCTGAGTTGATAATCACATCATTTACACGTCATAAAAATCCAGGAAAGAGACAATCTACTGTCAGCTTAAAGTTCATTACAGTAAAATGATTAGGCAGGAGAATGGTATTTATTAAGGTACTTATAAATAAATGCTTTGACTTTATGTCTCCCGTAGCATATCCATATTTATTATAGAAACTGAGAGTATAAATATTTACTCTTTATTATGGTGTAAGGATAAGAAAGAACTCTATAGGTTTAACCTGCGAGGCCTTAAGGTAGCTTTAAAACTCAAACTGAACTTCATATTTTGTATTTCTATATTTCTACTCTTATTTTTTATTTGTAGATAATCATTTTAATTTTACATTTACATTATATTATTGTGGAAGGGATCTTGCATATGTCCTTCAATAATTTGTCAGTAGAATAAACTTAAACTGTTTTACTTTTATTTTATCTGAACTTAAGTTGTAAAGTATTATGAAAGAATTTCTCCCCACTCTTGATATCTTGTCCTATTCATCGATATTAATAATTTTTAGTGATAATAGATGGTAGGTTCTTGTTCTCTCACAGAAAGAATTCAGAGACACAACAGGGTGTGTCAAGAAAGCAAAGCAAGGTTTTACTAAATGATAGTATGTTCTCAAGGGGAGAGCAAGTAGTCTCACATGAGTGGCTGCCTTGAGTTTCTATGGCAAGCAGGTTATGTGGGGTGTAGATATGAAGGGGCAAAATATTCATTGGGGAGGGAGAGGTTTGGGGGACTATATTCCCTGATTTTCATCTCAGCTCCAACTTCCTGATGGGAGGAGGGATTTTTGTCCTTATGTAGCCCTGATTGGAAGTGTCATGACATCAGTGCATCATGGGTACTTCTTATCTACAAGGTTAGTTTTATTTTAATGAAAGCATAATGAGCAAAACGTTACATTCAGATGCTGGAGATTCCTGCCTTTTCCCACCTTTCTTCATCTGCCTCTAGGACACTTGTCACCCCAAAATGTGTGGTTTCCTGTCAGTCTGGAGACTCCTGACTTTCTTTGCCCAAGGACCAGCACTGTTTACAAGATGTGTGGTTTCCTGCCATTTGAGCTGTGTCCTCCTTTTTCTGCTCATGTCTACCTAACTACTTGCTTTATAATTAGTTTTCTAGGGGCTTCCCTGGTGGCGCAGAGGTTGAGAGTCCACCTGCCGATGCAGGGGACACTGGTTCGTGCCCCGGTCCAGGAAGATCCCACATGCCGCGGAGCGGCTAGGCCTGTGAGCCATGGCCACTGAACCTGCACGTCCAGAGCCTGTGCTCCACAATGGGAGAGGCCACAACAGTGGGAGGCCTGCATAGAGAAAAAAAAAAAAGTTTTCTAAAAATATAATTCAGGATATGTAAAAATATCGTCATTCCTAATATAGAAAACATAATGAGTGATAAAAAAAGAGGCTTCTCATAATGCATTTCTGAAAGAGAAGAAAATAAATTACTGTAAAATAGACACTTGTATTTAGGATCCCAATAGTTTATAAAAAAAACTCTTCCCTTGAAGGAATCACTTCCTTGTTAGTTTCAGATTTACATCATCCACAGCTTTGAATGTTTTGATAAACTTTTCCCTAACAGCTCCACAGACTTATTAATATTTTCTCATGGACAGCCAAGAAGGGTCATTTTGATTTCTGTCATAATAATGACATCCATCAAATTAAACCTCTACTGAAAGAGAATACAAACTGTTAGATTATTATTTCTAGCAATATAGTTCCATTAGTCTAAAATACTACTTTAGAGAATAGACTATAGTCAACTGAGCAAAAAATGTCATAAATGAAAAGAATATAAAAGTGGAATAAGAATGTTTCTCCTCAAAAAGGATTCTTCTTATGAACAAAAAACCTCTTCAAATTTCTACCTCCAGAAAGGCAAAGGACTATGGAAGATTATGTTTTTCTAAGTCAAACAACAGCTAATATTAGTTTCTTAGGCAGAGCTCAAGATCAAGGTGTTCCCCCAACCTCTGACCTCAAGAAATACCTGAGAGTCAAAAACTTCCCTCCCCAAATTGGTGGGGTGAACTGTCATACTGAGACAGTAAAAGATCTATCATCCTTTATCATAGAAAAACTAATTTTGGGTCTGTTATTCTTGCTTTCTAAACATGTTTTGGGTAACTTTTGATTAGTGAATCCTAAAGATGTGTATAATGCTCATGTAAATGATGAGAAGTATATTAATATTTAAACATAGAAGACTGCTACATGAGTAGATTGGTACATGATATTTTTTTACCAAACTATCCCAACAACTTAAAAAGGCTGTTTCCTTGAAACTGTGTTTGTCAGCAGCCCAACCTGGCAGGATCGTTCAACATGGCCTAACCTATAAGTTTGGTGGTTGGTACTGGATTCTGCTGGGAGTCTTAATTCTTATTCACATGGACTTCTATATATTATCTGGCTAGGCTTTTTGTTTCATGTTAGAAGGATTCTGAGAGGGCAAGAATAAAAACTGCAAGAGCTTGTAAGGCCTTGAATTCACACGATATCATTTTTGACATATTCTATCAGCCAGCATTAGTCACAAGGCCAGATTAGTTTTTAGGGATGGGTAAGTGGATTACTACTCAGTGACATAGTCACCCTGCAAAGGGTTGTTGACACAGGAAGAGGTGATTCATTCAGGACCATCTTGATGTAGAACTCTATTCTACATGAAAAGAGTATTATACAATCTGAGAAAATCAATGGTAAACTCAAGGGTAATTTCTCATTACTATCTATTTCCTAATGGTGAAAAGTATTATTTGACACTAACTAGAACTAAAGTCATATAGTATTTTAAAATTATGGAATCAATATTAAAAATTATTAAATAATTTATTATTTTAATTATAATAGATATCTATTAGTAAAATTATTAAAATACACTATTAAAATGAACAATTTTAATAATAAATTATTATGAAAATGAAAGTATATAACCAAAAATTTCTCATTGAGAACTGCAAATTCACAAGGATAAGTCTACAGACCCCTATGAGATATACATAGACCTATATTTATCACCACATGGAACATTCCCCCAGAAATTTCCTATATTAGAATGCTGAGAATAAAACATGAGAATGAGAAGAGTTTTCATGAAAAAATTTAAAGTAAAATGGAAAAACTTTTGGGAAGTGTATGGTTTATTATATTTTGTATTATTCCTCCTATTCAGATTTTTGAGATGACTAAATCTAAGCAAAAATGAAAGTGTTACTTAAAATTTCTGTGTTTCCTGAAGGTTATGTTCTCTGGTTTTAAACTTAAGAAACTCACATGTTACAAATCAGATCCAGGAAATTTTGTTCAGGGTAAGATTTTTTTGAGTAATATTTATATTAAAATGGTTTTTTAAATTATTTTTTAAAATATACATGTATTTTGGGCTTCCCTGGTGGCGCATTGGTTGAGGGTCCTCCTGCCTATGCGGGGGACACGGGTTCGTGCCCCGGTCCGGGAAGATCCCACGTGCCGTGGAGTGGCTGGGCCCGTAAGCCATGGCCACCGGGCCTGCACATCTGTAGCTTGTGCTCCGCAATGGGAGAGGCCACAGTGGTGAGAAGCCCGCATAATGCAAAAAAAAAAAAAAAAATATATATATATATATATATATACATGTATTTTAATAGAACTATAAAAAAGAAAGGGATTTGTAACACTAAATTCTATAACTACTTTTAATCCATCAGAATACATTTTTCCTACTGATCATACTCCTTCTCTAGGTCATGTTTGTGGATTATTTCATGTTGTTAAAAATATCTGATACAGTCCCATGATCAGCAAGACCCCAGGAGAGAATGAAAAGAGTTATTTCAAGGGAGAGGCTTGTGGTCTCCTACTGCCTTTTGTTGTTTATACATTGCATTTATGAATTTCAAAATAAAAGGTTATATTGTCTCTGCAGTGTTTTCTATTTATATACATCCTAATAGTAGAAATATAGAGACTGTATACATAATGTATCACCAAGTTTGATAATATCAACTATGTAATGGCTACAAATTACTCTTCTAGTAATTATATTGAATAAGATGTGCTGTTAACATTATTTTATAGATCCATTTTTGTTACTTCTAAACTGAGAAACAAGCTGGTATGTTAGTACAACTGGTCCACAGAACAGACATAGTTTACTTCAGTCAAAGAATCAAGCACCTTCCCTGAAAATCTTCAATACTTACTAAGACATGTGTTGTGTGGAGTGTGCTATATAATGACTTTAAAGGGTTTCTTATTGAAACAAACAAATGTATATTATTAGAAAACGGTAAACAATAGTGAATGTAAAGGTACAAGTAGAATATAAATGATAAACTGAATAATTATAAAATTATAGAGTGTGATATCATGAGCCCACTTATAATTCCCTTATACCACAACATTTCTCTAGGAATCTATTTGCATAAGGGGTTAAGAAAACTTCTGAATAAAGTAAGCTGATGAAGTGGAAGAGATCATGAGGACATTTTTCTATGAGCAGTACCTTCAGCTTGAGAGAAAAAGTTATTAAATGGAGCATGGTGCATGTCATTCAGAATAAAAGTTCCCTTCCCATTTCACACACAAGTATACACATTCTTCTCCTCAAACTCCCTAGGGAATGGGTAAAGTAGACTGTTAAAAAGAACAGTCAAAAAAATTTTTAACTCTTAAAGCTGTGAGAAGATTTCAATAACAAACCAATATTGCTTTTGTACCAAATTAATAGAATGTGTCACAAAAGTAGAAATAGGAATTCTCTCTTCTGGGGTGGGATAAATTTTAGGACAGGGCAGTGATGTTGACATATTATTTCTGTGGCTATCACCAGAAGACAGAAACTACACTAGAAGTACTATCACCTACAGAAACAGTTACTGGGAAACATCTAACATAGAAACTGACACCTATAAGGGTCAATTAGATATTTATGCAGTGAATGAAACACTAAATTGACACAGCTGCATAGCAAACCTTAAGAAAGAGGTAGTGGTTTATTTCAGTTGCACTAAAAATACTTTTGAGTGGTGGTAGCAATGTAGATGGTGGGAATAGTAATGCAATTATTTGGTGATTAATGATAACTTTATTAGCTCCAGAAAGCATCACTGATAATTTTTGAGAGAACACAACTCAAAAGCATTATAATAATACAGTTTTCCTGATGACTATCTTTTTCAGGTAACAAGGGTGATATTTCATCAACATGCCTTGCCAAAGACAGAACTGACAGAAAGAAGATTGAATTATTAAATTTAAGGCAGTGGTCAGGAGAAGCTTTCTTAAACACACACTAAATGCATTATTTAGGATCAAATACTTTTAGGGAGGATTACAAGTATAGATTTATAGGTATTCAAAATAATGGTGATAGGGACCAAGAGCATCCAAACATTGCTTGTGTAGCTGACATCTCACACCAATAATTTAGAGTTCAAGTATATTTCACATGGAAACTGAATGATTATGTCTCTCTGCCTGCCTACTGAAAAATGAATTGTGTGGCTCTGACCTTCCTGGAACTTCAAACATCAATTTAACCCAATTATCTATAGCAGATGGTCATATATCAAGGAGTGTTTTCCAGAATTACATGAGAAGCTTTTAAAATATACTGTGCCCAGACCCCATCCTCAGCAATTTTGAGGTGAAGCCAAAACATGTAGTTTTTAAAAGCTCCCCAAGTGATTCAGATATGCAACTAGGTTTGAGAACCATTTATCAGGATGAAGGTTTCTGTGCTCTAAGGACAAGAGTAACACATTCCAGTCTTCTGAAATCAACCTCACTAGCTCATGGTAATGAGTTATAACTGCTCAAAAGTTTATAATAGAACTCTATTTTGGGGGGATTAATTAACAAACCTAGGTTTCATAGTGGAGCTTCCTATTCCCTGAATTGCTTTAATTCTATGAGTTCATAGCTACACTTCTTATTCAGGAAACTAAACTTTAAAAAATAATAATAATAATAAATAACAGAGTAGGAGAGGAATAGGCAGTTGTGTTAAGGACTAATTTCAACAGCTATTTTTAATATGAATTAGTACTGAAAATCTCAGTTAAAGTTTACCCTCACCTCTGTTTGAGTCCCTGCTTTTTCAAAAACCCCATAATGTTTTTCCCCAGCTTCTCTCTCTGGCCTAATTGATTATAAAACATACATAGCCAATTGTGCAAAATTCTGGTGTTTATTTACCTATTGCTTTTTTACCAATAATCCTTGAGGATGGTAGAAGACGGTGGGGAAAGAGGTGCTACATAGAGCTTTTGCATTCTCCCATTTTTCACCAACAGGCAAAAATTTTAACTCCCTTGATTGTAATGGGTGAGAATGCAGGAAAAGAGGAGGGACAGAGGGGTGTAATTGGTTGGAAAAGGATGAGGGTGAATGGGGAGAGGTCAAATATAAAGGGATGGATAGAAATGTAGAAAAGCAGGAGTACAGAGACAAAAAGGAAAGAACAAAGTGGGAAACTAAGCAAGAGGAGAGTGAGAGGAAAGATGAGAGTGTCACCCCCTTTGTCCTTTTCTTTTATGCAAGTCAGATTTTTATCTCTAATCCACAGTTTTGGCAAATCCACTTTAGAGTGTGGTGTTACTCAGCAAAGGTTGATCTTCAGATCCTACTCATCCTAAATGTGAGTAATTACATATCACTTTTAAAGTATATCTGTATTTCTAAATAGATATTGCCTGAAGAGTTGTTAAATAATTATCACTATAGGTATTTCCTACCCTCTTAGAATCATCTTTTTTCAAATCCAATGACTATGCTACATTCTTAAATTCATATATAATTTAATTACATTGTTTATTTTATAGCTTTTTAAGCCAGTGCCATGATAACTTTTCATTTATAGATTAATTTCTTTTACTCAGAGCAACAAACCATGCTCCAAACAGCATAGCTTATTAAGAATATTATTATGCATGCACAGTTGCATGTTACCTTAAACAGAGTCTGTGATTATTCACTAAGGAATCCTTTATATACTCATTATCCACAGGAGAGTCTTCCTCTTCTTTATTTGTATACCTATCAGGAGTGAGGCCTCCTGCAAGTTACAATTTACATGTAAAAGGAGTTTATTTTAGGAATATTCATCTTTCAGTGTGAAAGGGTACACCCTTGTTGAAGCACATGCAAAATTTCCAGGTTTAATGAGACTTCTATGTGTACAACAGGAAATGGGAAAACCTTTGCTCACAGACAATGTCTCCAGCAGTGAGAGGGGCATATTAATTTTCTGATCTAGCAGTTATCAAAATCAGCATGAGCTCTCCTTTTTCAGGTAGGAACTGCTAGATAGGGAACCTGATTCTGACTCCTTAGGATACATAATATGGAAGAAAATAAATCATAAAATATTTATGAAGAGCTAATGTCTTCATTATTCTTTATACAGTTCACAGTTCATTATTCTTTATTACTGCCTGTGACACAAATACTGTAGAGAACACAGTTGTCCCATTTTACATGGATTTATACTCTGAAGAAAGAGTTTTTAAAAACTGGGAAAAAAAACTAAAAAAATATTTTTTCTCAATGATATTTAAGTATAAGCTACCACACAGACTAGGCCAGTCTCTGTAAGTCCACATATTATTGAATTTGGCCAATATTATACCTGTTCATTTAAGTTTTACTGCAAGTTACTCATTTAATATACTACACATATTTATTTTTCTACAATAATAGGCAGAAATAGGATACAAAGCAAATATATGATTCGTCTCCAGGAACTATTTGGAAAACAAATATAGGAAATATCAAAATGATAGAGAATTAAATCAAATAGTAAATACTGGAGTGTCAAAACATATTTCAGAGATGCCCAGTCCTATATAGGGTCAGAGAAGAAAGAAATTCACATGATCTTATTGGGACAAGGAGTTTTTTAGTTATGTGATAATTAAGTATTTAGATTTAAAGAAAAATGAGAGATGAAAATATTCTGGTTGGGGGAAATGTTTGAGTAAAGCTTTAACATGAGAAAAAAAGATGGACCATAGGGCTCTCCTTGAAAGAGGGTTAGGGATTTAGAAAGACAAAATTGTATAACAGCTGGGATTTACTGTGTGTAGCTACTGTTGACTGAAACAACAACAACAACAACTTGAAAGATGTAAGTTCAGTTTTATTTGGTGCCTTACTGAGGACTATTGTCTGGGAGGCAACCTCTCAGATAGCACTGAAGAACTGCTCTAAAGGATAGGGAGGAGGTCAGTATATGTGTGATTTGGTGAAAGGGGGCTGTGTAATCAACACACATCTCAGTAGAAGGTTGCTGCTAGTCACAAGGAGCAGATGTCTTCCTTAATGATTTTTAGTGCTTTCTAAGTATGAGAAGTTGCAAGAAATTAGGTTCATAAAATTTTCTCCCGAAAATATCAAACGAATTGAAGGCCTGTTTTGACAGTTTTTCCCAGAGCACATCTCCAGTCTGAACTCCTTTTGGGGTGTGTTAAAGGTCAGTGACTGCTGTGGCTAGTGACTTAATTCTTGTAGATCCAGATGGTGAGCCATATTCTTTACTTGGCAACACAAATCTCAAACTGCGGCGTTTGAAATTGTTTCTGAGGAGAATTATTAAGACTTTGGAAGCTGTTCAAAAAAGCCAGGTTAATTCTATCGCTGATTTGACCAGCAGGATTTTCTAAACTCTAGTTATGCAAAATCTCTCTATGCAACATAAATCAGTGGGGGGACAACCTTCAGTAAATTTCAGTTTTTAATGAGCAGGTTCTAGGACTAAAATAAGTTTCTGTTAAGTCATTCACATCTGATGTTGATTTAAAAGTGAAGAACAATACCTGCTTCTGATGACAGCAGCAGAATTGGGAGATTCTATGCTGTCTGAGGTCTATTTGGAAGGTGAGTCACTGGAATATGAATTCTGCTTTTTCAAATAATATTATTTTATTCCTGCTTTCCCACAAACAAAATGCCAACTTTCAATAATACTCAAATCAGAAATATGGCTTAATATGCATCAAATTGAGTGCAGAATATTCCAGTCCAGAAATCAAAAGCCTAACATTGAGAGAAATGAGCAATTAATGTCACTATGTTTTTTCTGAATCCACTAAATGACAGTCCTTCCAATTTTTAATATTCTGGTATTTAGAGTGTTAATTAAATTTATCCAAGTATATAAGTAGTAGATAAGGCAACAATATAATTTATTGTATAACTATGAACATTATTGAGAAACAATGCTACTAATAATTATAGAAGTACACATGTAAGTTGTGACTGTCCCAGAAAATTAGGGCATATGGGCACCCTACTAATAGAAGATTGGACTGTTTTTTCTTCCATATCAATTTTCTCTGGATGATTCAAAGGTTTATCTAAATAAGTGAATTGTACTGTAATGTTTGGGAGTAGTAATATAAACATTTTTCTGGGAAAAGAATCAACAGATTTTGAAAACCAACCATATAACAGAGATGGGAGTTAAAGAGTTGGAAAACATAAAAGACAGGGTGCTTTCACTGCACACTGGGTGAAACCTATATACAATAGCTTAAGCAGATACAGGATTGCTTTGGTCTTTAGAGGCTCAATTATATTTGAGCCCATTTTTTTTTCATTTTTTAAACATCTTTATTGGGGTATAATTGCTTTACAATGATGTGTTAGTTTCTGCTTTATAACAAAGTGAATCAGTTATACATATACATATGTTCCCATATGTCTTCCCTCTTGCGTTATTTTTATTCTTCATATGGCCTTTTCTACATGTTCACTGGATAGTTTCTGCCCTCAAGCTATCATACCTTCTCAGAGGAAGAAAAGAAGAAAAGACAAATAGAATTATTATCTAAAATTCTCACTACATGCAATATATGCCTCAATGAATAGATCTCTTTTACACAGATATGGATAATTGAAAAATGTCTTAGAAGAATCGGATTGAGAACTGACATTATATCAGTCAACCAATACTGTATACCATAAAGATTTCATATCAATACAATTTCAGGAGTGTCAATGCCATTAGTAGGAATAAGGAAAGGGAATCTTATTTGCTTTAAGAAAATTATAAGATTCTGCTTTGTTTTTTGTTCATTTGTTTTAGATTTTTAATTTGTATATAATCAGTTTGACATAAAGGATAGACACACACACAAAAACCCATGAACAGTTGAACGTATGAAACTGGAGACCTCTGGGAGGTTAAGGAGCTAAGAATAAAAATTTGAGAAGTAATAAGAATTAAGCTATCATAAAATGTCAAAGGAGACAAAAAATATAGAGTGATAATAAGAGAGTAAAATGTTTCAGGACTTAGGAAATATTTAAACTTAAGTGTTATACAAGCAAAATAATGCTTACCCAGTGAAAAGTTATGTTTTTTTATTTTTAAATTTTGTTTTGTTGGTTTGTTTAGTATGTAGTTGTAGAAAACTCTGTTATCAAGTTTGGTTTAGCTTTTCTGAAGATATATTAATTAAGAATGTATAATAAAGTGTCTGAACTATGCAGGTTCCAAATTTACTGGGTAAATTTTGAATATTATTGCGCAACTCTAAATGAAAAACCATTATTCCAACAAGTGTAGACACAATAACGAGCATCATAATTAAGTAGAAGAAGATGTTGGAAGATCAATTTTATTCACCCTTCCAATATGACAACTGGAAAACTCTACTGTCTACACATTTTTCTATGTCATCAGTATTAAGACTATTTACATAGATATTAATTAATACCAACCTTGGCAATTAAAATATTGGTTAATTTTTCCTGTGCTAGTTTTTTTGTCTTTTTTTATTGAATGAAAGATTTTTAAAATTGTATAGTGCTTTACATGAACACATGTGAACACATAATTTCATACAATCCCATAATAACCCTTTTTATATCTCCCCCTATATTTCCCCTGCCCCCTTCCCTCTCCCCATTGGTAACCACTAGATTGTTCTCTATACTTGTGAGTGTGCATATTTTGTTTTATTCACGAGTTTGTTGTATTTTTTAGATTCTATATATAAGTAATATCATACAGTATTTGTCTTTCTCTCTCTGACTTATTTCACTTAACATAATGCCCTCCAAGTCCATCCATATTGCTGCAAATGTCAATATTTTAATATTTTATGGCTAAGTAGTATTCCATTGTGTGTGTGTGTATATATATATACATATTTATATTTATATATCTTGTTTATGCATTCATCTGTTGAGAGACACTTAGGTTGCTTCCATATCTTGGCAATTGTAAATAATGGTGCTATGAACATTGGGGTTCATGTATGTTTTCAAATTAGTGTTTTTGTTTTTCAGATATATACCCAGGAGTGGAATTGCTGGGTCATGTGGTATTTCTATTTTTAGTCTTCTGAGAAACCTCCATACTGTTTTCCACAGTGGCTGCACCAATTTACATTCCCACCAACAGTGTACTAAGGTTCCCTTTACTTCACATCTTTCACCAACATGTGTTATTTGTGTTCTTTTTGATGAAAGTCATTCTGACTGGTGCGAGATGATATCTCATTGTGGTTTTGATTTGCATTTCCCTGGTTAAATTCCAATATATCTTTATGTGTATATGAAAATGATGGCTTATCTTCAATTGTTTCTCGTGGTTTATGTCTAACACTAAATGTAATCATTTATACCAGGGATAAGCAAACAATGCTATGGAATAAATGTGGTTTGCAGCCTTCTTTTTTTTTTTTGTAAATGAAGCTCAATGCAACACAGTCATACTCATTCCTTTATTTATTGCCTATGGCTCCTTTTGTATAACAATGACAGAAATGATTAGCTATGGCTGAGATTACATGGCCCACAGAGCCAAAAATATTTACTATGTGGCTCTTTACTTTACAGAAAAAGTTCAATCAACCTTTGAGGCTACAACCTCAATCTAAAGGAATTAGGGTAAAATATAAATGCTTATTTCTTTTTAAATGTATATTCTCTCATTAAGGAGTAAAAGAAAAAAAATCTGATAGTGAATTTGGATCTAATGGAAGTAACTTTTATTGAGTATTTCTTTTAGTCTTCAGAATATCTTATGAGAGGGCTTCTCTGGTGGCGCAGTGGTTGAGAGTCCGCCTGCCAATTCAGGGGACACGGGTTCGTGCCCCAGTCCGGGAAGATCCCATAAGATCCCATATGCCGTGGAGTGGCTGGGCCTGTGAACCAAGGCCGCTGAGCCTGCACTTCCGGAGCCTGTGCTCCGCAACAGGAGAGGCCACAACAGTGAGAGGCCCGCGTACCAAGAAAAAAAAAAGAATATCTTATGAGATAGGCATTATTACCCTCATTTGCAGTTAAGAGGGTCAGAATTGTTAAAACAAACCTTATCAACAAATGTACATATAACTAGTAAGTTGTAGGTTGAAATTCAAGCCTGGGGTTATTTTATACTATTTATTTTATGTTTTTATCAGTGTGATTTCAGGTGATCTCTCTATTATTAGCTTTTCCAAGTAAAAATAGTCTGATTTAAGTAGGATTGTATTTTTCCTGTTACTTTTATTTATTTATTTATTTATTTATTTATTTATTTATGGTACATGGGCCTCTCACTGTTGTGGCCTCTCCCGTTGCAGAGCACAGACTCCAGACGCACAGGTTCAGCGGCCATGGCTCATGGGCCTAGCCGCTCTGCGGCATGTGGGATCTTCCTGGACCAGACATGATCCCGTGTCCCCTGCATCAGCAGGCGGACTCTCAACCACTGCGCCACCAGGG
The DNA here is from genome assembly GCF_964374135.1 of Grampus griseus. NCBI lineage: Eukaryota > Metazoa > Chordata > Mammalia > Artiodactyla > Delphinidae > Grampus > Grampus griseus. The sequence continues at coordinate 38,502,290 of NC_139012.1, read as the reverse complement.
AAGCCCTTTCCTGTTACTTTTAATGTTACTGATTTAACTATAGAAGTTCTACTGAATGAGATAATTCCAACAGAAGCAAACATATTTACACATCTTTCTTGTAACTCTTAGTACTGCTACTGAGTTAAATCTTTTATTTAATTATATTATTCAGTTAAGCATGTCTGTAAATTTTTTTTCTGTAAATTTTTTTTCTGAACCTAGTTTTCTTCTATTTTCTTAAGTCATTGTGTGTGATTTCTGAACTTCTACAATTTATTAAACTATTGCCTAATGCTGATAAATAATTCCCATATCCCTGTTTTCAACTGTGAATTCTCTTCTGAATTAGAAGCTAATATATCCAATGGACTGTTCTGCAAGTAACTAAAATCTAGCATATTCAAAAAGTACTCTCATGACCCTACAAAACGTTTAGGTCCTTGGCCCAAACAAATCAAAGTAATGCAGATGGAACTAGAATGGAACTCTGGGCAGGGGTATTAAATACTGTCTAAGCAGCTTCTGCCCTGGACAGTGACCAAATATAAAGAAGAGACCTTCTAATATGTGAGTTTGTAAGCATAGAATTTTTTCTTCCAGTTATATTGAGATATAATTGACACATAGCACTGTATATCACAGTTTAAGGTGTACAGCATACTGATTTGATTTATATACATCATGAAATGACTACCACAACAAGTTTAGTGAATATCCATCATCTCATATAGGTACAAAATTAAAGAAATTTTAAAAAATATTTATTTTTCCTTGTGATGAGAACTCTTAGTGTTTACTCTCTTAAAAACTTTTGTGTATAACATATCCCAGTTTTAATTCTATTTCTTATGCTGTACATTGTATCCCTAGTTCTTATTGATCTTATAACTGGAGACTTGTGCATTTTGAATGCTTTCACCCAATTCACCTTTCCCCGCCTCCTGCCTTTGGTAATCACAAATCTGATCTCTTTTAATATGAGTTTACTTTTGAAGTATAATTGGCTTACAACACTATGTTGATCCCTGGTACAAACCATAATGATTCTATATGTCTATGCATTTCAAAATGATCACAATGATAAGTCTGGTTATGGTCTGTCATCAGCAAAGATATTGGAAGCCTAGAATTTGAATTGTCCAACCATATTTGGTGTATTTTGAATGTGTATCACACAAACAAAAATTAGAATATGAATACAAATTAATAATAAATGATTAAAGGAAAATTTGCACTTCTAATTTTTTACAGGAATGTCAGTATTAAGTCCATGCTTGAAAAGTCATTAGATGCAATAGGGATAAGAAATAGACAACTTTACATTAGATTAAATTCCTATGCTATTCTCTAAAGAAAATTATATTTTTAAATAATCATTTTATTTTCCAAATTATATTTTATATGAAAATGAGACATATGGTATAAGATATATATATATATATATATATATATATATATATATATATTATATATACACAAAACATGTCTTTCTGTATGGCTATAAAATAATTTTTATTCAACTCAAATCAAATCACTTTTAAGAAATATCAAAATAAAGCCCTAAAGTATAGTTTTATATACCCACATTTAATTATAAGTTTTGTTTGAATTACATTTTGAAAATGACAAATGTTTAAAATAAAATTATATTACCACAATATAAAATCTTATATGTAATCTAAACTCTAATAAGGGAAAACTACTACTATATCAATATGGTAAACTACTACGGTAACCTAATAGCCTAATTTTCAGAAGGGGCAGGACTCAAATTATTACTGCCAAAACAATCCTACACCTTCCTTAAAAAAACCCACGGAGTTGGGCTTCCCTGGTGGCACAGAGAATCTGCCTGCTAATACAAGGGGACACGGGTTTGAGCCCTGGCCTGGGAGGATCCCACATGCCACGGAGCAGCTAGGCCCGTGAGCCACAACTACTGAGCCTGCGCGTCTGGAGCTTGTGCTCCGCAACAAGAGAGGTCGCGATAGTGAGAGGCCCGCACACCGCGATGAAGAGTGGCCCCCGCTTGCCACAACTAGAGAAAGCCTTTGCACAGAAACGAAGACCCAACACAGCAAAACTAAATAAATTAATTAATAAACTCCTACCCCCGACATCTTCTTAAAAAAAAAGAAAAGAAAAAATAAAAACCCACGGAGTCAAAACATCATGCTATGTTTTTCTAAATCATCTCTATTCTTAGCTTTTAGGATTCTCTATGGTGGGATTCATCACAATATCTTTCTCCTCATGCTATCTCTAAGAATTTCAGGCCTTTATAACATATCATATAATTCATTTAATTATATCACATAACTTGCTTTATTGGATTATCAAAAGTTTCAAAACTATAAATACATGAAGTGATTATGAAAGAATAAAGTATTTAAGAAATGCAGTCTTGGAAATTAACCTGGAACCTGGCACTTTGTTCTCTACTATTCTCTCTTTTTCCCAGTTTAGACAAACTATCTTGCCAATTGTAAGTCTCTGTAGGGAAAGAACAATGCCTTTTAGTATTAATGCTTCAACATAGAACTGGGCATACCACCAATACTTAATTTAATGTAAAATGATAGTGAAACAATCTAGTATAGTATAGTCAAAATTGACTCTATTAACAGTTTTGAGATAACAGCATATTTGTAATTACATTTCTGTGTCCTGAAGGAAAGAGTGAATCTTAGCTAGCTTAGACTAATTTCACATTTTAAATTTGATTTAAATTTAACCTTATGTTGGTCAATAAAAGATGCAAACCTGTGAAAGTTTTCAGCTGGTTAAATTTGCCTTAATAACATTATATACAAACATTAATTATTAAACATTCATTGTCTTAATTATGCTGAAATGTGTCTATAAAATTGAGTAACATTTTTATTGTCTCCATATCTTTGTTTTCCTTCACCCATAGAATGGGTTTCATTGTAAATATGCCCCCTCATACTATCTCCAGTGGCTTCTTAGTAGGGATACTAAAATATAATTACTGTATTACTTTAAAGTTATTTTTGAACCCTTTCTTAATACCAGTGACTTTTTAAGTTAGATAACAATTAATCATTTTTCTCCTTAATTCTTAATCATTCTTAATTAATTTTAAATATTCTTAATCACGAAACACACAATCATTCTTAAAACCTTTAAACGTTCTTAGTCGTCCTTAAATATTCTCAATCATTCTCTGGTTTCAGGGATGCTTAGACAATGATAAACATAGTATCTGTATCTGGTCTTGTTGTTTTAATGTCTAATAATTTCATACCTATAGTTCTTCTATGCAATATAGCAATCAATATGCTCTATATAGCAACAAATTTGTTCCATATATATGAAAATCAACATTCCGAAAGGAGATTTTCAAGCTACCCAGTTAAATTTCCATTATACACTACCAAAATCCTTTCAGCAACATGTTAGTTTTCTGCTTATCTTGGTGTTGTATTAATTTTCATTGGTAAAAACATTTTGTCATTCTTTACATAATTCATTTCTCAATGATAGAACAAGAAATAATGATTTTGAATAAGATGTGGGGATGATGTGTACTGAAGAGAGAGTATGGAAAGGAGCTAATGGTATTTCTCTTTCCGTCTCTGAAGCCAAATATGTTTGCAGATTTGAAGCTATGATTTTGGTTAACTAATTAAAAGTTTTGTACTAGAACCATGTTTCTGAAATTGTTTCTTGAATATTCTTTTAGATTTTATTTCACAGCTGGGTATAAATTTTAAGATTAGTGGTTTAATTTTAAACTATAACAGTAACTACTAAGATACAGATGAACTTATTAAGAAAACAGAAATAGACCCACAGACATAGAAAACAAAATTAAGGTTAATAAAGGAGAAAGGGGAGGGGAAGAGGGATAAATTAGGAGTTTGGGATAAACATATACACACTATGATACAAAAAACAGATTAAAAAAAAGGGTCAACTATATAGCACAAAGAAATGCAATCAGTATTTTATAATAACCTATAAGGAAAAAATTCTGATAAAGAATATATATATATATATATTAGAATTAGAATTTTATTAGTATTAGAATTTTATTGCACTTTATTTTCCTGAAATTGAATGAAATGGTAATTTGTGATTTTTTTTTAATATATGTGTTCCAATCTATTTGTTAGAGGCCTATTAATTCATTGTTTATGATAATAATAATAATTATTGCTATTATTATTATGCTACTGCTATATGTGGCAGAGTTAGGATGTCAGAGTACTTTACACTTAAGGAAAATGAAATATAAGACTGAAGAGGGAATGATATACAATGCATATACTATTTTGGGGGTATTTTTGGTAAAATATTAAAAGGAAAGAAAAACACGACCATAAATAAAAGAATAAACTTCCAATTTTTTTGTTTTTTATCTCCTTTGTTTTATATTTTATAAATTATTGTTTTAAAATTTATAACTAACCTTATAAAACATTACTTATAAAAAACAGTAGCTACTAAAACTCAACCTGGAATATTGGACAAATTAGGCATAGTTGTGTACCCAATTCTTTAAAAAATTTAGACTGTGAGAAGAAAACTGCTATGTTATAAATAACAATTGATTGATTCGTAAAATTATCTTTGACACAGAACAGAAGTTTCATTTGTAATTTACTCTATACAGAGAGTATTTTTGAAATTTTAAATTTATTTTTAAGGTATACAGTGCGATTATTTAAAATACATATACATTGTGAAATGTTTACCACAATCAAGTTAATTAACATATCCATCACCTCACATAGTTAATATTTTATGTGTGTGTGTGATGAGAACACTTAAGATCTAGTCTTTTAGCAAATTTCAGGTATACAGTACAGTATTATTAACTATAGTCACCAGGCTCTGTATTAGATCCCCAGAAATTATTCATCTTATAAGTAAAAGTTTGTATCCCTTGACCATTTGAAACTAACAAAAAAATAGTCAATGAGGATATTGTTATTAAATTTAAGTTGACTTACCCCTGTAGCAAAATTAAAACAACCACATTTTTAAATGTACCATCAATCTTTTAGATGGCTAATAGAATTTTAGCAATACTCTAAGATTAATTACTATATTATTTAATGTAATTATATAACATAAAAGCAAAATAGTAGTGATTATAATACTTAAATCTTATTCTGCTCATAAGAAATTTTATTTTACCTACTTTAAAAAAATATGATTCTAAATTAAAATTGCCATACTTATACAATAAATTATTTGAAAGTGATTCTACAAAGTAATTAAATGTTTTAATCAAAAATAATAATGTGTGGTAAAGTTTAAAACATCTGTATAAATGTATGACAAAGGTTGCATAAAGGTTAGCAGAGGGGAAATGGAAGTATATTTTTGTAAAATTCTTATACTATATATAAAATGAAATATTACTTGATGTTATTGTGTGATCAATTCAAGATGTATACTCTACATTTCACCTGCCTCACTTACACACATTAAGTAAATACTGAGGTGAAATGACATCTCAACAAAATGTACAAAGAAGAGAATACAAGATTGTGGAGGAGAAGACCTTGAGCTCACCTCCTCTCATAAGAACACTAGATTATAACTAACTACTGAACAACCATCAGTAAAAAAGATGGGAACCTACCAAAAATATATATTCTATGTTTAAAGACAAAGAAGAGATCACGATGAGATGGTAGGAGGGGTGCACTTGCAATATAATCAAATCCCAGAACTCATGGTTGAGTAACCAACAAACTGGAGAATTATATCCCAGACATTCTCCTATGGGAGTGAGAGTTCTGAGCTAAATGACAGACTCCCCAGCCTAGGGGTCTGGCACCAGGAAGAGGAAACCTGAAAGTATTTGGCTTTGAAGGCCAGTGAGTCTTGATCACAGGAGCTCCACAGGACTGGGAGAAATAGAGACTCCACTTTTGGAACCAGGACCCAGAGCAAAAGCAGTGACTTTATAGGAGCCTGGGCCAGACATACCTAATTGTCTTGGAGGGTATTCTGGGGAGGTGGGGGTGGCTGTGGCTCTCTCTTGGAACATAAAAGCTGGTGGTAAACTTATCCAGGAGTACTCATGTGAAGGCTGACATCTTGCTTGGGACATTACCACCAAGACCTGGTCACACGTAACAACCTGTAGGCTCCAGTGCTGAGACACCTCAGACCAAATAACCAACAGGGCAGGAACATGGTCCTACCCATCAACAGGCAGACTAGCTAAAGGCTTCCTGAGCCCACAGCCACCTCTAGACATGTCCCATGACACAGCCCTGACCACAAGAGGGTCAAGACATAACTCCAACCACCAGTGGGAAGGCATCAGCCTCCCCCAGAAGGAAGCCTGCACAAGCCTGTAGACCATCATCTAGACATCAGAAGCAAGAAATGTACAGTTCCACAGCCTATGGGACTAAATCAGCAACACAGTTCAGAACTTACTCTGAGACCAACTGGCCATTGGGTGAAAAGAGGATAGTGTACTGCTGGGACACACAGAACATCCTCAACAGAGGACCACTTCTCCAAGGTCAAGAACATAACTAATCTTCCATATATAAAAAAAATACAAATAGAAGTTTAGACAAAATGAGACAGCAGAGGAATATGTTCCAGGTGAAGGAATAAAATAAAACCCCAGAACAGCTAATTGAAGTGGAGATAGACAATCTACCCAAAAACGGATTCAGAGTAATGACAGTAAAAATGACCCAAATTCTCAAAAAAGAATGGAGGCACAGACCAAGAAGATACAAGAAATATTTAACAAAGAGCTAGTACTTATAAAGAACAAACAGAGTTCAACAATACAATAACTAAAATGAAAAATACACTAGAAGGAATAAATAGCAGAATAAATGAGGCAGAAAACCAGATAAGTATGCTGGAAGACAGAGTAGTGGAAATCACTGTCATGGAACAGAATAAGGAAAAAGAAAAGAAAAGAAAAGAAATGAACATGTTAAGAGACCTCTAGGGCAAAACCAAATGCACCAACATTTGCATTATAGGAGTCTCAGAAGGAGAAGAGAGAGAGAAATGACCTGAAAAGATATTTGAAGAGGTAATAGCTGAAAACTTCCCTAATATGAGAAAGAAAGCACTCACCCAAATCTGGGAAGCACAGAGAGTCCCACACAGGATAAACTCAAAGAGGAACATGCTGAGATGCATAGTAATTAAATTGACAAAAATTAAAGACAAAGAGAAAATTTTAAAAGGAATGAGGGCAAAGCAAAAAATTACATGCAAGGAACCCCTATAAGTCCATCAACTGATTTTTTAGCAGAAACTCTGCAGCCCAGTCCTTTTTGATGAAAGGGAAAAACCTACAACTAAGAATACTGTACCCAGCAAGGCTCTCATCAGATTCAATGGAGAAATCAAAAGCTTTATAGACAAGCAAAATATAAGAAAATTCAGCACAACTATACCAGCTTTACAACAAAAGATGGAGGAACTTCTCTAGGAGGAAAAGAAAAGGCCACAGTAGAAACAAGAAAATTATGAAATGGAAAATCTCATTAGTAAAGGCAAACATACAGTAAAGGTAGAAAATCCTCCAGACACAGATATGATATCTAAACTAATAATCATGAGAGAAGGAGAGTACAAATGCAGGACATTTGAAATGAATTTGAAATTAAGAGACCAGCAACTTAAAACAATCTTGTGTATATAGGGACAGCTATATCAAAACATCATGGTCACCACAAACCAAAAATCTGCAATAGATATACACACAAAAAAAAGAAAAAATGATCCAAACACAACAATAAAGAAAGTCATCAAATCACAAGAGAAGAGAAGCAAAGAAGGTAAGAAAAAAGACCTACTAAAACAAACGCAAAACAATTAACAAAATGGCGTAAGAACATACATATTGATAATTAACTTATATGTAAAAGGTTTAAATGCTCCAACCAAAAGATATAGACTGGCTGAATGGATACAAAACAAGACCCATACATATGCTGCCTACAAGAGACTCACTTCAGATCTAAAGATACATATAGACAGAAAGTGAGGGGATGGAAAAAGGTATTCCATGCAAATGGAAGTCAAAAGAAAGCTGCAACTCACACCAGACAAAATAGATTTTGAAATAAAGGCTGTTACAAGAGCCAAAGATGGACACTACATAATGATCAAGGGATCAATCCAAGAAGAAGATATAAAAATTGTAAATATATATACACCCAATATAGTACCACCTAAATACATAATGATAATATTAACAGACATAAAGGGAGAAATTAACAGTAACACAATAAGTGGGGAAATTTAACACCCCCTTTACATCAATGGACAGATGATCCAGACAGAAAATCCATAAAATAAAATAAAAAATAGGCCTAAATGACACATTAGATCAGATAGATTTAATTGATATTTATAGGACATTCCACTTGAAAGCAACAGAATACACTTTCTTCTCAAGTGTACATGGAACATTCTCCAGGATAGATCACATGCTGGGCCACAAAACAAGCCTTGATAAATTTCAGAAAACTGAAATCTAATCAAGCACCTTTCCAATCACAGCAATGTGACATTAGAAATCAACTACAAGATAAAACTGCAAAAGACAAAAACAGGTGGAGACTAAACAATATGTTATGAAACAACCAATGGATCATTGAAGAAGGCAAAGTGAAAATCAAAAACTACCTAGAAACAATTGAAAATGAACCCACAACAATCCAAAACCTATGAGGTGCAGCAAAAGCAGTTCTGTGAGGGACATTTATACCAATACAAGCTTACCTCAAGAAACAAGAAAAATCTCAAACAAACAACCAAACCATACACTTAAAGCAATGAGAGAAAGAAGAACAAAGAAAACCTAAAATTAGTAGAAGGAAATAAAGATCAGAGCAGAAATAAATAAAACAGAGATAAGAAAACAATAGAAAAGAATAATAAAACTAAAATTGGGATTTTTGAAAAGATAATCAAAATTGATAAACACTTAGGCAGACACATCAAGACAAAAAGGAAGAGGACCCAAATCAACAAAATTAGAATTGAAAAAGGAGAAGTTACAACCTACACAACAGAAACACAAAGGACCATAAAAGACTACTACACGCAACTATGTGCCAATAAACTGGACAGAATAATTGGACAAATTCTGAGAAAGGTACAATTTCCCAAGACTGGACCAAGAAGAAATAGAAAATATGAAGAGACAAATTACAAGTACTGAAATTGAATCTGTGATTAAAATACTCTCAACAAACAAAAGTTCAGGACTAGATGGCTTCACAGGTGAATTCTATCAAACACTGAGAGAGGAATTAAGACATATCCTTATGAAACTATTTCAAAACATTGTCAAGAAAGGAATACTCCTAAACACATACTATGAGGCTGCTATCACCCTGATACACAAACCAGACAAAGATACCACAAAAAAAGAAAATTGCAGGCCAATATCACTGATGAACATAGGTGCAAAATTCCTCAACAAAATACTAGCAAACTGAATCCAACAATATATTAAAAGGATCCAGTGGGGTTTATCTCAGGGATGCAAGGAGTTTTCAATATTCACAAGTCAATCAGAGTGATACACCATATTAATAAATTGAAGAATAAAAACCAAAACATCATCTCAATAGGTGCAGAAAAAGCTTTTGACAAAATTCTACACCAATTTATGATAATAAAAAAAACTCTCCAGAAAGTGGGCTTAGTGGCTTCCCTAGTGGTGCAGTGGTTGAGTCCACCTGCTGATGCAGGGGACACAGGTTCACGCTCCGGTACAGGAAGATCCCACATGCCGCGGAGCGGCTGGGCCCATGAGCCATGGCTGCTGGGCCTGCGCGTCCGGAGCCTGTGCTCCACAATGGGAGAGGCCACAACAGTGAGAGGCCTGCGTACCGCAAAAAAACCAAAACAAACAAAAAAAAGAAAGTGGGGTTAGAGGGAACCTACTTCAAAATATTTGCATACAATATGATACTCTATGTAGAAAATCCTAAAGATGCTACCAGAAAACTACTAGAACTCATGAATGAATTCAGTAAAGTTGTAGGATACAAAATTAATACACAGAAATCAGTTGCATTCCTATACATTAACAATCAAAGACCATTTACCATTGCAAAAATATAATAAAATACCTAGGAATAAACCTACCTAAGGAGGCAAAAGATCTTTACACAGAAAGCTATAAGATACTGATGAAAGAAATCAAAGAGGACACAAAAAGATGGAAAGATATACCATGTTCTTGGATTGGAAGGATTAGTACTGTGAAAATGTCTATAGAACCCAAAGCAATCTACAGATTCAATGCAATCCCTATCAAATTACCAATGGCATTTTTCACACAATTAGAACAGAAAATTTTACAATTTGTATGGAAACACAAAAGACCCTGAATAGCAAAAGCAATCCTGAGACAGAAGAACAGAGATGAAGGAATCAGGTTCCCTGACTTCAAACTATACTACAAATCTACAGTAATGAAGACAGTATGGTACTGGCACAAACACAGAAATATTGACCAATGGAACGGGATAGAAAGCCCAGAGATAAACCCAGTCACTTAATTTATGACCAAGGAGGCAAGAATATACACTGGAGAAAAGATACTCTCTTCAATAAGTGGTGCTGGGAAAACTGGACACCTGCATGTAAAAGAATAAAATTAGGACACTCCCTAACACCATACACAAAAGTAAACTCAAAATGGATTAAAGATCTGAATGTAAGGCCAGAAACTATGAAAGTCTTAGAGGAGAACATAGGCAGAACACACTTTGACATAAATCACAACAAGATCTTTTTTGACCCACCTCTTAGATTAATGAAAATTTTTAAAAAAGAACAAATGAGAGGTAATTAGACTTAAAAGCTTTTGCACAGCAAAGGAAACCATAAACAAGATGAAACAGCAACCTTCAGAACGGGAGAAAATATTTGCAAATGAAGCAACTGATGAAGGATTATTTTCCAAAATATACAAAGAGCTCATGCAGCTCAGCATCAAAAAAACCAAAACCACCCAATCAAACAATGGGTGGAAGACCTAAATAGACACTTCTCCAAAGAAAATAGACAGATGGACAACAAACACATGGAAAGATGCTCAATATCACTAGGCAAATGCAAATCAAAACTGCAATGATGTATCACCTCACCCCAGTTAGAATGGCTATCATTAAAAATTCTACGAACAATAAATTCTGGAAAGGGTGTGGAGAAAAGGGAACCATCTTGCACTGTCGGTGGGAATGTAAATTGTTACAGCCACTACAGAGAACAATATGAAGGTTCCTTAAAAACTGAAAATAGAACTACCATGTGACCCAGCAATCCCACTACTGGGCATATACCCAGAGAAAACCATAATTCAAAAAGACACAGGCACCCCAATGTTCATTGCAGCACTATTTACAATAGCCAGGACATGGAAGCAACCTAAATGTCCATCACCAGAGGAATGGATAAAGAAGGTATGGTACATATATACAATGGAATATTACTCAGACATGAAAAAAGAATGAAATACTGACATTTGCAGGAACATGGATGGACCTAGAGATTATCATACTAAGTGAAGTAAGCCACACAGTGGAAGAATGATAAATATCATGTGTTATTGCTTATATGTGGAGTCTAAAAATGTATGATATGAATGTACTTATTTACAAAACAGAATAGACCAACAGACATAAAGAAACAAACTTATGGTTACCAAAGGGGGGGTTATTGGAGGGATAAATTAGGAGTTTGGGATTGAAATATACACACCACTATATACAAAATAGATAACTAACAAGGACCTACTGTATAGCACTGGGAAGTATACTCAATATCTTGTAATAACCTATAATGAAATAGAATGTTAAAAAAGAATATATATATATATATATATGTATGTGTGTGTGTATATATATGTATGTATGTATGTATAGCTGAATCACTTTGCTGTATACCAGGTACTAACACAACATTGTATATAAACTATATTTCAATAAATATTAAAAATATATACAAAAAAATACTCCATTAACTCAAACGAATGCCTCAAAAGAGGAAAATCTGGGGAAGAGTACAAAGAGAACAATTAAAAACAAATGATGAAATTGCAGTTTTTAACACAATCATTTCAAAATAAAACCAAGTAAAATTCCAGAAATGAAAAAGCAATTATATAAAATTTAAAAACTTAATGAATAATTTTAACAGCATATTACACATAGTTGAAGAGAGGATTTGAGAATTGGAACATTCTCAAGCTTACATATAAAAAGAAAGATACACTAAGACACAAAAAGTTTGAAAAAAAGAAAAGAGGATAAGAGACATAAGGGATAAATTGAAGGTTTAATATATGTAAAATTGAATCCTAAGGATGAAAAGAGAAACAAATGGGATGCTTGACATATTTGAAGAGACATATACTAAAATTCCTCCAAAATGATAAAAAGTCATTAAGACTGAGTTTCAAAAAGTTCTAGGAACCCCATATAAGGATAATTACATATTTCCACATTATAATTAAATAGCTAAAAACCAAAGAGAAGGAGATAAAAATGAAGAAACTGAAAGGCATTATCTTGAAGTAAGCAACACAGAGGACTATTGCCAACTTCTCAAAAGAAAAATAAAATCTAAGCAAACAAATGAACAAAAAGGAAAACAGAATTCAGTGACATGATACCTTAGGATAGCAGAGTGAAAATGAATGGCAACCTAGAATTCTGTCCTCAGTGGTAGGGAAGGGGGATGTCCCCTCAAAAATGAAGCTGAAATAAAGATATTTTCAGAATATAAATAAAGAAATAAAAATTGGTAGAAATTGTGAATAATTTTGTGGACTGAATTATGTCCCCCCAAGTTCATATGTTGAAGCTCTAATGCCCAGTACCCTTGAATGTCACTGAATTTGGAGATAAGGTCTTTAACGAGATAATTAAGTTTAAAAGAAGTCATAGGGTTTAGTCTTATTTCAATATAACTCATGTCTTTATAAGAAGAGGGAGAATATCAGAATTTGTTTGCACAAAGGAAAGACCAAGTGAGGACATAGAGAGAAAATAAACATTTGAAAGCCAAGGAGAGAGACCTCAGGATAAATCAAACCAGCTGAAACCTTGATCTTGGATTTTATCTCCAGAATAGTGAGAAATAAATTTCTATTGTTTAAGCCACCTAGTCTGTGGTGTTTTGTCATGACAACCTAGCAGACTAACATACTTGCAAGCTATTTTTAAAT